>NC_133324.1:296135634-296457509 GCF_042186555.1 Aquarana catesbeiana | reverse complement strand
CCTATGTGAAACAAAAAATTATTAATCTAATTAGCACACAGATATTTTAGTACATAGTAATTTTCCAACATTTGTAATGAAGTGGTTTGTGTAGAGTTCCTATTTTACCTCAATATTTAAAATTAGAAAGACATATCGGATAGATAGATATCAATATCTCAAAATATAGTTAATAATCTTTTGATCTCTCTCTATATCTGGAACAAAATCTCTAAATATCTAACTAAATGTAAAGCCAAAAAATTAAGATAACTTCAAATATTCAAAAAGAATGTTTTACATTTCTATATCTATCTATCTACCTATCTCTATATTTCTCTCTCTATATATATTTCTCTCTCTCTCTCTCTCTCTCTATATCTCTATATCTATATCTATATCTATATATATCTCTCAATATATATATATATCTCTCTCTCTCTCTCTATAGTTATATATATATATATAGTTATATATATATATAGTTATATATATAGTTATATATATATATATATATATATATATATATATATATATATATATATATATATATATATATATATATATATATATATATATATATATGTATATATATATGTATGTATATATATGTGTATATATATATATATATATATATATATATATATATATATATATGTATATGTATATATGTGTATATAGATATATAGATATATAGATATATAGATATATATAGATATATATCTATAGATATGTAACGAGGTTTATTAAAAGATCGTTTAAAACGATGAACAAAAAATCGGATAGGAAGGAAAAGCACATGGAGCAGTATACAAGGTAATAAACACAAGAGAAAAACACGACAAGTACTTACTTTTTTTAAGAACTTTCCGGATACGTCGGTATTGATCCGGCTCCCTGAGTTTCAGGTCAGACCATCTTTTTCGCAGTTGATCTTTGGAGCGCTGGACCCCAAAAGATGCCTGCAAAGTCTCCACGACCTTCGCCATTATTTTGGCCTTGCGCAAATTTGGCCGTGCGTACGGCCCATAATTGCCATCATAGTCGTCTTTGTGAAGAATGGCCACCATCTCCACCATCTCTTTAAAACTCATATTAGAGGCCTTAAATCTAGGCCTCATAGATTTCGCTGACGTTCCAGCCTCCGGGCTGTCTCCACTACCTGAGGTCGTCAACATTTCAGGTGTCTCCGCCATTCTTTAACTCCACTACGCGCCGTAACAAAAAATGGGCGGAGAACATGAGTTAAAATCGAACGTCAGGGGCGGGCGACGCAGGCGGAGTTTCACACATGCGTAGTGTATAAAGAGGGGCCTTGCGCACGTGTCGTACGTACGTTCTGTGCGTCGAATTAGGGGGCGGAGAATATGAGTTAATTTCGAACGTCAGGGGCGGGCGACGCAGGCGGAGTTTCACACATGCGTAGTGTATAAAGAGGGCCCTTCCGCACGTGTCGTACGTACGTTCTGTGCGTCGAATTAGGGGGCGGAGAATATGAGTTAATTTCGAACGTCAGGGGCGGGCAACGCAGGCGGAGTTTCACACATGCGTAGTGTATAAAGAGGGCCCTTCCGCACGTGTCGTACGTACGTTCTGTGCGTCGAATTAGGGGGCGGAGAACATGAGTTAATTTCGAACGTCAGGGGCGGGCGACGCAGGCGGAGTTTCACACATGCGTAGTGTATAAAGAGGGCCCTTCCGCACGTGTCGTACGTACGTTCTGTGGTAGGTGATAGTGGACCTGGACGTTACAAAACGAAGGTAATTTTAGATATTTTTTTTTTTTTTTGGTTTTTATGGTCATGACTTTGTAGCAAGCGGCCTATATGGCTTGATAGATTGATGAGGCCTACATAGGGAGAAGATGATGAGGGGTTAGCCGAAACCTATAATAAAAGTGTTTTTTGTCTTGTGACTTCATCTTTTCCAGATATAATGAATCCCCTATTTAAGGATCCAGAGTTCCTTACATCTTTTATTTCCAAATATCGAGAGATGAGGAATTTGTGGGAGGTGAAACACCCTCAGTATTATGCTAAGCATGTGAGGAAGTCAACGCTGGAGAGACTTCTGGCCTTTGTCCAGGCGACCATCCCGGAAGCAACAATGGAGACATTGCTCAAGAAAATTGGGGTCTTGAGGAACATGTATAAGAGGGAGCATAAGAAGATCCAGGAATCAAGGAGATCAGGAGCATCAGCAGATGATGTTTATGTACCCAGGCTGTGGTACTACAATCAACTCCGTTTTCTGGATGACCAGAATGAAGCCAGGCCATCACTTTCAACCCTTCCCTCCACCCTTCCCTCCACCCCAGCAGAGGCTGATGAGGAGCAAGCTGGGTCTTCCATCCTGGATGAACCAGATATGACCATCTGGAGTCAGGTAAATTATTTTAACAAATATTTACTGTACTAATATTAATGATGTTAACTGGATGTTATAATTGTCTAAAATAATTTGGCACTCAAAATTGTGTATACATATCAATTGACAGTAGTGGCTAAATATGTTTGGCACCTGCTTGAAATAATTAGGGTGTCTGATTAGACTCTTTTATTAAAGAGAAGTATTCACATTGAATTTGCTATTCATGAGAAGCAAACTGTGTGTCATTGATGAACCCAAAAAAATATACTCAAACTATTGTCCTTTTTTTATACACAGGATGAGTCCATCCAGGAGGAATGTGGGGAAAGTGGCAGGCAGGAGGAGACCAGGCCCATGGACAGCCTGGAGGAGGCCGGATTCACCATCATCCTGGAGGAGGCTGGGCCCAGTGTCAGGCAGGAGGTGGCTGCTCCCAGTGAGGTGGCTGCTCCCAGTGAGGTGGCTGGGCCAAGTGAGGTGGCTGGGCCAAGTGAGGTGGCTGGGCCAAGTGAGGTGGCTGGGCCCAGTAGGAGCCTGACCGAATCCCAAGTGCCTCCCCTCCACCTTCCCAAAAAAAGGGCCAGGAAGGGGATGGTCACACAGGACGCATCCCTGCGCCTCATGCAAGAGGCCACCCGTTTTTTTAAGGAGCCCCCCCGAAGCGGAAGAATCCTATGGCTGCTACTTAGCCAGCAGGCTTCTTCAGATGAATAGGGAGCAGCGCCTCATTTGTGAGCGCCTATTTGGGGAAACAATCCATAAGGGGCTGCAGGGCACGCTAACACAAAACACCCAACTACATGAGGCAGCCCCCCTCCTCCTCCTCCTCCTCCTCCTCCTCCTCCTCCTCCTCCTGCCACAACTGAAACACCAGAGCCACAGCCTCAAAAGAAGGCTACAGGGAAGGCTGCAGGGCAGCGTGGAGGAAAGGCTGCAGGGAAGAGAAGAAAATGATGACCTGGGTTCAGTCTGGTCTGACAGAAGACGCAGGCTGTTGTAGGACCACAGTCTGGGGACATCTAGATCATCTGCTGGTGCTGTTGATCTCTGGGATTCTTGGACCAGATTGTGCTCCCTCTTATATGGACTCCGCAAGATCCCAATTTTCTGGTACACCGACTTTTTCCAGCGTTGACTTCCTCTTTATTTTATTTTGACCATGAATAAATGGATCATTTTTTGAGTTTAGCAAAAGACTTTATGTTTTTTCTTTGAAATCATTGATTTTACACACAATGTTAAATTAACAAGGGACAACAATCTCATTGAGTTTGAAAAAAAACACACCAAAAATACATTACTAATGTTAATAATGTTCAAGTGGTAAGTCTTGAAAATCAAAAAATTTACGTAACCAAAAACGGTGCTTTGGGTTAACTTTATCTAAAAACTAAAAAATAATCACTATAAAAAAAAAAAACAGAATAATGGGTTCTTTGTGGTAACTTTACAAACCTAAAAAAAAAAAAGGGGAAAAAGTATTATTAGTATGGAAACATTGTTTTTAAAATGCATACTATATCATTCATGAGATCAAAGAGAAAAAGAATACAGAAATCAGTTTGGGAGAACTCTGATTATGAACAGCAAAACACCTTCGTTCTTTATAGAGCCTTCGTAAAGAAGAAATAAAATGCGCTGCATTCAACGATCACAGATTTTGCAGCGTGATGAATGTGCTACCTACAATACGAACACTAGTTTTACTAGACCGAGTGCTTCCGTTTAGTTTTTGCTTATGAGCATGCATCGTTTTTTTGTCCGTCGGACTAGCATACAGACGAGCGGACTTCGGGGTCCGTCGTAGTTACGACGTAAAGATTTGAAGCATGCTTCAAATCTAAAGTCCGTCGGATTTGAGGCTAAAAAAGTCCGTTGAAAGTCCGGAGAAGCCCACACACGATCGGATTACCAGCCAGCTTTAGTCCGTCAGCGTCCGTTGGACTTTTGTAGACGAAAAGTCCGACCGTGTGTACGCGGCATTACATAACATAGGCTCATCCAAGTAAATTAAACATAGTCAGCTAAACAGAATTTCACTGTTCCCAAGTAAAGAGTAATCCGTTCTTTGACTTTAAATAGAGTCAATGAGTGAAATGGCAATAAGTAACGTGAATAACTCTTCTGAACAGTACAACATATAAATAACTACACTTTCTTAGCATTGACTCTATAAGAAAAAAAATGAGGGGGGGGGGACTGAAAGTGTGGTACTTCTTTATAACAAAGTAAATGGGCAAAGGGTTAGGGACATTCCTTGGTCCTGACTCTTCGGCCGGCTAAGACATTGGAGCTCTTTGAGGCAGTCTCTAAGGTGTTGGAGATAATATTTGACTGACTGTGTCGATCCTAGCAGCTCCGTCTCTGACAGCAGCAAATAGAGACAGTCACAGATAATGGCCGCAACAACGGTTCCTCCGAACAGATGTCCTCTCACTCTCTGCCCATGGCGACACCCAAAACTGGCATTGCAGGGGTATCTACGCAGCCGCTCTATCTCTTGTCTCACAAGGGGGCTCCGAACTCACTATTGCACAAAGTGGGGCTCCGATCTCACTATTGCAGTAATGGCTCCTCTCTCTTTCTCTGGCTAGAGATGCTGGTCACAATAGCTTTCTCCTCACTCTCAATCCTGTCCCTCAGCACTGTCCTCTCGCTTCTCTCTGGCTGGTTCAACTCCAGGGTAGAGTTGCCACCTCATTCCTTTAAACCCGTACACCTTTGAATTACACAGGTTCTAAGGCTAATTAAATGCAGATAAGGCACCAAGTGAGTTTAATTACCACCTTAATAAGCCACAGAACCTGTGTAATTAATGTGTTCGGGCTTAAAGGGATGAGGTGGCAACCATATTCCAGGGGCTGTTGTGCTTGGTCTCTCTCTCCCCCTTCCAAAAACACCCCAGCCTCCTCAGCACTTCCTGCAACTCCTTTTTTCCCCAATGTCCTTTGTGTCTCCTCATGTTCAGGAAGGAAAGGTCAGCCTCTCCCTATCTCCATCTTGTGGCCAAAAGGAGAAATTGCAGGATAATTAGTCTTACATTATGATTAATGAATGTCCTTTATGGCTCAATGACAATACGCTTGCTACATTAAATTGAACAAGCTGAAGTTAGAAACTGGTTACGATGCACAGCTAAACCAGAATCCTGAGTGCTCCAGTTTTACTAAATCTTCCCCTATGTTTATCCATACATACATGCCTCCTCTTTCTTTCCTTCTTTTTCTATAATTAACATGTAATTACTCAGGCAGCAATTGCCCACGTATGATCAGTCCTGGAAGCAGGGCTGAGTCTCCCACGAGTAATTGCAAATAGCCCAATTCGCAAGTGTGAATGGGGCCTTCTGTGGCTACAGTTGAAAGACAGAAAGGTATGCCAACCTTTTTTTTTTTTTTCTAGGATTTCTTCCTGAAGAAAAACAGAAGATTTGTCATTGTATAACTGAAGTTAGTGTTACAGTTGTGCTCAAAAGTTTGCAAACCCTGGCAGAAATTGTGAAATTTTGGCATCTATATTGAAAATATGACTAATCATGCCAAAAACTGTCTTTTATACAAGGATAGTGATCACACGAAGCCATTTATTATCACACAGTTTTTTGTCTCCTTTTAAAATCATAATGATTTACCCCTGAATGGCCTTGATGAAAAGTTTACATACCATGGAATGTTTGGCCTTGGTACAGACTCAGAAGGTGGCACACACAGGTTAAAATGGCAATTAAAGGTTAACTTCCCACATTTGTGGCTTTTTAAATCACAATTGGTGTCTGTGTATAAATAGTCAATGAGTTTGTTAGCTCTCACATGGATGCACTAAGCAGGTTAGATACTAAGCCATGGGGAACAGAAAAGAACAGTCAAAAGATCTGCATAACAAGGTAATGAAACTTTACAAAGATGGAAAAGGATATAAAAAGATATCCAAAGCCTTGAATATGCCAGTCAGTACTGTTCAATCATTTAATAAGAAGTGGAAAAATTGGGGATCCCGTGAAAGTTTTTTGGCATGATCAGTCATATTTTCAATATTAATGCCAAAATTTCACAATTTCTGCCAGGGTATGTAAACTTTTGAGCACAACTGTAAATGTTGCAAGTTATATTGAAGTGATGACATAATGATATGCTCTTGGGACAAATTGTCATAGTTATGCTTTTTGACATGCAAATGCTATATGGTTATAAATCTTTTATAAATAACTTTGAAGTAGAACTAAACCCCAAAACTGTTATATTCAAGGCATGTCATGAATGATAGCTGTTATAGTTGCTTGTGCTCTTATAACCGAATTGTCAAGCCCTCAATTTGCTGGTGTCATCACATGTGCAGCACCACGGCATGACAACTTCAGATCAAACAGAGGCTCAGATGGCAGCTTCCTTGGCTGTAAAAGATAGGAGGGTATGGATCCACTCTAATAAACAGACAGAAATATAAAAGGATGAATCTATAAGGCTGTTCAACACATCCAGTGAAGCTGCTGAATGTTCTAATTTGTTTTTGCTGCAACTCAGACCTGAAAAAAAAGACTACAAACTTCCTAGTATTTACATTGGCCATAAACATATTTTCCTAGCAAATTCTCCTTCATATTAATGTTTATGGTAATAAGATCATCTAAACCTCTCTTGTTAACGGCTAGACAAATGGTGGGCATATACTATTCAATCTGATCGTACACCCTCCTTTAGATTTACCAAAACTATATAATAGACCCCCCCCCCCCCCCTAATTTATCCAATCAATCTGTATCCAATCTGGAAGGCCCTTGCACTACACTACAGTTGATAGTGGATCTAAAGGAGATTGTTCAATCAGATTGTATAGTGTATGGTGAGCTTCAGGGAGTGTCACAAAGCTATGAATCTACAAAACATATCAGTAGCCAAAGGCTCTATGGAAGAGGCGTCAACTGCTGGGAGGAATCAGTTGGCTGGGATGTTGGGGGAGGTGGATATCTAACAAATGATGGACAAGGAGACCTTTGCATGACCTTGAAAATGTCACACATATTTAATAAACTTTGCTAAACATTTACACTACAGCTATAAAGCACATTTGCTGCCCATGCACTTGCCAGATTAGGTCACCTTTACTGCCATTTACCACATATCTGAATTTTCTAGGTTTTGGTAACATTTGCCCTGCTTATACAAAAAAAGTTGCAGCTGATGGGCCTAATTCTCTGATGTTTTCAGTGATTTGGCCATTCATACCAATAGAGGGCAAGAAACAAAAGTGCATTTTTAAAAACTAGTTATATTTTTATTAAGTCAGTAAAATATAAAAAATAGCTGTTTTATTATGTTAGTATTTTGTATTCTCTTATTCAACCAGCAGATGGAGCTCTGTGAATCCTTTTTATGTTTTCTGGGTTCTCCTAAATCCTTTGCTGAAAGAAAAGCCTTTTGTATACGAATAGCGTAAGCTTATATTTACACACATACAAAACAATAAATAAGGGTCAGTTCACACCAGAACGTGGTGATGGAAACCCATGTTCCATGTGCGTTTCCCGCACCACGTTTAAAAGGCACTGCACTTGCGATCTGCAGCGGGTGTCAGTGTTAGACACCACAGACATAGGTTGCAAATGCAGTGCATTTGCCTGCACCAAATCACATGGTACAGTTCCATGCAATCCTGTTGCTGTGTGATTTTTTTTTTTTTTTAAGTGGTCCATGCACTCCTTTTGGTGCAGTCCGCCACGATTTCAGCCCCTTCAAATGAAGGGGCTGAAATTACACTGCACCTGGAACGCATTGCATGAACCAGGCCTGAGAGCAGCAACTTACCTTTCTCTCCCTCCCTATAAGATAGCACTGTCCAATATATATATATATATATATATATATATATATATATATACTGCTCCCTGGCGGAGATACGTGGGGAGGTGCTGCAGCAGTAACCACTGAGTCCAGTTGCAGAGAAAAAAACTTGTATTAATATCATAGTTCAATAATCCACAACAAGCCTGAGAAGGCTCCCAACTGAGAACACTCACAAAAATGTAACAGCACTTTGTAGCAGAGCAGGTTTTAAATGTGCTGACAGCACCTGTTTTGAGGGGTCGAATGAGGCCTGGCCAGTCCGTACCCAAATGGGGAGGTCTCCAGGAAGGATGGCATGTCCCTATGTTTTCCCTACTTGTCTAGGACCTCTACCTACCACTATTTACTGTCCCTGCTAGATGGGTGACCCCACACTACTCGCACGCAAAATGTGCACCAAGCCTGGGAGCCAGGACCTTAAATAGGCTCTGCCTAACCCAAGATGGCTGCCAGTCACATGGGATGGCAGCATCCAATCGGATAGATTTTCTATTGACCCAGAAAACCATAGAAACAATGTTCCTCTTGACTTTCTGCAGTCGAGCACTCCCCACAGTAGAGAAAAGAAACTGCACCTGCCTACACACACAAAGAAAGCAACTTCCTGTAAAGTGTGTGTGTGTGTGTGTGTGTGTGTGTGTGTGTGTGTGTGTATCTGCTTCATGCATGGGAAGTGAACAGCTGCTGAGATAGGATTAAATTGTCACTTTATCTAAAATCACCCCTTTGCAGGAACCCAGTCAAGTTTGTAAAGAACTTTGTTGTTAAGTAACTTCAGACCAGGCCAAGTTATATAATGATACAAGTTAAAAAGGGTATCACAGAACATGGTTTAGACCAGAGGACAAGACAAATCAAAAGAAGATGTAGTACAGATGTCTAATGCCCTGTACACACGGTCGGACATTGATCGGACATTCCAACAACAAAATCCATGGATTTTTTCCGACGGATGTTGGCTCAAACTTGTCTTGCATACACACGGTCACACAAAGTTGTCGGAAAATCCGATCATTCTGAACGTGGTGACGTAAAACACGTACGTCGGGACTATAAATGGGGCAGTAGCCAATAGCTTTCGTCTCTTAATTTATTCTGAGCATGCGTGGCACTTTGTCCGTCGGATTTGTGTACACACGATCAGAATTTCCAAAATTTTATAGCAATTTCTCAAACTTTGTGTGTCGGAAATTCAGATGGAAAATGTGTGATGGAGCCTACACACGGTCGGAATCTCCGACAACAAGGTCCTATCACACATTTTCCGTCGGAAAATCCGACCGTGTGTACGGGGCATTACGTGTAATGAAGCTAATTGGAGAGGGCTATATTGCTATAGCCAATGACTACAGTACTAGATTCTAGGTGAATAGGCATCCAGCCTATCGGGAAGAGGAGGTGACTTGGCATAGGTGATGGAAGGCCCTAGTAGTTTGTGTGCTCAGGCTCCTTCCCAAGCAACCAGTACTCCAATATGGGACCGGCTTGCGACCTACAGCATCCTAGGTGTCGTCCAAACGTGTATTTTATTGCATGATCGTAACACAAGGAGAGTGCAACGTTTCGGAGTCATGCAGGACCCCTTCGTCAGGCATGTGATGATCATGTGATGAACGTTGCACTCTCCTTGTGTTGTGATCATGCAATAAATTACACGTTTGGACGCTATCTACGTCGTTCCATGGTGTGCTGGCAAATATTTTCATTTTGATGTGAACCAGTATCCAGCTGGTTGTTGCTGCAGCACCCATATTCGCGAGCTCATCCAGGAAAGTGTGCGATGGGAATATGAAGTACTACAGCATCCTAGGGACCCAGCCTGCAAGTCACAGAAGATGGATTGACACCCTAAAGTGAATAAGCACCAGCTCAAAAATGCTACACAGAGAAGTATGGCGGGAACTGTTATCCAGAATGTACAAAGTATAAATAGTTCAACTGTGTAATGGATTACAAGAAGTTAATTAATGTCTGTGTGGAGAAGTGCCACTTTTAAGGAGAGCGTTGCCTTAATATCAGTTCTGTGTTTCGGCATATGCCTCTGTTAGCCATTTGGGGCATAAGCATGCGCTCTCTCCCCGTCCCCACATGGACACAGCCCAAATACACACATGCATATGTAGCACCCTCTCGTTAGTGTGCCTGAGAGAGAGAGAGCAATTTTTGCTAGTGTAGGTAAATTGTCAGGCTTGACTGGCAGCCAAGACTGTGTGTTTTACTTCTGGGTCAGAGTTGAGTGATTCAAGCAGAGATGGTGACTTTACAGGCAGCATCACCAAGACCTCCCACATCTTTTCAGAATATTCTAGCATCTTCTGGAAAGGAAGGAGGAGAGGAAAGGTGGAGCTGCCTGGGGTATTCTGAGGAGCCCTGACCAATCCCCAACTTGGGCTGGCAGGGGGCAGGCCTCCTTAAATACCCAGGGTTAGCCCAGCTGGGGAGGAGTTGTTCGGGGTGGAAGCTGGAGATGGAGTGCTAGGCTGTCGTGCCTTTGGAGGGAGCTCTCCAGTCTAGGGGGGTGACCTTGGGCCTGGGCTCGGATGCAGACGGGACCCTCTGAGAACAAATGGAGGGGTCCTGGACAGGAGGCACGGGAGCAAGGAGAGGACTGCCAGGCAAGTCTCCAGGAGGAACTAAAATTTGCAGCTAGAAGGGCTAGTGAGTGTCATACAGTCAGGAGGTCTGGGAGGCACGCCTGAGAGGACTGGGAGCAAGCAGTCTGGGATGGGTGCAGAGCCAATGGAGTGGACTGTGATGGCATGGGCAGTGGAGAGAGAGGAAGCTGGAGCCAGGAGGGCTGGGAGGGCCCGAAGATGTGGTACTGGGCTCAGTAGCCACGTGGACAGCTAGCACTGGGGCTACCTACTTTTTGCCACAACCTAGGGGCCCACATTCCCTGCCTGCGAAGGGCGATTGCTTTGGGCCTATCTAAGTAAGTGTCAGGCCTGCACATGAGTGCTAGCTGATCCTGGAGAGGCAGTTCTGTAGAAGTGCTGGAGAGTGAGATCAAGAGTTGTGCTAGAGCTAGAAGTAAAGAAGTTGTGTATATCGGAGGTGTATATAGTTGGTCCCATATACCTTTTCTGCAATCATTTGGGCATCTCATGCATATCCCATCCCTATCCAAGTTAAATCACCTCAATAAAATACAAAAACAAAGTTCAAGGACTGGTTTTCTACCTGAGGGCAAATGAGAACTGTGTTCCTGGCTGGGCAGGGTGACGGACGAACCACAATACTCATCAGCTCCTACGGGGGTACCGCTACGCATATACTGTACATACTTTAATAGTTTGGGACAAATTTTAAATTTACATGTTTTTATCTCATTTATTGTAGGTACAACTAACCACTACAAGGCAGTCCAACAGTGATTCCTTCCCCATCCACGCTATTATCCTTAACTTGAGGTAAGAGTCTAGTTCAGCCTTTCTCAACCACGGTGTCCTGGAACCCTGAGTTTCTTCCTGAGGTTGCTAGGGTTTCCTTAAGCAGTAAGCAATTATGAATTGATCTCTTGCAAACAATGACCACCAATGCAAAAGGGTACTTTGACATTAACCATTAATGGTAGGGAACACAACAATCTGCTTTATTTTATTATTATTCATTTAATTTTAAGATTATTCCTAAAGTTGTACAGAGCAGGACGGTGCAGAAAATTATCTGCTCCGGGTGTCATATGCTAGGTATGCCATATTATTTATTCTTATACAGTTTCTCACAAAAGTGAGTACACCCCTCACATTTTTGTAAATATTTTATTATATCTTTTTTTTATGTGACAACACTGAAGAAATGACACTTTGCTACAATGTAAAGAAGTGAGTGTACAGCTTGTATAACAGTTTAAATTTGCTGTCCCCTCAAACTAACTCAACACACAGCCATTCAGGTCTAAACCGCTGGCAACAAATGTGAGTACACAAAAGTGAGTGTCCAAATTGGGCCCAAAGTGTCAATATTTTGTATGGCCACCATTATTTTCTAACACTTCCTTAACCCTCTTGGGCATGGAGTTCACCAGAGCTTCACAGGTTGCCACTGGAGTCCTCTTCCACTTCTCCATGACGACATCACAGAGCTGGTGGATGTTAGATACCTTGCGCTCCTCCACCTTCTGTTTGAGGATGTCCCACAGATGCTCAATAGGGTTTAGGTCTGGGGACATGCTTGACCAGTCCATCACCTTTACCCTCAGCTTCTTTAGCAAGGCAGTGGTCATCTTGGAGGTGTGTTTGGGGTCGTTGGAATACTGCCCTGCGGCCCAGTCTCCGAAGGGAGGGGATCATGCTCTGCTTCAGTATGTCACAGTACATGTTGCCATTCCTGGTTCCCTCAATGAACTGTAGCTCCTCAGTGCCAGCAGCACTCATGCAGCCCCAGACCATGACACTCCCACCACTATGCTTGACTGTAGGCAAGACACACTTGTCTTTGTACTCCTCACCTGGTTGCCACCACACGTGCTTGACACCATCTGAACCAAATACGTTTATTTTCGTCTCATCAGACCACATGACATGTTTCCAGTAATCCATGTCCTTAGTCTGCTTGTCTTCAGCAAACTGTTTGCGGGCTTTCTTGTGCATGATCTTTAGAAGAGACTTCCTTCTGGGACGACAGCCATGCAGACCAATTTGATGCAGTGTGCGGCATATGGTCTGAGTACTGACAGGCTGAACCCCCACCCCTTCAACCTCTGCAGCAATGCTGGCAGCACTCATACGTCTATTTCCCAAAGACAACCTTTGGATATGATGCTGAGCATGTGCACTCAACTTTTTTGGTTAACCATGGCGAGGCCTGTTCTGAGTGGAACCTGTCCTGTTAAACCGCTGTATGGCCTTGGCCACCGTGATGCAGCTCAGTTTCAGGGTCTTCTTATAGCCTAGACCAGCTGTATGTAGAGCAACAATTTTTTTTTTTTTTTTAGATCCTCAGAGAGTTCTTTGCCATGGGGTGCCCAGTAAGAGAGTGAGAGCGATAACACCAAATTTAACACACCTGCTCCCCATTCACACCTGAGACCTTGTAACACTAACGAGTCACATGACACCAGGGAGGGAAAATGGCTAATTGGGCCCAATTTGGACGATTTCACTTAAGTGTGTACTCACTTTTGTTGCCAGTGGTTTAGACAGTAATGGCTGTGTGATGATTTTTTTTTTAAGGGAACAGCAAATTTACACTGTTATACAAGCTGTAAACTCACTACTTTACATTGTAGTAAAGTGTAATTTCTTCAGTGTTATTACATGAAAAGATATAATAACATATTTACAAAAATGTAAGGGGTGTACTCACTTTTGTGAGATACTGTGTGTGTATATATAGCATTCTATAAATTAATGATTGTGCTAATGTACCACAAACTGTCGATACAATTATTTATAGCCGGGGTTCCCCAAGATCTGAAATATATTTCAAGGGTTCCTTTAGGGTAAAAAGATTGAGAAAGACTGATCTAGTTGTTAAAAAAAAGACAAGTGCATTTACAACAAGCAATAGGTTATTTTAATATATCTGGGTAAATCAATCAAATTTGCAAGTACTGTATAACTTTGCCAGTGTAACTGGGTAACTTATCCGGCTGCCCCAGGAAGTTTAATTTGGATCATGAAAATTCTGTTAGTACAGATTTTCTGGCTGATAAAGCCACCTGCAATACAAACACTGTTTAATTATAATAGGGAAAGCTATCTAGGTGTCACTACTGCTTGTCTCCTCCCTTGTAGATTTTCTTTTGTTTAATTGCACAGTTTCTAGAATTTCTAGTCCTTGCTGCTTCAGTGTAAATTAAGACTATAAAAATCATTATGTTAACGTTGTAGCCACTTCAAATAGTCCAAATTGATATGTATTTTGCTTGGAAACTCTGCCAATCATCTGAACTGAACAACACTGTGGTTCATCAATAATACTTACAGTATCTTCAGCAAAAGCTTTCTTGTTTTAATTTTGGATAGAATTTGAATTGTTAGATTTCCATAGCTGTGCCCCCTTTTGGAGAATTTCTCATCAATTCCTGTACCGGTGACAACCATCATCCTGGTAGTGAGGGGGTTTGCAAGCTTAACCTCCTCCCTAGTAAATGGTTCCCCCACAAACTTCGAAACCAATATCATGGCACGGGGTATCTATGCATCAAGCCTGTAGGTCACGGGAAAGAAGAAGATGATCCTTGGGAGGTCAGAAGCTCTGAAAGATGTATGGAGTTTATCCCTAAGTGTCAGTGAGAAATCTCGGATTGTCACTGGGAGAGAAGTTACATGGTGTGCTCTGCTGGTGGAGATGGATACAGGCTCTGAAATATCCCCTTGGAAATGCTGCAACTACTGGAAGAGGTTAGAGTACAGGTGAGGTGGGAATTACTGAGGGGTGCATCGTACACGAAGAGTTAACTGTGCAAACAAGAACATGCTTGCTTCTAACTCAGAGTGCCGCCTTAATTCTGATTAAACATGGCCTCCGCCTGTGAGTACAGGCATTAGCGATCATTGTTAGTGTGTCCCCGATCGCACAGGTTAAGCCATGTCCACAACTTGGCGTAGTCAGAATACGCCCCCTGAATGCACCAAAAAACCTGTTAGCAAGGAAACCATGCCTTATAGAGAAGGACTTGCCCGACCATGAAGAAGTGTGATCAGCTCTTGATTGCAGCCATCAGAGTGCATGCTGCTTCTGTGATTGGTTGCTGCAACATTGGGGGGCAGATAAATAAAGCTAGGCTACCGTGTCGCTGCAGGTGAAATTGCTGCCAGAAATGCTGCCAGCACAAAGCCCTATATGTTGCCCTGGAAGAAGTGGGTTGTCCGGACCAGAGTGGAGCATCCTACCTTGGACATCGGCCGTTGGTTTAAACCCTGCTTGGGACTGACTCATTGTCACTGTCTGAGAAATTGCAGCTATCAGATCCAATGGCCTACCCAAGCCTTTGATGTTGGATTCTTGCCACCAGACCAAGCAAAGAGAAGACAAGCACACCACTCCCCATGGCCCCAACCAAAACAAGTTGGCGAAGCCGACTTTGGATTCCCCTGAGTCTGCTCATGAGGATTGCTTGTGGAGGGCTTTAAATACAAGGGGAGGCAACCTAGCTGGATCCTTGGGGTCTTAATTGGGAAAGTACAAGCAGGACTGCAGCCACACGTAACTGGACTCTACTCTATGGTGGGTACCCAATCAGGGTACCGAAGCCGGATCATGGACTTTATTAAATAAATAAAGCTGGGTACACACACAGTTTTTTTTTTTTTTTTTTTTTTTTTTTCAACCAAGTGGGCTGAACTAAAAAGAACTGACCGATCGTCGTACTAACAAAAGAATGCTAGTGCTGTGATCTCCCCTACTGTGCTATTGTGTTATAAAAGAATGTACTCCTTCCCCCACTAGAACACACTGATCGGCTGCTGGTCGGATGCTGGCTTTCCAGCATGCCCATTCGACAGAAGCCAGTCATGAGACCGGCGTCTGTCGGACAGGCAGCTGTACAAACATCCCAAATGTTGGCCTGCTGAATCGGCCAACATTTTGATTGTGTATATACCCAGCTTTAGGCTGCAGGTTGCGACTTACCTCTTGATGTAGTACACCACTTTCCTTTTGCTTAGCCTCATAGAGATTGAGCAGCCTAAAGAGCAAAAGGCTGGCCAGAAGTCCATAATGATCGAGTCAACTCCCTGAACAGGGAAAGGTCTATTGACTTTTTGCCGCTGTTTGGCAGCTAATAAGATTTTCTACTAAGTCCACCACCAAAGGCTTGTTATTAATGTCTGTGAGATATGAATAGTTTGGTGCATGTCTATTGTTGCAGAAAACCCCATTCTGGAAAGGGTGTCTCCTCCAATGAGCATACTGTAATATAGGGACAGAGAGTGTCCATAGTCCAAGACCATGGTCCTGGTTGGTATCAGGCATTCAGACACTGACAGGTGAACAAAGGAAAGCCAGGACAATCCAGCACCTTACAACTGGTATATTCTCTAGCAGCAGAAATAACTTTAGGTAAATGAAGTAAGCTTTAACCCTCCTAGCGGTATTCCCGAACGTGGCTCGGGGTGAATTTTCAGTACCAAAAGCGGTAATCCCGAGCCACACTCGGGATTGCATTGCAGGATCCAGGCAAAATTACTTACTTTGTCCTCAAGATCCTGCAATATCTCCCCGCTGTGTGTGTGAGCCGTGTCTCCACTCGATTCATCACAGTGAAAGGCTTCATTCCCTGCGAGCGTTGCGACGCACGGGGACGGAGCACAGCGCCAAATTCAAAAAGTTAAAAACACATTACACATACACACTGTAATCTTACAGATTACATTACTGTATCACATTATTTCACATCCTTTTTGTCCCTAGTGGTTTGTCCAGTGCCCTCCAGTTTTATATTTATATATACTGTTCTTTCTGCCTGAAAACTGGAGATTGTCCATAGCAACCAAAAAGTGGCCCTTTACATCAAAAGTGGTTTTAGACCAGCTAGAAAACAGCGATAATAAATTAGAATCACTTGCAGAATTGAGCGATAGTGATTTGTGGGGAAGTTCGTCATCAAACACTCAAAGTAATGACAGCGACAATTCTGCAACTGAGCAAATTTCAGTGTTTTTGCTTTGATTACATTATTGAATCATTTTTATTATTATTTGTTATTATTTATAGTTATTTATTATATTATAATTTATGATTTCGTGTTTCAAACTTTATCATACCTGGGATGTCTACTAGACTCTGGTTTGGACAGATTTAAGTGAGTTATTCCTAAGAATTACAGGCCTACAATATAAAACTCCAAATTTCCATGCAAAACATTGTACCGCTTTCAGCATCAAAAATCTGACATCATCACACTGCCAGGGAGGTTAAGAAAATTTACAGAGCTTCCAGTAATTAGCTTTATGTTCAACTCCTGAAAGGGTCAGAGCTGAATGAAAAATATTTCATAACTTAGTTTAGAACATACAATCTTTCACACCATCTCTCAATTTGTGTCTGAATAGCAATTAAACTTTGCAAAAGATAATTTACATCTTAAGTTAATTTTTCTATAAGGCTCCATTCACGTTTGGCCTTTTGGGATCCCGGTAAGAATCGTTGCAATTCTGCCCGCCATCTCAAATCAAGCTGCAATCTCAAAATGCAGGTTCACATACCATTCATTTCCAATCGCACCTAAAATGCTCTGCGGTTTTGCCACGATTATTGCGCATAAATCGCATGGCATTCGCACGGAGCCTGTCGCCCAAAATAAGCTCCTGCTCTTGGACGACAAGCTTTGTGTGCTGCGGTTTGCCACGATAACCCAAAACGCCAAATGTGACTGGAGCCTAAAGATAAAACATTTCTAGGACTTTTATGCATTTTCTATTTTATACATTGCATTGATTACTAAAACTGGAGAAAAGAAAAAACAAACATGAAAAAAGAAAAGGTGAAAAAACAAAAGTGGAGCAGTTGTCTACATCAACCAGTAAAAATTCTCAGTTGATAACATAACCGATTTTATTCTTAAACTTTTGTGTTTTTTATTTTCTTTTCTCAGGTTTTAATGAATTTGGAAGTTATTCAAAAACTTTGAAAGGTATTTAAAGTTGGGATGTTTCTGCTGTGCATCTTCCAATCATTCACAGTCTGACTTCTAAAATTATAAACACAGTTCTAAAAAAAAAAAAAGTTGGCTCACTTACTCTCCTCCCTACACATGAACTTTGAAACTGAAGATGTTTAAAAAAAAAAAGAGCCCTAAGATAAATCCTGTGCAGTGACTATCACATGAAAATTTCACGTGTGCTGTTAAGGTCAGAATTTTGACATCTAATCCCCAAGTAAGATGGGAATAATCAAGGTATGATATAATTATTTTTTTGGAACTAATTAACCATGTATCCTTACAGACTCAAATGACTTAAAAAAATAACATGCTTTGGTTGTTGTTGTCAAAGCATCTTGTGTTAAATTATGTTTGCATGATCCATTTTAACATGCATGGTTTATTCCACTAGTATAATGCTGGATATTGTTTTCACTGGGTGAAATCTTTCTAAAAGAGGGAGAAGGGCACAGACATTTCTACAGTTAGATAAAGGAGTAGCACTGAAGCGACACTGGCCCCAGCAATGGAATATCAGCCTTTGATACACAAGAGAAGTGGAAGCCGGGTAAGTGGCGGATTATACTGTATGAGAGATGAGAATGAATGAGCGATGGTTGATCACAAGGAACTATTTACAGCTATAGCTGGAAGTCAAGTTGTGCTCATGATAGACACTTGTTTATCTCGTACACATGGATTGCTGAATGTCTGATCTTTAATACATTAGAGGAAAGGAAGCCGGGTAAGTGGTGGATATATATACTGTATAAGAAATATGGATGAATGAATAATGGTTTATCACAAGAAACCATTTATAGCTATAGCTGGAAGTCAGATTGTATGTATTCTATACCCTTGTTTATGCTGCAACGTGGATTTCTGTCTTGTTCCTATCTTGTGTCTGGAATACATATCCAAAACACAGTCATCAGAGTTGTTTTATAGGAAATTGGGGCAATATAGTTAAGGACTGTATGTAACACCTTTTTTTTCAGTAGTGCTTTGAACAAAGAGAATGGGGTAAACCTCCAAAAGCTTGTCACAAAAAATTTACTGATTTGGCTAACTACAAGCTACTACCCATGAAAGTTTTGGAATATCTGCACTGCGTGGCTACAATCACCTTACCTATGAAAGTTTTGGAATGTCTGCACTGCCCTTAAGACTCAGATTCAAGCTGTCATTCTCAATCTCAGGATAGAAAATGATAGCTGATGCTGGATTTGTAGCTATAGGGAACACGGACACTATGGGGGGAGATTTACTAAAACTGGTGCAGCAGTGCATAGTAACCAATCAGCTTCTAGGTTTTATTGTCAAATCGTTATTGAACAAGCTGAAGTAAGAAACTGGTTACTATGCACAGCTGCACCAGATTCTGTGTGCACCAATTTTAGTAAATCTCCCCCAATTATACATATTTTATTATGAACAATTTATATAGAACCACCATCTACTATGAAATCCTGCAAATCTGTGTAGCAAAAACAAACAAAAAAAAAACTGGGATACATTGGAAAATCTGGTCTGTTTTATTTATTGTAACTTTTTTGTTAAAGCCCATGCATTACATGCTATATGCTGTATATTTTAATAATTTTATCCATAGCTATCAGACTTTTATTTTGTGAAGGAATCATGTCAGCATTTTTTGTGCATATATAAATGAAATCACTTGAAATGTAATACATTCAAAGATGATCTTCTATTGCATATACTGCCTAGGTGTTAATTGTGTTTACAAGTGCTCATTGTATAGAGATGTATATAATTCTAACTGAGCAACTGACCTTTACAAAAAAGAGAGTTAATCAGCTGTTGCTTGGAGACTGGTTCACAGTTAAAATTAATTTCCTAGAAACTTAAGGTGATCTATGTGTTGGACATAAATGGTTACATCAGGGAACCAGTACCATGAGTGATCCATTGGTTTGAAAACATTTCTATTTGAACTCTGCTGATATGCAGGGACAAGTCCATATTGTGCTCTACAGCTCTGTAGGCATCAATGGAGACCTAAGTAGGCATGGACTGAATTATACATTGGCATGTAGGGTGTACAAGGCATAGTTTGAGGGTCTGTGAATCCTTTCATATACTTTACAGCCAGCTTTATCTGTGTGATCTTTTAGTATACTACTGGCAAGGGAAAACAAGATATAACAGTATAGTTCTCTTGACTCTTTTTCCTGATTGAAATATTGATAGTTGTTGTCATAGGATGTTGACACACCATTAATATAATGTGTATAATTTTACATAGCCTTACTAAGAGCTCATGCACACAGGGCTTAAAAAACACCCATTTTATTGTATTTTATTTTCTGCTTGTAAATGCATCTCTGTTAGCCTATGTGTCCACACACACATAGGCATTTACAGGAATATTAGACAAGGCATTTACAGACAGGAAAAAAAAAAAAAAAAACATCAACAGCACATTTAGGAGAGGAGCTTTTGGGCAGACAAAATGCTTGATGTGTCCAAAATGCTAGACACGCTTAGTGCTTGAGCATTCATTCATTCCAATGACAAGAATAATTGAATATTCTGGCCAATGGAATCCATAAATGCTCAAATGCTTAACGCACCTAAACATGTGTGCAATGTGCCGCTTTAGGCGTGTTTAAGCTGCTTTTTCCTGCCAGGAGTAAAAGGCATTCAGAGGAGAAATTGAAATGTCCTGTTGCATGAGCCCTAATTGTTAAACCTCAAAGATTATCAGAAAAACAAATTAAGCATCCTTGATCATTTATTTCTTTAATAAAGGTTGCTGAAAAGGTGCAGTGCTTATAATGCTGGCCCCTCTGCGTATAATAAGGTTGTGGCTGTTGTGTAAAGCCCTGTACACGGGCCGAATGCCAGGCAGCATCGGCCGGTTCAATAAAAAAAGGTCAACATTCGGCCTGTGTATAAGGCAGCCAGTCCGAAGAAGCCAGCTTCTGTCGGACGAGTATGCTAGAGAGTCAGCAGCCGACCGGCTCCCAATTTATTTACTTATTTCAGGTACTTATATAGTGCTGTCAATTTAAGCAGCTCTTTACATATATATATTGTACATTTACATCAGTCCCTACCCTCAAGGAGCTTACAATCTAAGGTCCCTAACTCACATTCATACATACTAGGGACAATTTAGACAGGATCCAATTAACCTACCAGCATGTCTTTTGAGTAAACCGGAGGAAACCCACGCAGGCACAGGGAGAACATGCAAACTCCAGGCAGGTGGTGTCGTGGTTGGGATTCAAACCAGCGACCCTTCTTACTACTAGGCGAAAGTGCTACCCACTACACCACTTTGCCGCCCACCAATCAGTGCTTTCAGTCAATGGTTGAGAGCGAGGAATGGAGTGGCAGGGGGGCTGTGCCCCAGTCAGAACACAAGAGCTCAGCGGGGGGGGGGGGGGAGATCACTGTACTAACATTGGATCGTTAGTACAGCGTCTCCGATCGGAGCTGACAGCTCACAGTGTACCAGGCTTTAATCTCCAATATATGGGGATAAAACTAAAACTGGTGCACACAAAATCTAGTGCAGCTGTGCATAGTAATCGACCAGCTTCTAGGTTTTATTGTCAAAGATTAATGGAACAAGCTGAAGAGTTAAAAGGTGATTGCTTACTATGTGCAACTGCACCAGATTCTGAGTTCTCCATTTTTTAGTTGTTCAACCCATATGTGACAACCATGGCTCTGTTAATAGGTACTATGGAAACACGAGTGTAGACATGAAGGGAAAGAGTGTGGTATTTTTAGGTTAAAATAACCAGTTTTAGTAAATCCCCCAATAGTGCTAAAATTCTGCATCCCAAACTCCCATATAGGGTAAAGATATCATCTGAACAATACAAGCTGAACAACAAAATCAGCAGTCACATATGTTGTAATAAGACATTATTCCTACTACTTACCTCCTTTTAGCATGTTAGTCATAATGTAATGCTAGCAATATATGAAGTCATACTGTATATCTGTCACATACAGTACTGTGGTAAATTGCAGAGTCCTAGCTTACTCTAACTTTAGCTTAAACACATGGCACTGCATGCCCCTGCTTGTGAAATGCATAACAATAGTATAACAGTGGGTATGACTCCTGGCCACATATCGACATCAGGGTAATAAGGCCAATTACAGTGAATTTGTATATATTTACCTCCTGTTCAAGTTCTTGTGTCCCCACAAACTTCCCTTATCGATATACAGCCCAAAAAGGCAGCACAGTATTCTGGGGACAAGCGCCAAGGTCCTGTTATTATGTTTTTTCGTTTTAATAATATTTAAAATGGAATTAATGGCCAGTATATAACTTGTGCTCCCAGTATGCCTTCTACTTTACTTTTCATTATAAATGAGAAAAAAAAATAAATTTATATATATATATATATATATATATATATATATATATATATATATATATATATATATATAATATTTTCTTTAAAATAATATTCCTGATTTAATAGGGATAGCCAATGTAAAACAACCAGCGTAAGATAATAACTTCTTTATTCTTCTTTTTAACTGCACACATTAGTGAGTTAGTTTCTCTATTTGTTTTTTTTTTTACCTGTGCATGAAATGGCCAACAACCAAGAACCTATACGTATTAATTAGTGTTCGGGAAAGTGTGTGTATGATGGCTCCCTGATAGCTGGTCATTGCCAAGTCAATGTCTACCAGTTGCTTGCCTGATGCTTGCTTGCAGGATAATCGGTTATCTGAAAGTTGCCCTGGTCTCTGGGCTGCTAATTGGTCATTTGCTGGTTGGTTGCCTGCTTCTTGGCAGGACTTTTGACATCCTGATCAGGGTCTTCTTCCAAGCCATTCTCACCTTCCAGACCTAGATGGTATTTATACTCTTCAGTGTTCTACTCATGCCACTATGCCCCACTCCATTTACTCATTTAGAGGGCAACCAGATGACAGAAAATAGTTGTCTATTGTAGAGTTCAGTCTTGTCTCTAGGGGTGACATTTCTACTTTGCCATTCCTGCCTAACTTTACTTCCAAGAGAACTGTCCCTGTTTCTTTTTTGCTATGATTCAGACTTCCAAAGTGATTCTAATATCAAAAATGGTAGCTATTTTTCTCAAGCCAAATTTCTCAATAAAGATAGCAGCCAGCAAAGTGTTTGTTTTACTGAGTTTTTGTTGCCATTGCCAAAATCATCAGTGCACCATTGCTTACAATTTAAAAGGAAACTATAATGGTTTGGGATTCATTTTATTTAATCTTCCTTTTTTTTTTAAACATTTTAAAAACTTTTTTGTTTTATGAATAAACATTGAAACTATCCCATATGGAATAGATTAAAAGAGATAGCATAGCAAAAGCAACTCGTTTTGTAGGAATGATCAATCTTATTGAAACTTTGGACTGAACTGTCCAGTGAGAGATGAGTCCCTCCCTTCACTCATTCACTTGTTTTTGCAAATTTCAGCTTGAGCCAGTGCTGTGCTTTTTGTATTTTACACATGTGGCATATTATTTAACATCCCCCCTTCACTATATATTGGTGCAGCCCAAATTATCTGCACACCAAGAGGGGGGGTTGGCACATGAGAAGGAAAACATGTGAAAGGGAGCCGAGAGCTCCATGCATTGGCTTGCAAAAAAAGATAACATAATATTCACATACAATATATAAAGTCCTGACCATAATATTCAAATATGCACAAAATACATTCTTTTGAAGCCCAACTCCAGGGATAATGAAAATGCTCTCTTGCAGTGGGGCTACTTTTGGGCTGCAGGGGATAAATGCTTGTTTGCGTCTAGGGGGACAGGGAAACCATTTTACTTACCTGAGTATTTGCTCCCCTGGAAATCGGCACTCCCCTATGTTCCAACGGTGGACGGTTCTTGGCACCCTCACGTCCAATGCAGGGTCAAAGGACCTGTTACCACTGGAGCATAGGAGAGAAAAGATTGTGTGGACTGGTCTTGTAGCATGGAGGAAGTCTGCAGGAGGGAAGGATCTGGTTAGAAAATCTGCTTTTCTTGTTCCTCTAGACCTAAATGAGCATTTAAATCTAGGAGAGAAGGGGCAGGGAGCATTTTTACTTCCCCTGGAGTGAAGTAAGTCCACTATAACAGACACTAGTCATTTTGTTTTCCAAGTATGCACGGTAGCTCTGCAATGAAAGCAGGAATTGTATTATAATATTCACAATGGCCTTTCCCCTTCTGCACATGCAAGGGAAATGTTTCATTTTCACAGCAATTTAACTAATGTTATCTAACAAATAAAGTTCCCCGGTGAACGTTTAGCTAATCTGCTATAACACAGCCAGTAATTTCCTTGGAAAAAAAATTTAAATTACTAATATTTCACTGAAGTGATAGATTATTAAACGGTGTAAAATCTTTTTCTGTACCTCTACTTGCTGGTTTATATAACTGCAGTGAGTAATCCGTCAGGAATGTAGACATTACTTTTCATTTCTGAAATTAGACCAAGATCCTAGGATTAATTGCTTGAAACTATCACACGAGCGACTAGCCAGATGGAAAATGAATTGACCCTGAAGAAATACTGCTTTCTGTGTGTGTGCTTGAGGGATTGAGCTCTTTTGATAACCTCCATTTGAAATATAGAATGGGCTCATTAATAAGGGACCTGTCTGGGTTAATGAATGCCAGTGTTTGTTGTTCAGTCCTTCAGAAGGAGGGATCCTGGCTTTCATTCAGATAACAGAAACATTCCTTGATACTCCCAATTCTACATCTAACTGACATATGATGGTCACATTACTGTTATTGCCAGCTGCCTGGCAGTCACCTAACACTTACAAAATACCTCTAGTATGATGAAGCAGTCTTAAACTGCCTGTAAAATGCAAATCCAGAAGATTTACCCACTGCTGAATCTTTACCTACCACTGAACATAGTGTCTATCATGCCGTGTGCCCAGATGTTCTGGGCACATGTAGCCAGATTCCATAAAACAGTGCTGCATATTGCATCCCGGGTGGTGACTCGCTGTTAGTCAAGTTGAACACTTTGAGCCGAGAGGAGTCCAAATAGATGCATTGAGGATGATTTACCAAAGGCAAATAGATTGTTTACTTCAAGGGAACCTTTCCTTAATTTAGTCAATGTGGTGAAAATTCACTTTCCAAAGAATATATAAAAATGTACAGGAGGGAAAAACAAATTTCTGCTTGCACATGCTTCGGTGATGGAAGTCAGCAGAGTTTCAACTCGTTCACTAAGCTAAGGGATAATTTGCTTGCAAAGAGAGAATTTCCATGCAAAGAGAACAGGCTATTTGCCTTTAGTAAATCAACCAAAAAGTATTTCATCAAGCATACCGAAAGCTTGCAATGCCACATGTTAAAAAGCCTTGTATTAAAGGGTCAGTCCACTTGCTCCACCTTTTGAACCATGTTACATGTTACACCTGTATTTAGGATGCAACATGGTGCAAACGGTAGCCCCCCATCCCTCCATGACAGCATGTAGGGGTTCTTCTCCCCTTCAGTAGCTGTCACTTTTAAAATTTGCAGAGATCAGTGACTGAATACATAGATCTATGAATGAATGAACTACAACTCCTGTCTTCCCCCACAGCCGACACATTGTTGTAGTTCTCATTGGAACAAGAATGTGGTGTTCCTCCTTCATCCAGCTCTCTAGTTAAAAGCCTGTGCATTTTGCAAAAAAAAAAAATAATACATTCACATTTTTTGGCAGCAAATATATGTGCCCTTTTTATTGTGTATTGTAAAAAATAGACCTAGCCTTTGATAAAAAAGAAAAAAAGGTGGGACTTTATATGAAGCACACATCCCTGGAGAAAACATGATATAAATGAAGATGGAAGATACTTGGTATATTAGAACTATGAACATTACATGACAGCATTGTACATCAACAATTGTCAGTCACTGATCTATTGTTATATATATAAAATATGGCAATAATATGATAAAATAATGGCATAGTAAGTTCATAATGTAAACAATATAAAGAACCAAGTTCATTGGGATATATAAAATATGACAATGATAATAACATAATAGTAGCAAAATTAGTTCATAATGTACACATTGTAAAGAACCAATTTCATTAAAGCGTGTTTTCATGGTAGATAGCTGTGTCTCTAATTCATTGGTACAATCCAATTGGTAAATATAGTAATTGGCAGTAATACAAAATGACGTGTTTCGTGGCGACTACCACTCTTCTGGAGAAACTATGGGATAGGTGTCTATAAGTATTGAAACACATAATTAATTGATAGAAAAATAAAGTGATAGGTCTTTGTATAGGAAGAGGAGGGGGGAGAAAACCCTATTTACCAGGGCTACTTACAGATATGCCAATGAGACTGGGTACAGGCGTGAAGGGAACCAGAAACAACATCAGTCCCATGGACCTGACTGTGGATGAAAAACCAGGGGGAGACAATACTCCCCAGGGATTGCCCCCACAGCAAGTCAGAGCCCATCTCATTTCCTGTCAGAAGGACATTCAGCATAATTTAGCTCTTTCCTCCTTGGCCTGCCCCTTTAATGAATTGGATTTCAGTTCTTTCAATCATGGAAGCTCAGCATTACATGTGGGTGTTACAACAGCTTCCTTTTTTTATAAAGCTATGCACAGCATTCCGTGCCCCTTTCCACCAGCAATTTGCCTGCATTGATAGACAAGCATAGGGACCTAGTGAGGATATCACAATGTCTAACATTAGGTATGTCATATGTTTAATAATGTCATTAGCAGGGGCATACATACAGAGGGAGCAATTGCGCCTCTGTGTGGTCCCCTGTACACCTGGATAGGAGGGGAGGCGGGGGCAGCATATAGAGGAACCGATCTCTTCCATTTTCCTTCTACAGCCTTTCAGTGGCTGAAAACGGAGGGGGTCGTTTCCTCTACATGCAACCCTGCCCCACCTATCCAACTCCTACTGTGATCCTATGTACTCCCCTGGCCTTCCCTCATCTCCCGCAGCACTGTCGGGTTCACCTCTCCCGCTGGTTGCTGTGAGGGATGTCGCAATTCATTCGTACCGATCACTGACTCTGTTCATTCATAAGGTCAGGGGGCCCTTTATGGTTTCCTGCACTGGGGCCCTGTAGGTTCTAGTTACGCCTCTGGTCATTAGCATGTTGATGACGGGGGAAGAAGGAACCAGGGAAAGCTTAAACTTCAGCTTTAAACTACCTAATGGTATTTTCCATTTATACTATTATAGTTTAAATCTTTTCCATTTCCAGTAAAGGATGGCAGAGATTGATGCAACCAAAAGTGAGCAGTTCTGAGCACTCAAGTAGCCTTAGGTGATTTTCTAGACACATACAACTTGGTATGCAATTACCAAATACAATTTATTCTATAAAATGTGGATGTTCAGACTGTAATATGACAACTGTATTTACTGGATCACTGCATTTGATGTCATTTTAATACACTTACATACAAGAACACATGTGACCATGCAAGATTAGAAGTATAAAACCAAAAAAGTAAAGGGCAGCCTTTGGGTTGGTATAGCTGTGTTACTAAGAACCTGAATAACATCTACCCAATCTGAGGATTTTACTTCATTTCTTTATGCATGCATTAGTGTTCATTCAATAATAAGAACACAATAGCAGACATTTTATATTAAAGTGTATTTAAAGCCAAAACGTTTCTTGCAGTTTTGGATAGAGTAATAGAAGGAAGGTTAGACCCTCCAGCACATTGTGCATCTACTATGATTTGCAGTATGTCAAGCTTTGCATGCATTGGGAGCAGCACTATTCAAGAAAGAAATGCCCATGTACAAAATTTAGGACAAATCTCCTTATGATGCCTAGGGCAGCTTTAAACCCAATCACCGTAAAGGGGGGGGGATTCTCCGTTGCAGAGGGGCTGCCCCATACTGCAAGGGTTAGATGTTGGCTTATGTCTTGGGACCAGAAAAAGCTATTTTTCTTACCCAACCCTCTGCTTCCATGGCAGCCTTTCTTACAGTCAGGCAGTAGACTGTCTCTTGACGTCTTTACTCCATAAATCCAATGCAGGGCTTGGGCTCTGTTTTAGTGTTGGTGTTGTCAGAGGGCATCCAACCACTCGAATGTAGCGGAGAAAAGGCTGGAGAGGATTGGGTAAATAAAAGTCCTTTTTACGGTCTCCTAGACCTAAATAAGCATTTCCTTGCAGCGTGAGGGCAAAGAGGCATTTTTGTTTTCCCTGGAGTTCAGCTTTAACTCATCATAATGGTTTGCACTGATGGATATATGGATCTGTGGTTTTCATTATTACACTGTGCCTCAGGCTTTTTGGGAAAAGACCAATTCCACTGCATGACTCTATTTAAACACCAGTCTGTCAGCAAATAAATTAGTCATTTAGATTAATTTTTGACATTTACACATGTCCAGGCTACTGGTTATACTATGTATTCATCATCAGAGATATCAGGTTCTCTGCCATCTGTATACCTCCCTGTACTTCTCTGTGGTGACATGTCATTCTTCTCTTCATAAAAAACATTGTGCTTTGTATCCCCACCCTTAATAACATGAAATCTCATGTATTAGTAAGCATTTTATGTCCAGAATCAGCTGTTCTAAATTACTTCAAGAAAGAAAATCTAGTGAAAATTGAAGAATTTCATTTCATCATTCTGGGAAAACAGAAATGTGTGCATGTTGTTGTCCCCCTGTCACATTCGACAGGCAGTAATGCAGCCAAATGTGACCATTTCGAGCAAATAGGGCTGCATCATTGCTGCCCCACAACCATGTGCAGTGCACGTGTTTGCTGCATTCTGGTGTGGCATTTGCAGGGTTAAAGCAAGCGATGAGGTGGTGACATATTGCCTCCTGACCAACTGTGGATCACTTTTCAGGATGTGGCCGTGACAGCCACATGTGTAAACAGTGCCTTACAGTCATATGAAAACGTAGGTACACCCATGGAAATTGTTGACTTTTTCTACCTATTTGAACAAACAAGAATTAGATCTTCATTTAACCACTTCAATATCGGACACTTTCACCCCCTTCCTGCCCAGGCCAATTTTCCGCTTTCAGCGCTGTCGCACTTTGAATGACAATTGCGCGGTCATGTAACACTGAATCAATATGGAATTTTTATCATTTTTTTCACACATAGAGCTTTCTTTCATATATCATATCATAGGCGACTGCTGGTGACGTCACACACCATCCCAGCAGTGATCTGGAATCCGGAGTATATCGAGCAGTTGGGTGAGACGCTGATATATCGGCCCACTGGTATACACAGAGACAAGGAGTGTTGCATGTTCTTAAGATGTGTCATGCCCATGTTTTAAGTTTTGTTTGCAAGTAGTTTTTTATGATCAGTAAATTTTAATCACTTATTACGGTAACACACTATAAGAGCTTTTTCTGATATTTGAGGAATTTACTATCGGTCCTGTCAGGGGAGAGGAGACCGATCATGTGTTCCCAGTACAAAGGAACACCGATCAGTCTCTTCCCCTTACAAATAAGGCAGTATTTGTAAATGTTCTCCCAGAGTTCAGTCCTGAAAGACAGAATGCTGTTGAGCATTCAATGACCTAGTCCAATTAGCTGCAGTCTGACAAACAGAAATTGCAGCAATAGCTGGTTGCAGGGCTGGACCTTTAAAGCAGGTGATGAAATTCTTCACTTCAGTGTCATTCTACAGTTAGAATCACTCCCTAGGTAACACATTTAACCCCTTGATTGCCCCCTAGTGTTAACTCCTTCCCTGCCAGTGACATTTATCCATTAATCATTTTTATAGCACTGATTGATGTAAAAATGTGGTCCCAAAATAGTGTCAAAAGTGTCCGATATGTCACTCGCAATAAAAATTACAGATTGCCGCCATTACTAGTAAAAAAAAAATAAAATAAACATGCCATAAATTTATCCCCTATTTTGTAGACGCTATAACTTTTGCGCAAACCAATCAATGTACGCTTATTGCGGTTTGTTTTGTTTTTTTTTTACCAAAAATATGTAGAAGAATACATATCGGCCTAAACTGAGGAATTTTTTTTTTTTAAATTGAGATATTTATTATAGCAAAAAGTAAAAGATATTGGGGGTTATTTACGAAAGGCAAATCCACTTTGAACTACAAGTTCACTGCAAGTGTAAATCTGAGGGGTAGATCTGAAATGAGGGGAAGCTCTGCTGATTTTATCATCCAATTATGTGCAAGGTAATATGCTGTTTTTTATTTTCCTTGCATGTCCCCCTTGAATTTATAGCGACTGCACTTTCAAGTGCACTTGCAGTGAACTTGTAGTGCAAAGTGGATTTACCTTTCGTAAATAACCCCCATTGTGTTTTTTTCAAACTTGTCACTCTTCTTTTGTTTATAGCGCAAGAAATAAAAACCGCAGGGGTGAACAAATACCACCAAAAGAAAGCTCTATTTGTGGGGAAAAAAATTATAATTTGATTTGGGTACAGTGTTGCATGACCGCGCAATTGTCATGCAAAGTACGACCGCGCTGAAAATGGAAAATTGACCTGGGCGGGAAGGGGGTGAAAATGCCCTGTATTGAAGTGGTTAAAAGAAAATGTTTTTCAATTTTTTTTAAATTTTTTTTATTATTATTATTTTTTAGATTTGTTTTAATACATACAGTGAAAAAAGCAATACAGTGTTATAGTAACACTGTACTAATCTGGGGAGGTGATCAGGATTTATTTATTTTTTTTACACACTATGATTTCTTATAATTGTGAATTTTATAGTTATAAGCAACCATTTTTTTCTGAATGAATGCTATTCATTCAGTGTTTACTACTGTGATTAGGTGTGATTGGCCACAGCTAATCGCATGTTACAGATGGGCTGTGATTTGCCTCGTCTGTGCCATGTGACCAATCACAGAGATCATTACAATAGTACACAATGAAAGGCACGAATCAAAGCCTTAAAATGTGTACAACTGTCATGTAATCTGCTGCAATTACATGGCACTGGCAGCAGGCTGGTACAGTGATTTGTCAGCGGCTGCGCCAGTGGACACAGTGGGTGACAGATCACGCCGAAGCATGGCGTGATCCTGGGAGGACATACTATAATGTCCTCCCAGGATAACAGGGCTCCTTCCTGGTCGTCATATTACAATAGGCCAGACGGGAAGGGGTTAAATACTATATAACAGATAATTGTGATATACTTCAATACAACAATTAGAAGGAAATTTTTCCTGATGAATGATGTATTCAACAAAATATCAATAGATGTAATTGTGTACTGTGGAAAAAGAAAGTACATCCTTGGCCTTTAAAAGCTGGTATTGCCTTTAGGCAGAAAATACTACATGTAGGCATTCTGCATATTTAGTCACCAATCTCTGACACTGACATTAACTGCTTACCACCCACCCACAGTACATTTACTGAGGACTGTCTGCAGCTGCAGGTAACATAACTGTACGCCACCATCAAACTTACAGGTTTGCGGTGCGCATGCATGCGCCCCCTGCAGACCTATGCTGTGATTGGACACAGCATGAGTTTGTCAGCAGGTTACAGCCAGTGATTATGGCTGTACACCTGCTGATCGGCTGTGGCTAATCACAGCACAGAGTTCTGTGTTTACACGCATCAGAGAGGATGCAAACTGTGTGGTACCATGCAGCATACAACAAAGTGCATATTCAATTCCAGATAGAGTTAGATAACAGCTATTCACAATCAAAATTAAGGTAAAAAACAGAAGGTGCTTCTAAGTGCAGTATTAAGGAATATTTTTTTCAATAAAACCTGTTAAAAACACTTACAATATAGTAGATCAAACGAGCGTTTTGGAGCATGAGCAATTTGCTCCTTCATCAGACCTCTGGTGAAGGTCTGATAAAGGAGCGAATTGCTCATGCTCCAAAACGCATTACCGCCCCCTTGACATCAGCCCCGGCCTATACGTTCCAGCGTGGTTCCGGAAGTGGTTTCGGCTATCTTGCTATCTTGCTTCCTCGCTCCTCCCTCTCCTGTCACAGCTGTGGACCAGCTCTTCCTCCCCCTAGAGGCGAAGGACTCTACAGGATGCCTATTATGCTGACTGAGATGCTCATTTGATCTACTAAGTGTTTTTGCATTTCGCATTTATAAATAAGTACGCCTTAATACTGCACTTAGAAGCGCCTTCTGTTTTTTACTTTAGTTTCCTCCAGAATTGCTTCCTCTACCTTGCAATTGCTCCCCCAGTCTTTCCTCCTCCCCTTAATCTTAATGTTGAAGCTGATGTGACAATAATCTATAATCTAGTACAGTTCACTGGAGGGCATTTCCTGACAGAAGCGCCCTATTCCATTTCCTTTTATTCACAATCGAAATGACTATGGGACTGACTGATTTTGCTTATATGTTCAAAGGAAAACTCTTGCTACTATGTTACTCTATGCTGTACTTTGAAATCTACACCACTTCTAGATTATTTTCCCTAGAGTAAAAGTATCAATTTTAAATCATTTGGCGGTCTTTTTAAATCCCTTGCCAGACCCATAGCCATCCACAACCTTCTTTTTGAAGACCTTGGAGAGTTCTTTTGATATTGGCATGAGGATGCCACACAAATGAATAGCAAAAAAAACACCCTGGATATCTGAGGTTTTATGGTTAGTTTAGGAGAACACCAATGTCAAGTCTTAGCTTCATTTCTTCAAATATAATTAACTTTATTTGTAGGCTCTGTTCGAATAAAGATCTGTTTGCCTGTTCAAAAAGAAATGACTAAAAAGTAATTACTTCTACACATGACTGTATATATGCATAACAATATGGCAAAATGTCCTTTTATCACTGCTTTTTTCAGTGTAAGGATGGGCATACTCGGCTCTAATTTTGTCTTATTTCTGTTGAATTGGCTGAATGGCCCTTGTGGCACTGCCCATCTTGACAAAATTGGACTGGAAAATCAAGGGAGATAGGTGGAAAATGAATCTGTCGGAGGTCAGCATTGAGGTCAGGGTGTCCATACTGGGCACTTCTTCCTTAGTGCATTCACTCCCCCCATCACTGTGCCCCTCACACAGACAGGTGCATGGCCAAGGAGTTTTGTAGTGGAGTGGGTGGAGCCTGAAGGGAACTGAGACCCTAGTTCCCCCTATTAGATTGTAAGCTCTCATGAGCAGGCCCCCCTCTAACCATCTTGTATTGAATTGTATTGTAACTGTACCATCTCCATTTATATTGTAAGTGCTGCACAAACTGCTGGCCCTATACACATTCTGTACAATAATAAAAATAATCAGATCTGCCATGCTTTTGATTGACAGTACATGACAGCAGACAAAACCATCGCTACTATTCAGTCCAATAGCAACTTTCAATTACACCTACTGCCATCAATCAAAAACAAGGTGGACCTGATGAAGAACTACTCTCTATCCCAGCAGGCACCACCCACCCAATAGGCACTGCTGCTGTAGGGATTAGTTTCCCACCACAATTCAAACACAACCCAGGCCCTTACTCAGCACGAAGAGAGAACCACAATCAGTGGGGGCCCACAACCGATGGCAGTGACGGCTCAGCTCTTGTAAACAGCTGGCAGGGGAACTCTTCCATTTCTCACTTCCTCTGCCATGGTCTGCATTACATATTGCTATTAGTCAGAGCAGCAGAGGACATGAGCAGTAGAAGTGTTCCTCTGCTGGCTGTTTAAAAGTGACAGCAGCGATTGGCTGAGGTATTATGGCATCATTACAGGTCCTACTGTGATGGAGGATTGAATACATCTCATCCCTGGGGCCCCAAAGGCCCCTACCCCCAGATCTGAGCCCTTAAGCAGCTGTGTGGGTAGTTCCACCAGTGATACTTGCACTTATCTGTACCGCTAACAGGGTACCAGTATCAAGTTTAGAGCAAAATAGAATATAAGTTATGTTTTGCTGCAGATCTTCTAAATGCCTCACAGTACTCTATGGAGGCCAAAATAGGCCAGTCCTGTGACATTATAAATAATGATTAAAATGTATGTAAGACAAAATATTTTTTTCATTGTCAATAGTACATTCCCCAATGAGGACTTTTATTAAATATCCATTGCTCTGTTCATCTTCCATCCCCAACTTCATACCTAGTAATTCTGCCCTTTTTGCAGTATTTAAAAAACGGACATTTTTGTAAAAGCGGTTCTTAATTTGCAGCAATGTTCACCTTCTCCACATAGCTCCTCTTCATAGGTTAGCTGGGCCACATAGTGATACCAACATTTCATGTCTCCCACAGGCCTCAAATCAGAGCTAGCTCTAGCTGGCACTGCCTATAAACTACATTATAGTCCTTATAGAAAGCTTCAAATCTCAAAAAGAAAATGAAAATGTAAACACATACAGCATTTTGAATTTTGGGTTGCTATCTAAACACAGATAGAAATGTTGTGTGCTGTGTTTTAATTTAAATTGACTGTTTTCTCTGTCAGAGAAGTTTGTCTCCATCAGAGCTAAGAGTAAAGTTTTATATAGACATTTTAAAAGGCTTTTATTCACTCTTAAGAAGGGTATCAGGACTTCTTATCTGTAAATCAAGGGTTAGCTTCTTAATAACCCGCCTGAGCCCTGATCACTGTAAATCCTTGAATTTTACAACAGTCAATATCACTCATGCATGTCCTGGAGATAACAATTCTATCTATGTGTATAACAATGTAATTCACGGATCCACCTCTAACCAAGGAACCTAATTTGATCTAAAGTCTCATTTTTACTCCATTGAGCAAGTAAATAGTAAGCCTCGAACTCCTACTATTCGGCTTTCGTCAGTCGACTGCCGAATTATGTCATCATAATATTTGCAGATTCACAATCTTTATATAAAATATGTAGCACCCTCTACCTTAGGTAGGTAGGTTTCTAGAGTAGTGGTTTTTGTGTGTACTGCCAGTGCAGGTAAATTTAGGCAGGCTTAGCTGTGAGCTAGGCCTGTTTGTTTTTGAACAGGGGGCAGGGGAGTGGTTTAGTGTAGCAGCAGGTGACTGACATGTACTTTATCTCTCTGGTGCCTCCTTTATTTCCAGAGAGCTCTGGGAAATAGGCAGGGCAGAGAGTGAGAGTGACATGGAGTGTATCTGGGAGCCCTGACCCATCCCCAACTAGGATTGGCAGTGGGCAGGCCTCTTATATATACTCATGGTCAGCCTGCTGGGGGAGGAGTTATCGGGTGGAAGAACTGAATTATGGCGTGTTAGTCTGTGGTGGACCTTGAGGGACCCCCTTTCTGGGGGGGTGGGGATGACCTCAGACCTGGAGCTCAGGAGCTGGGAGGGAGCTTCTCTTTACACAGTCATTGAGAGGTGTCCTGGAACAGGAGCAGAAGAGGACAGTCATTCAGGAGGGATTCATGTCAGGTTCGGTGAGTGAGAAGCAGAGTGAGAAGCTCTGAGAGAGACATGCCAGGATTGGATGTGGAGCCAGAGGGAGAGACTGTGGTGTTGTTGAAGTCAAGTCGCTGCAGCCAGGATTTGCACCAGACTTTCTGGGAGCAGTAGTCTACCAAGTATCAGTTAGCACAACTATTCTTTTCATCTAAAATGGTTGCTACAACTAAGGGGACTGCAGGCCCCCGCCTGCAAATGGATAATAGGAAAATGTTAGGACTTATTTAGAGTGAGGCCTAGCCATGTGCTAATGGTGACAGGGATCTAGAATTGGATTTGGGGTTTTCATGAGCTGTAAGCCATAATCATCATCACAATTATGACAAATCACGGCTTGAACTATCTTGCTTTGCATCTAATGAGTCTATCTCGTATATTAGTTTCACCTTTTAAGTTGCATTAGTGAAATAAATGAACTTTTGCACGATATTCTAATTTTTCGAGTATCACCTGTATATTTTACAATACATCTTTGTATATTTCAAGCATTATTCCTTGAAGAGTTTTAGATTTCTGTCCAGCATGTGACAATCATAAGATAAATGAGCAGTGCCTCTCGTCTCTGCATGGCAATTTGAAAACTGAGGCATTTAATTGGAACACTTAGTTGTCTGCCGTTCACTAGCCCTAGGAATCCTCTCTTTAATTTTTCTGTTCATCGTCCATAAAATTGTAAAGAAACAAACTATAACAGCAGACAGTGGGAAGCAGCTTCAATTGTATAATTCTTTCCTAAGTGCAGCCAGTATTGTCCATGTTAGGCAAGGCTTTCCCAGCACACGCAGAGCTGCCACAAAATAGAAAAAGCAATAACTGCTGAAACACACAGAAGGCAGCCGCTTGGTGAAAAATGAACTTTGTGCATGGATGTTGTATTCCTATGAAAGTTGTTCATGGGAATAAAATTGAAAGGTCCTTTTTTTCTATACAGGAACTTTAATCCATCATTCCCTAGCAGCACATTTTTTTCATGTTTACATTGCTTCACCCTGCTCTGTGCCACTGCCATGTAAGCAGCCAATTGCTTGAACCTACCTTTTTAATTTGGGATACATTTGCCTTAGTCTGTCATCCTTTTCCCCCTCGCCCATATCATTTCCAGTTATGGGGGACAGTTAACCCAGCCTGTCAATGTTCCTATGGCTTGCAAGTCCCCTATTGCTGATGTCATCTTCTTTTGGATCCTGAGAGGGCCCCGCTGCTGAGCAGACAATTGGCAGTGTCCATGTCTTTAAGGCAGTGACATGGACAGCCACAGAAGGAACCTAATGTAAAACAAAATAATAAGTCGTAGTGCTAGCCTGTGTACTGGTGGGATGTAGATGTAGATAAAAGTCCTAAAACCTGTGGACTCAATAGGAGTTAGAATAGTCCAATAAGATGGAGATGAGGAGGAGGGATGATGACGCTGGAAGCTGGGATCAGCCGTACATTGGGCGCAGCATCTACACAGACATCTGGGCAAACCAGCCTTAGAACAAGGAAAAACAAATAGGGCGATGTCAGCAAATTCATCTAAATTTTATTAGTAATAAAACAGCATCCACGTCCAGCGGACTGAATGAAAAAAAAAACCTGGAGAGCTCGGGCTATCTAGGCCGCTATCTAGGCTGCTGAGCTATTGTTTTCTGGGCGGGTGACCGCCCCCTTCCAGAGCAGACTGGTCATTGGCTGAGAGCAGTGATCGGATTCGGATCACAAGACCTTTTTTGGTCATGTCCCTTTGACACCGGACGTATCGGCTGCCATACACACAGGCCAAATATTGGCTGGTTTCTATTGAACCGGCCGATACCGCCCAACTAAAACAGCTACCATATCTAATGATTGGTAAACTGAAATATATTACATTTTTGTTTTGATTTAATACTACTTTAAAGATTTGGTTTGTGGGTTAAGTTTAGTGATCGGTTTAGCTAGGGACTATACTGAGGTCAAAGGTGTAACATTAGGCACACAGAAATGTGGTGATTTTACACATAGCTGTGAATATCTGTTCAATTCTATATTGTATAGAACTGAGCTCCATTATTTTTAATGCCAGTAATCAATAGTAGTCCGATATTTCCAAATTTGAATCTAAAAGCAAAGAGAAGGCTTGTAGACCAGAAGTGACACCTAGATGCCAATGACCTTCTCACATCCTTGTAGCTATAGCTAAGGATGAATTAACTGTCACCTCACTGAGCCTCTAGTTATTTTATCTATGGGCCTAGCAAGGGAAGAGGCTTGTATACATAGACTCCAAACTATCTACCAAAAATAGAGGAATCTATTTTTACGTTGCATTAGAAGAATATATTTTATCTTTCATAAAATCTTAGATATTAAATATTAAGGAGAACCAACTGAGATTATGCGTATGTGTCATTCCACCTTGAGGCATACCACGCGGTATATATCTGGACCTTGAGGGAATTTCGAATTTTATGTTTTTTTTTCTTTTGTGTGTATTTTAAAAGTATCCCTTACACATATTTGCTGATGAAGCCAGGATAGCGAAACATGTAGAAGACTATGTGTGAAGGGTCTTTTTTCAACAAAAAAATTCTGTATACAGGATATTGCCAGAATCCTGACATCAATGTTTTAATGTAATTTTGCAAATAAATATTATATCATTTTAACAGTTATAGAATTGTTGATGACTTTGCACCTAAAAAAATCCAATCCATATAATCTCATTTGGTTATAACTTCATTAAAATTTAACTAAATGATTTTGCTGTAATTCTTTTAAGTTAGATCGTGTTTTCAAATGTCTTACCAGCTGTTGTTCTCCTACAACTGATTCAAGGATTCATGGGGTGTCTGCCTGCCATAATTACATGATCTGTGTTGTACTAAGAATAACAGCAGGGAAAAGCATAGAGCCAATCACATGAAATGCAACCTTTTTCTATTGTAGCCAATATTTTTTATTGTTTTTTATACACATGAGAAATTAAAGAATTTACTCATTAAGTTTAATACAAAAGCTGTTTTTCCAATTCCTTCTTTAAATATTCATGTTTGTAAACTTTTTTTTTTTATATACAGTAGGTAACAGTTAACTATTGTTCACTTATTCCTAATTAGGGCTGAGTGAATCTGTCTGGACCCATTTTGCAGATCTTGCTCGAAGTTTGTGAACTTTGCAGTGAACCCCTTTAATGATTATGGGGAGTCAATCTTATTACATTCTAGCCATTTATAGGGCCAATAACAAGCTATAGTCAAACAAAAGGCTTAGGGAGCTAGGCTGTAGCGGAAAACCTAAACCTCATCCCTACTATTAATTGATCATTGATGAGTAACATAAGTGCTTTCATAGTAACCTACATTCTGCAGATAATCTATTTTGCATAACCATGTTCATTCAAGCAAATAACCTTGTATAAAGATAATGTCTAGAGAATGAGCAGTCAAGCACCACTTTGCCAGGAAGGGTAATGGAACATGTATGTTCTTGTGGAAATTGCTGGATGCAAGATTTTTGCCACCAAAACTTTTGACAATGCAGTCATCATAACAAATGGAAACCTTCCCCTGATTTTCCTCTGTTTCAATAACTTTATAGATCCATGTACAATTCACCACCAACCAGGATCCAGCTCATTTTGTGCTTAAATTTTAATCAGAGATCACCTCTTCATGTCCAATAATCAGAGTAAATGGCAATTGTGGTAAAATTAAAATATTTGCTAAATATTTTTAAAATATATTTTCTATTCATTTTTATCTACTGGTCCTTTATGTAGCCTCTTCAGGCTGTTTATTTTTGGTGTCAATGACAGCCATGTATGGTGCTTTTTAGCTTGGATTTGAATGTCTATGTAATAATAAAGACATTGATTTTAATTATGTATGTATGAATCATTTATGATTATCATCATGTATGAATATAGGCAAAACTTTTTTTTTTTTTTCCATTTTGGATAGCGTAAGGAAGGATTATAACCCCCCGATAAGGTTTATTTTTGCCATCTTTGTCCTATTGGGGAGATTTCCCTTTACTTCCTGTCACATAGCCAAACAGGAAGTGGGAGGAAATACCTGTAAATTAAGGGGATACCTTGGGGACCCCCAGGCCACCAGAACTAGTGTCCCCATTGGAAGATTTCCCTTCTATTACTTTTCTGGGGACAATGCAAAATTTTGGATTTTCTTTCACTTTCAATGATAATGGTAAACAGAACAAATTTCTTCAATGGGGCACAGACAATAAAAACTGACAGTAGTTATAATCCCCCTCTACTCTATCCAAAAAAAATGCCTTTAGTTATACTTTGAATGTCCTGTTCTCTACTCTTTATCTTTTTTTCCAAGTTTATATTGGGACATGGTCAGACATAGTGCCCTTTCCAAAAAAAATCCCTATTCTTTGACTATGAGGGATTAGAACATATTACATTTTTTTCATTGCCGTTTGTGCCCATATTAGGGAGATTCACCCTCTCTATTTGTCATGTTTACCATTATCACCATGATTCCAAGTGCAAGAAAATCCCAATTTTTGGGTTGTCCTTTAGAACAGTAAGAGAAGAGAAATCTTCCAGTGAGGAAACTAGTTCTGCTGACAACAAGGAATTCCCTCACTTTGGAGGGATTTCCTCCTTATTTCCTGCTTTGGCTATGTGAATGTGAGAGGAAATGAAGAGAAATCTCCCCAATGGGGTGTTGATGGGTTATAACCCCCCCCCCCCCTACTCTATTACAAAAAAACGCACTTTTTTTTTTTTTTTTTCTTTTCAAATGCTGCAGCACATATTTTGTAATGGGAGACCATATTTCTACTTTAACGTAATTACTGATTTTACTGTACTTGACGCAAGCTGCCAACTTAGCCTCTGTTTGAGCTGCAGTTGCTTTGGTGCTGCACATGTAATTAGTTATGACACTAGCCACTTGCAGGCTAGACAGTTTGGTTGACAACACAAGAAATTGTGACAGTTAACATTCGCAGCATGTCTTAAAGTGGAACTTAACTCCTAACAACTTGATAAAAAAAATGTTCTTAATCAAGAAAACTACATTCCACATTAATCATTTTTATACCAAAATTTGTGTGTGCTGTAAACTGCCTCCAGCATTGTTCCTGTTTCTTCTTGCTAGAAGCTGCCATTTTGTTGAAGCCCAGAGTCCCCGAACAGCAGTTAATCTTGAGGCTGTCAGCAGATCGGCCTCTAAATTTTCAGCACAGTGCCTAAAAATATAGAGCAACTGAGCATGTGCAGAGCAGGGTGAGACACTGTATTACAGCATAGGCACTTATTTTTAATGTTTTACATAGCTATACCTGCAAAAGGGGTCAGGACTTACTTTTCTGACTAAAGTTCCACTTTGAATGCAACTTCTTTTGGGAAACCATTCAACTGAAGCGTTTAGTTTCATTTTAACAGTTGTTGAAATATATGAGCCATCGTCTAGATTGTAAGCTTTAACGAGCAGGGCCCCCTGATCCCTCCTGTATTGATTTGTATTAAAACTGTACTGCCTGCCCTCATGTTGTAAAGCGCTGCGCAAACTGTTGGCACTATATAAATCCTGTATTATAATAATAATAATAATTTATTTTCAGTGTGTCTAGTAACACATATGGTGAGAAGAATCAGTAAAACACAGCTATTGTGTAGCTCTGCGAAGCTTTTGTACATGGCGAGCAAACATGGTTTACCCCATGTACATTAATAATTACAAATTATTCAAATAAATGTTTTATTAAAACAAAACCCATGTAAAATGTAGATCAATCAGATCTCATTAACATGTATATCTAAACGTTTAAAACATTTTCACAGTTTAAAATTGTCCCTCTATTTAGGGGCCATTGTTCATATACAGTACATAGGTGAGAGACCTTGCTCACTGTCTAAAGCTGGGTATACACTAGTAGATCTGATTTTTGAATGAAAACTCCTTTAAAATTGCTCAGTACATTCAACGACTTAACAAATATTGTTTGAAAGTACTTAAACATTTTGTTTGCTTTTAGCATTCGATTTTGGAGTGAATGGACTTCACTGCATGAAAACAAACATTCTGTTAGAAGTTTGCCTTTGTGAGCAGTTGCACTATGTAGCAGCGCCACCCAGTGGTAACTTTTTATACCATGTTTAAACTGTACAGGTCTAGGAAACCAATGTTATATGGACTTTACTTATGAAAGTTACAGTGTGTTATAATGACAAACTTTCTTGAGATGTCACACAGTTGCAAAGCAGTGGATTGCCTTGCACTGCGCTGGAAAAAGTGCAGCATGCACTACTTTTTTCAGAGCACACCATCTGCATATGTGATGATTTAAAGCTCATATTTTGGTTGATTCGGGCAAAATTCAAGCTGTGTGTGTGGCCTGGTCTGCACCACCTTGCTCATTAAAAGTTGATTTAAAGTGGTTGTAATCCTCAGACATGAAATATGAACAAACCATATCCCTCTATAGTGTGTACTTGTCTCAATTAAGAGCACTAAGGGTAATTTATGTCTGCTGCTTCGTTCCTCTGCTATCAGCATGAATCACTCCTGACACCAAGAGGTAAAAAGGTGACAGAGCTGATTGACAGCCCCAGCTCTGTTTCTGTGTGCTGTGTGAAGGGGGAGGTGTCCCCTTTCCTTCCAATCAGCTCTCATAGCTCTCCTCACTGAGCTATGCAGAATGTAATTTTAGCTCTCCGCCCCCTGCTTTCTGACAGCTCAGACAAACTTTATCAATTCTGCACTTTAAATTGTTGTAGAGAAGAGAAGACTGCAGATAAACAAGTAAAACGTATCTAGGAGGATTTGTTTAATCTCTGTGTATCACCTGAGGCCAGTCACTTCACTGGGTATATTTAATTATATTTAAAAATCAACTGAGCTCTTCAGTAACTAGTTGTTTGGTTAGTTGTTGTGCGAGGAAGCACTTAAGCCTAGCACAAAAAAAGCGGATGTGTACCTCTGTGCTACCTCTGTGCTAGTGTGGTGATCCAAGTCAATGTGTAATGGTGACAATAACGTATCAAATAAATCCGCAGTAGACATACAAAGTCAAAACAAGTTGCTGCAGCCTCCCACTGTGTTCCCACTAGTAAGATAATGCAATAATAATGAAAAATGAAGTTGCAAACTCTATTTGCGCAACTTCATTTTTCATTATTATTACTTAAGCCTAGTACACACAGGCCGAATGTCGGGCGACATCAGCGGTTCAATAAAAAAATGGCCAACATGCAGCCCGCATGTATGGCAGCCAGTCCGATAGAAGCCGGCCATTAGGCCAGCTTCTGTTGGACATGCTTGCTGGGAAACTAACAGCCGTCCGGCTCCCGATCAGCGCTCTCAGCCAATGGCAGAGAGCACTGACTGGTGTGTTCTGGCGGGGGGGATCCCCCTGTCAGAACCCAATAGGCTCTTTGTGGGGGTAGGCCCTCCACATTCCTTATTATATTAAAACTCAAAGAACACAAACCTACTCAGAGTGACAACACATCAATAATGAGAATAGTTATAAACAAACTCACATTTGATAAGGTATTTGATTTTTGTGCAGTGCACTCCGTTGTTTTAAGGCATCACATTGTTTACCTTTTTTTTTTTTTTCTCACAATGTCATCAAATGCCATTTCATTCAACTCTATGAGGTGCATTTTGCTGTCTTTTTTACACCAAAGCGCATGTATTATGCAATCAATGCAACTTAATGTACATGGTGTGAACAAGCCCTTAAAAAAATCACCCTCAAAGTCTCTTTTAGTGCAGGTTAGTAGATAACATTTAATTAATTTCTATTTTTTTTTCATATTTATAGATTCTTTGTCTTTATTGCATATATATTTACTAATCAATGAAAGATGCAATGTTAAGATTTCTGCATTACAGCAGAAGTTCCTGTTTGGAAAGATACTAAGCGAGGAAATATCTCAAACACATTGGGGTTGATTTACTAAAACTGGAGAATGCAAAATCTGGTGCAGCTGTGCATGGAAGCCAATCAGCTTCTAACTTCAGCTTGTTCAGTTAAGCCTTGACAAAAAAAAATGGAAGGTGATTGGTTTCTATGCAGAGCAGCTGTACTAGATTTTGCACTCTCCAGTTTTAGGCTGGGTTCACACTGGTCCGACAAACGCTCCGACATTGGGAGCTCATGTCGCATGACGTGTGAAATTTAATGTTTCCCTATGGGAGCCGTCCTAACTGGTCCGACACAAGTCGTTCCGACTTTAGAAATGCTCCCTGTGCTACTTTGGTCCGACTTTGATCCTACTTCAGCCTATTGATTATCACTGAAGTCGGATCAAAGTCGGATTGCCGTCTTGCATGATCCGACTTCGGCACGCGACTTGTGCTCAGATGTTCTTGAGGGGGAACTCCGCGCCAAATTTTAAATAAAAAACCGGCATGGGTTCCCCCTCCAGGAGCATACCAGGCCCTTGGGTCTGGTATGGACCTTGAGGGGAACCCCCTACGCCGAAAAAACGGCGTGGGGGGTCGCCCCCAATCCATACCAGACCCTTATCCGAGCACGCAGCCCGGCCGGACAGGAATGGGGTGGGGACGAGCGAGCGCCCCCCCCCCCCCCCCTCCTGAACCGTACCAGGCCGCATGCCCTCAACATGGGGGGGGTTGGTGCCTTGGGGGAGGGGGCGCGCCAAGGGCCTGGTATGCTCCTGGAGGGGGAACCCATGCCGGTTTTTTATTTAAAATTTGGCGCGGAGTTCCCCCTAAAGATTCATACCAAACACAGTGCCGGGCATTGGCGGGGATCCAAGTCAGATCCCCGTTCATTGAAAGTCGGACACATGCCGGCTTCATGTCGCAGGGCAAAGTCGGATCCAAAGTAGGACGGCTGTCGTGTCGCACCAGTGTGAACCCAGCCTTAGCAAATAAACCCCCATACATAGCAAGTAAAATCTGACAGAGGTTCTAATAACAAGAATTGTAGATTTTGTACTTCTACCTTCTTTGTTTCCTAAAATAATTTCTAACATTTATGCTTACTTTGTGTCTCCATAGCTTCCAAGCAGCAAACTTTTTGGGGCCATATGCGCAGTAGGTATAGGAGGAACTTTCCAGTATGGATATAATCTATCAATTATCAATGCACCTACAACAGTAAGTGAAACAAACACAACTGCAGGTGTGTTAAATGTTTATACATTAAAGTGGAACTTTAATTAACAAAAAAAATGTTCATGAAGTTTTTGTAATGCAGAAGAGACATACAGTCTCTCTTCTACACTTTTTTTTTTTTTTGATCTGCCTGTCCACACAGTACACTGAGCTGTACACATGCAGCTCAATTTAAAATGTTGGCATCTGATGTGATGAATGCACTCCTCTCAGCTCGGCCAATGAAATGACCAAAGATGTCAGCTGGTGAGGGAGCTCAGGGGTCACACTGGGTCGCTGGAGTGGAGGGAATTATTGTTCTGCTTTAAGAGAATAAATACCTGCCATGTGGATGGGCAGCAGATGTTTGTGAGCTAAAATGTTAAACTTAAGCCTGGGTTCACACTGATGCGAATTTACAGCGGGTTTGATGCGTTTAGGAACATACAGATTTGCAGGTCATGTAGAAAACATAGTATTCTATGGCTTTGGTTCACATCTATGCGTTGCGAATTTGGTGCGAGAAAAAAAAAAGGGTCCTGTGTGCGTTGACTGCGGGTGCGATGCAAATTCCTATGGTGCAGTGCAAATTTTATCTTCATAGGCTTCAATTGAACTTGCAGTAAACTCGCAGCACACACTTCACATCTCTGCAAATTGTTCACAGTCTGCCTACTGAAATTTGTGGTAAAATCGCGGTAAATTCGCACCGGTCTACCTCAAACCGCAAGGCGAATTCACAACTCACACAGGACAAAAAAAAACAGGTCAAAATTTGCAGTACATCGTATCGCAGTAGTGTGAACCTAGGCTAAATGTAATGCTACCGCTGGATCCTGTTAAAGCTGAACTCCAGGCACATTTTTAAAAACTCAATTGAATGGTATTATATTTTTATTAAAACAATTTTACATGCATTTGAAATGTATCTTTTGCTCCAGGGCTGTGGTTAGTGACGAGACAAAATCAATATTTGGTAGTCCTGCCCGCGCCTCGTGGGATTTTGGTCAAGAGTCTTCAGACTCCTGTTCACTCTCTTCCACATATCTATCCGCAAGGATGCTAAACTAGCAGTACTCCATTTTCCGATCCCGGGCGTCTTCTCCTATCTGCACAAACCGGCCAATTATCTATTTATTGCAGCTAAGTGTGCAATAGCTAGAGCCTGGAAAAGGCCAGCTGTTTCATTTGCAGAGGTGAAGAGCATCCTGACGACCCTTTTGATCAATGAAAAGATGACCAATATCCTCCACGACACTCATGCTAAGTTTCTCAAGGTGTGGGCCCTGTGGTGGTCTTGGTCTTTTCCAACCTTGCACCCGATCAGCCTAGGTCTCTCTAATTAACCTTCTTCACCTCCCAGCCTAGGGGAACTTTCCTTTCTTTCCTACTTTACTCACTTTTCTTCTCTTACTATCCTTCCTCTCTTCCCTCATTCCTTCTCTCATCACCCTGCCCCTCCTCCCTTTTTCTCACTCTCCTTTAATTAATTTCTCTCCCACCCTTTTTTTTTTTTTCCCTTTTATTTGTGTGTTTGGTTTAGGTTTTGTTCGCCCCAATTTTGAGTGGACAGGTCCACTCCCCCTCACCCACCTCAGCCCTAGGGCTCAGGCAATCTGTGTTGACTCCTGACCCCCGGGCAGAGGGTCATTGTTGGTTAATAGTCTACACTCTATGGCACATTTTTTCAGCGTTTTTTTTTTTTTTTAATGACTGGATTTGACTGGATTTCAGCCACTTGCAATCCCCTGCTTCGTATATGTTCTAGGGTTCTTCAACCTCCCTTTTCAACTTGAGACTCCCCACTGTTTCCAATCCTTGGTAACCCGGCGTTCACCCCTGGCCTTGGAACACGTGATTTTTCGACCCTTCAAGCTTCGCATTTTGCGGGCATGGACGGCTGACCCTCCATCACATCACTGAGTCACTCGGGACAGTTCAAACTTCCCTTCTGGAAGGCGTTACAGTTACACCACTTCTTACACTCTCTTCTGAATCCTCAGAGATTCAACCGCAGCTTAATGACTTTTGAGGATTACTGTTTAGATGAAGGGACGCTACTGCTGGGACTGTCTAAGGCTTACTCTTTACTAGCCACCCCTCTGGAACAATTGAATCTTCCGTTCTTGCAAAAATGGGAGACTGACCTGCACCGATCGTTCTCGGACATTCAAAAACAACTTATTCTTCGATTTTCGTTAAAGTCATCAATCTGTACAAAAATACAGGAGACCAATTATAAAATTCTAACAAGGTGGTATCATACACTGCACCTTTTGAATAAGTTCTATCCAAACACTACAGATTGCTGCTGGAGATGCCAGACAGACAGAGGAATGCTCCTACATATATTTTGGTCTTGCCCCAAGTTGAAACATTTCTTGACAGTAGTCCGGAGGGTCTTTCAAAAACTCACGGAACATGAGATCCCTGTCGATCCGGCCTTTTTAGTATTTCATGTTTCTACCTTTTCTGCAAAACATTACCAAAAATCGGTTGTGCGTCACCTGCTGAATGCTGCCAAATCCTGCATTCCTCCACTATGGAAGCAACAGGCACCACCAACTATTGTGGGCTGGTTGTGCAAGGTGGAGTAAATAAGAAAGATGGAAGATCTGATTTCCATGGCACAGAATAGACAGGAAAAACATTCCAAGCAATGGAGACTATGGAATGTGTTCATAGTATCCGATGAGGGGTTAACCTTATAAAACGCCCACTACTGTCCGCTGTGTTCGCCCAGCCTTGCGAGTAGAGCCCCCCCCCCCCTTTTTTCCCACTCCTTCCACCCCCTTCTTTTTCCATTCCCCTCCTCGTCTCTTCTATTTTTTCATTTTTTATGTATATTTCATTTTTTTCCTTCTATTTTTAAATATATAAAAATAGCTGTGGGATTGGGCAGCCTACTGTATGATTTTGATATTATCATATCTGGTTTTCAGTTTCATGTTCTGGCAGATAAGTAGACTAGACACACCAGTTATTTTCTTCTGCGTGAATTCATTACGCCTTTTTTTTTTTTTTAGATATTTCACATATTGGAGATATGGAATTGTTCACGACTGTATGATGTCAATGTTATTTTGGGCTTTGCCCTCCCTGAGCTTTAATAAAAATGTATATTTGAAAAAAAAAAATTAATAATGTGGCCTTATTTGCACAGAGGTGGTAGGTATCCTTCTATCTTTCCTGCTCTAGTCTGCAGCTTGCCTGGGTTTCCACAAAAGTGACACTAAGTTTGCCTTGGCAACAGAGTATAAAAATATTAAATTTGATTACTCTACTTCATTTGTCACAATGCTGGAAGTTTCAGACCAGTAAGACTGGGTAGGTTTTTACACGCCTGAATGATAATTAAAAAAATACATATTTATTGCATAACCGTTAAGCTTACTATTGCCTATCAATAGCTTCAGAGTAAAGACTAAAAGTTTTTATAAAAAGTTGTTTAATCTTTTTACAGCATATACACAAGTTTATCAATGATACCTGGTATGCACGGTACCAGTCTCAATTGGATGAAAGTCTGTTGACGCTTATTTGGTCAATTATTGCTTCAGTGTTTACACTTGGGGGCCTTGTTGGAACACTTGTAGGTGGACACGCAGCAGCAAAGTTTGGTAGGTGAGTAAAGCTCTTGTGTAACTGTCAATTATTAGTTATAGTACACACAGAAGCAATTGTAGCAAATAAAGAGGCCAAATCCTCTACAAATGTAGCACTGACTCCCTAGAGGAGCTGCTGCTGATTGTTGGGTCCCCCTGACGATCCCAGTGGTCACTTGCCCTAACTGAACCTTTGAACTCCGAGACACCAGTAGTGAAAAAAATATTTTTTTATTAGGCCTGGGCCAAGACCAGCATCAAAAACCAATAACACAGGTCTTATCACATAGTGACCCCCAACCCATCCAGAGCCCTCCATTTCAATACATATTTTTTTATTTTTTGTAATTCCTTTATTTAACCAAAAGTTGCACTATGCAAACCAAGGTAGGGGTAAAGCAAGATACATTGAGGCAAGTATGCTGGTAACAAACAGTAAATATCAACACTAGGACTACAAAGGCAGCTCAACAAATCGGAGCATACATAATGTAACAAATTCCAAGTTGGGCAGATATACACGTACCGTATATACTCGAGTATAAGCCGAGTTTTTCAGCACATTTTTTTTTGTGCTGAAAGTGCCCCCCTCGGCTTATACTCGAGTCAAGCACTTTTCTGCAGCAAAAAATGTAATTTTCCGAATCGACTTTGGGGCCCCATATCTAGGAACCCCAAATTTGGTGTGCAAACCCAGTGGAACTAGTTCCACAACATATCCAAATCTGGGGTTCCTAGCACCAAGTGGCCCCGACATACAGGGTCCCAAAGTTGGTTCGGAAAATGTCATTCTCTGCTGCAGAAAAGTGCTTGACATTTTCTGAACTGATTTTTGGGGCCCTGTATCTCAGGGCCACTTGGTGCTAGGAACCCCAGCTTTGGATATATTGTGATGCTAGTTCCACTGGGTTTGCACACCAGATTTGGGGTGCCTAGCACTAAGTGGCCCCGAGATACGGGGCCCCAAATTCAGTCAATGAGCAATGTCATTTCGGGACCCTTTGGGTCCAGAGACCCCAAATTGTGGCTGCAGCTAGGGGGCATCTAGGAACCCTTAACTACCGAGTTTGAAGTTTGGGGGACGTATGGCTGCAAATGGGCACAGTGAGGCATGCAATTGGGCGCAGCGGGGCTGCAAATGGGTATTCCCAGTTCTCCCAGTTTTTTGTGGTAAAATTGGGTGCCTTGGCTTACGTTCGGGTCGACTTATACTCGAGTATATACGGTAACTGAGAGGGCGTAATGGTAAATATCTCCAAAGTTTACAGCCTATATAGAAAAGCCCTAACTTAGTAATGCAACCCTGTGGGATATAGAGTGAAGAATACCGGAGTCAGGAGAGATCACCCAGAGGCCAATTAACGCAATAGGGGAGCGAGGGCTGCTAAACAGGATTATGTACATAAGAGCAGCAAAGAAACTGCAAGGGAGAGGTTTCCAAGCTAAATGTGTAAATACGGAAAGGGAGAGCAACAGAAGAAAAGGGAAGTTCAATAAATTTGTTTCCCAATACTTTTACTCTGTAAGTATAAACTGTTTTACTGTTTGGGCATTGGTTTTGAAAGAAACCACTAGCCTAGTCAAAGCATAGGGGGTTATTTACGAAAGGCAAATCCACTTTGCACTACAAGTGCACTTGGAAGTGCAGTCACTGTAAATTCGAGGGGGATATGTAATGAAAATAAAAACAGCATTTTAGCTTGCACATGATTGGATGATAAAATCAGCAGAGCTTCCCCTCATTTCATATCTACTCCTCAGATTTACAGCGACTACACTTCCAAGTGCCCTTGTAGTGCAAAGTGGATTTGCCTTTCGTAAATAACCCCCATAGTGTGTAATTTGTATGTAATCGATCGTAATGTTATATGTTATCACAAATTAACACAGGGAGGGGTCCAGCAATAACACCACTTAGTGAGTACTGCTTGAATAGTCATAAGGCGCATACATTGTTCAGCATTTGTCAGCCTGCACTCTAGTTATATCCTTAGATGCAGACAAGCAAAGAAAGTGTTTCCACCGCTCAGGCTGACACTGACCCAGGTGTAAGTAGAAGTTTCAGAGCAGAAGAGCTCCAGGTGCTGGCTGAATGCTAGGCAAAGCAGGCTTGAATGGAGGAGAAGATTTGGATGCCGCACACTGGATGTAGTCAAAAAACTTCACTTTATTGAAAAAATGGGATCATCAAAACAACAAGACTGACATGCAGAAAGTACAGGTAAGCTGACGCGTTTCGCACTCAGGACTGAGTGCTTACTCATAGCTATGAGTAAGCACTCAGTCCTGAGTGCGAAACGCGTCAGCTTACCTGTACTTTCTGCATGACAGTCTTGTTGTTTTGATGATCCCATTTTTTCAATAAAGTGAAGTTTTTTGACTACATCCAGTGTGCGGCATCCAAATCTTCTACTCCATTCAAGCCTGCACTCTAGTTAGCCAGGGTGATGATCACAATCTAAGTGTAACTCATGTACTGTAGTTTGTATTTATCGATTTTAGTTTAAAAAAAAAACAAAAAGCAGTGATTTAATCATTGATAGGTAATCAAGATCATTTAACTTACTGGTGCAAAGTGGGACAGGAGGCCCATCATATTTAATAAAGGTAATTTTTTCTAAACCTTAAATAGCGATTTAGAAATTTCTAAGACAGTCAGGGGTTTGACTATTCCAAGACATTTTAGCAAGGCTCAGCACCACATGTCATAATAAAGCAACTGTAACTATAAAACTAAAAAGACAAGAAGCATATAAAAAATATATTAGAATTTCCCATACAACAGAGAACTTGAAAACAGTAATTAGATGTTTGTACATATATTCTTGTGCAGGATTTTTAATTCCTTGCTTAAACTGTGTGTTCTCATTTATTGCAGGAAGCAGACTTTATTGGTGAATAATGTTGTAGCAATTCTAGCTGCTCTTTTCATGGGAATTGCAAAACCAGCCAGATTATACGAGCTTCTGATAGTTGGGAGATTCCTCATAGGATTTAATGCAGGTAAATCGCATATGCATGCATGCTGAACTGGAAGTGAAGATATTTCATACACAGTAAATTAACTGTGTTTTGTTCATAACTATCATGTTTCAATTATATGTATAATGTATTACAGCTGTAGGGTAGTATGACTACAATAATACCGCTAATATGAGTGGGTGAGTCTCAGAACAAAATTGAAAAACACGTTGAAAGAAACACGTGTTGTAGGAGAGGGCCACAGACGGGCACCACTGCCCAGCGAAATGGAGGAATCGTGCTGTATGTGCGCACTTCACGGGTAGGGCAGCCCACTCATTTCAATGGGTTGCCCTTTTCACAAGAAACACTGCAAAGAAGTGCTTGACCATTTAAAAAAAAAGAAATCATGCTGCACAGAGCTGCACGGTGCTGCGGCACCACGCAGTCTGCCTTCCATCTCTCAGCGACTCCACCATGAAGATAAACCCATTGGAATTCCCATTCCTGCCTAATTGACACGACAATTGAAGAGCAATTATGGTGTCGAACTCCTCCATTAGGTCTGTGTATCAAGAACTAGGGGACGCTTTGTCAGCTCTTGCCTCCAAAAGATATGAACAGCTGGTGATTTATCCCTTAAGTACCTACTGAAAACCTAAATATGTCTTGGGTTGAGCAGACATATAATATAGGAATATTTATGTGGAATTTGATCTTTCAGGTAGACTAGAGTTGGGCTTTTCTAATATGCCTTGAATTCAAGCTGCTTATTTACAAAACTGAGAAAATGTTATGCTGGATTCACCATAAGGGCCCTTTCCCCTTCCTAAACTTACTGCTTAGTTCCCCTTGTTTACCATTAATAAAACAGGCAGTTTAATAAACCTGTCACTGGCCTGATAGCTTTAACATTTCACAGGCAGATATCCATTTTCAACAAAATCGTGCAGGTAATAGCTGTTCATTTCCAGGTTAATACTCCGTTCCTTTTCATTGCCTGTTATGAAATCAGGGATTTTATTAGCTTTGTAATATTCAGTAAAGAAGACCTCTTCAATCTAGTTCACTGCATTTGTTTATGAAAGTATTTGAAAGCAAAATAACATGTCCAGGTACCTCTGTGTTGTGTGCGCAGTCTTAAGCCTCGTACTCACGATCTGATTTTCCGATGGGAAATGTGTGATGACAGGCTGTTGGAGGAAAATCCGACCGTTTGTACGCTCCATTGGACAATTGTTGACGGATTTTCCACGGACAAATGTTGGATGGCAGGTTTTAAAATTTTCCACGGACAAATGTCTTTTGTCAGATTTTCCAAGCGTGTGTACACAAGTCCGTCGGAAAAAAGTCCAAAGTACAAACACGCATGCTCAGAAGCAAGGATGAGCCAGAAGCGCTCGGTCTTGTAAACTAGCGTTCGTAATGGAGAATTAACATTTGTGACGCGGCAAATTATGAAATCTTGAAATGCAGCGCACAATTCTCTTCTTCTTTAATGGGATAATAATGAAGCTGCTTTTCTGGTGATACTGATGGAGTTATTGCAAACAAATTTTCAAAGGCTTTTTTTTTTCTAGTGATATCAAGAATAATATTATTACGTTTTTTTTAAACACCATTATCCTGTAGTTTTTAAGATCAAAGATGCAACTATGTTGGTGTCCCTTGTCAATTTTACATTGTATTTTTTAAATGTAACTGCCTACTCCCAAACTGTAATTTGAAATAAAACACATAGCCAAGTATTATTCTACACATTTTTTTTTTTTTATTGTCCATTAAAAAAAGAAAACAAAATTAGACATGCTATCTGCCAATAGAACTTAACCAAAAAGTGCATTCTATGCATCCAAAAATATAGAAAATATACCAAATCAAATCATTATTCAACCAAAAAAATAATGTCAAAGCAATAAATTCAAGGCCAATAATAAATAACACGTTATCTCCTCCGATTCCGCAACATGTCTGGTTGACAAATAGCCGTTCAGAAACGAACTGAAAAGCGTGAAATGAAAAGCACGAAATTATAAGAGCGAATCAACACTCACCAAACTTCTACTAACACAAAATTAGCAGAAGGAGCCCAAAGGGTGGCGCTAAAGAGCTGAAAAACCACATAGTACGTCTAGTACGTCACTACGCTCGTAATTGTTGGCCAACAATTGTGTGTCGTGTGTATGCAAGACAAGTTTGGGCCAACGCCCTTTGGACAAAATTCCACGGTTTTGTTGGCCAACAATCCTATTGGGTACGAGGCTTTAATCTGTGGTGTGTGTGTGTGTGTGTGTGTGCCAGTCCTAATGTCTAAAATAGCCAGCGTGAGACTTATAAAGCATTAAATAAATTGACATTTGGCTTGTCTGGGGCTACCCCATTTTTACTCTGTGATAAATATACTGTCTAGAATTAAAGCAGCAAACAAACAAGGTAAGACTGTTGCTTGATTGAATTGCAATAGAAGCAATATTCTCACCTGCACCGAAAAAAGACACCTAGGATTTGAAAAGGCCTTTTCCTTTTTATATCAGTTCCTTATTATAATACTTTTTTTTTACTTCTTTAGGTGTTGGTATCTGTGTCCAGCCATTGTATCTTGGAGAAATAGCTCCCAAGAGAGTCAGAGGCCTTGTTACAGTGGGCATTAATATTTTCTTAACTGGTGGAATCCTGACAGGACAAGTTATTGGTTTACGGTATGTAGAGTAGCATATTTCAAATGTTACATTTATGTAAGAGTATTGCACTTCCTTTAAAGCTGTTTTAATTGATAAAACTTTTTTTTTATATAAAATAAACATGTTATACTTACCTGCTCTGTGCAACTTTACCTGCTCTGTGCAACTGTATTGCACAGAGCGGCCCCGAACCTCCTTTTCTGGGGTCCCCCGTGGGGGCTTTCGGCTTTTCCTCTTCTCTGTGCACCCCCATAGGATGCTTTCTATGGTGGTGCATGTGCCTGTAAGCTTGTCAATGGATGTGTAACAGCGCCAAGAACACAAGTCCTTGTCCCACTTTTTCTCCCACCAGAACAACAATCCTCCTGCTAGAGCTTTTAACCCTCTGCCATCTTGTGCCCATCTCCATGACAGAGGCCTTCTTTTGACATTTCCAGCCATTAACTTTTATATCCCAAGGAAAGAATGACCACACAAAAAGTTAGGATTGCTGCACTTTACTGATGTTACTTTAAGATGGGGTTACAGTCACATCACATAGACATACTATCCAGGGTCATTTGATAGCATTTTGTCAATCGCATATAGTGGACAAACCGTAGCAGTCACATGTGAAAGCAGCACACAGTGCATTTTAGTAAGCCAACTTCCTTACTCAGTTTGTCACCTCCTGGGGTCATCAGTATCACTCAGAGTGTCCTGGTTTACCTTAGGCCAGGGGTGTCCGAACTTTTTTCAAAGAGGGTCAGATTTGATGAAGTGAACATGCGTGAGGGCCGACCATTTTGCCTGACATTCTTTGAACCATTAAAATTAACTGCAAATTACCCAATACACTGCCCAACGAGAATTACCTTGCCTTTGTGGCTGTGTGTGGTGAAGAGTCTAAGGAGGAGCTCGGGCATGGTATTTGGATATACTGTATTTAACTGTGTATAACACGCACAGGCGTATAACACGCACCTTCACTTTAAAGGAAGTTTCAGGGAAAAACTACAATTTTAAATAAAGAACTGTGAAGCAAAATAAGGGTCAGTGCCCCATCAATGCAGCCTAATCAGTGCCCATCTGCAGCCTCAGAATTTCCATGAATGCAGTCTCACCAGTGTCATGAATGCAGCCACTGAATGCAGCCTCACCTTTGCCATCAGTGCAGCCTGATCCATGCCCATCTGCAGCCTTGGAGGGGACAGGGAGTGGGCGGGACGAGCGCCAACAGATTACATACAGGAAAATCTCCTGTTTACTCAATGGCCTCTTTATCCACTTCAGCCCCGGAAGAATCTACCCCCTTCCTGACCAGAGCACTTTTTGCGAAACGGCACTGCTTTGCTTTAACTGACAATTGCATGGTCGTGCGATGTTGCACCCAAACAAAATTGACATCCTTTTTTTCCCACAAATAGAGCTTTCTTTTGGTGGTATTTGATCACCTCTGCCAGTTTTATTTTTTGCGCTATAAACAAAAAAGAGCTACAATTTTGAAAAAAAAAGCAATATTTTGTCAATTTATTTATTTTATAATTTTTGCTATAATAAATATCCCCAAAAAATATATAAAAAAACTATTTTTTTCCTCAGTATAGGCCGATATGTATTCTTCTACATATTTTTGGTAAAAACAAATCACAATAAGCGTATATTGATTGGTTTGCGCAATTTATAGCATCTACAAAATAGGGGATATATTTATGGCATTTTTTTTTTTTTATTAGTAATGGCAGCAATCTGCGATTTTTATCATGACTGCGACATTACAGCGGACACATCGGACACTTTTGACACTATTTTGGGACCATTGTCATTTATACAGCGATCAGTGTTATAAAAATGCACTGATTGCTGTGTAAATGACACTGGCAGGGAAGGGGTTTAACACTAGGGGGCAATCAGGGGGTTAAGTGTGTCCTAGGGAGTGATTCTAACTGTGGGGGAATGGGCTACCTAGGACATGACAGCGATCACTGCTCCCAATGACAGGGAGCAGTAGATCTTTGTCCTGTCACTAGGCAGAACGAGGAAATGCCTTGTTTACATCTCTTGTTTGCATTTGCCCGTTCTGCCGCTCCTTGACACGACCGTGGGACACCGGCAGAAATCGAGTTTGCGGGTCCCGCGGGCACGGTCGTTGAGAATGCGCGTGCCCCCTATGATAGACAGAACAGTCGTCCAATGCCAGCCCAGGAGACGGGACTTCCTATTACAGAGGCCGCTGAGTAAACAGGAGATTCTCCTGTATGTAATCTGATGGCACTCGTCCTGCCCCCTCCCTGTTCCCTCAGAGGAACGATAAATACGGCATATATCTTTTGTGGCCCCTCCAACGGCGTTTAGGGATTTGTTGGGGGCCATAAAAGATATATATATCCAAATTACCAGTGGGGCCATTCGAAACTGGAACACGGGCCACAATAGGCCCATGGGCCGGACTGTGGACATGCCTGCCTTTGGCTGTCTGTATCCAGCTCACTGCTCCTTACAGGTTGCCTTCCTCAGACAGGATCACTGCAGTCACCTCTGACTTGGGCTTGGGTACACTTCCCCTAGGTCCAGGGGTATAGCCTCACTCCAGGGAACAGTTGGCCTAGACTAAAAGGCCTTTTGCAACCTGATCTAGCCTCCACCACCATAAGAGTCAGGATGTCCACAGCTTGCTAATCTGGGTGCAAGTCTATTTCTCCCTGTCCTCCAGCCCTGTCTAGGGCCTCCACATGCTGACTACATCTGCCTGATGGTGGGGTCTCTGACTCCCAGGCCCCAACTGCACAAGGGCTCCTCACAACCTGGCTTATATGGGGGCACTGACTCACCCATTCTATCACTACAGGAGGGCTCTAGCTAAAAGGTACCCAGCACCTGATGACACTATTCTCTGTAGCCAGACATTATACTGGAACAAAGCCACCTAGTGGCAGACTTGCTAACTGCATTGGCTTACATGTGGGTTTGCTCCAAATCTGGGCTGTGTAAGTCCATAGACAAACACAGCTACGCTCCTAAACCCCCACCCCCACTCCCTCATCACTGGATTTGATTGACAGCAGTAAAAGTCAATGGCTCCCGCTGCTTCCTCCATGTCCAGTGAGGGGATCAGCGCTGCAGATGGTCACAGCACTGGTTCGAAATAGGACTTAAGTATTTAGGGGGGGTTAGGGGGGCGATACAAATGCTGGGACATTTTTTACCCTAATACAGGGAATGCAGTAAGATAAAATATGTATTGCATTTACAACCACTTTAAATTATATTTTTATGAATGCTAAAATGTGCTGGTTTATAGCATGAACACAATCTGGCACCAATCAATCTGGTAAACCAACCCATGCCCAATGTTACTGAAAGAGCCTTTCACTCTGGTTGGAACCCCAGCAAGTTTTAGACGTTTGGTTATGTAGCGCTGGTAGATTTTCAATCTACCGCTTATAGGTAAATTTAGTGGGTTACCTGTTTCATACATAGTCAGATTTAGCCTCTGTTCCAGTTTGGCTGTGTTGCATGTAGTTTCACACTGTGCCTGTGGGTGTCGTTGTCACCATGGGTCGGTGTTGGAAAGGCAACACGTTAAAGCGTATGAGTGCTCTTCTGTCCAGGAGATAACTCCGTGGAGGTGGTCCTCCGAGTTGCATTCTGGGCGAGGGTATTTATGGGACAGACACCATGTTTTAGGTTTCTTTTCGTTCCACTTGCTGGCCCTCCTGGCCGACAGGTATGTACTAGGAGTACTACCTCGTGGTCCTCCAACCGGGAGGACCACATTGCTGCAGCGTGTGGGTGGGCCCAGAAGCCTGTCTGGGGCCTACCACAGTGGCGAGGGAATGGTCCTGTGCTGTCTGTCCTATGGGAAGAAGCTGGACAACTGAGAAGATCCCAGGGGAGGACCTGTCATGGAAGGATCATGCAGAGTGCTGGTTTGGAGAGGGGCCTGGTGACTCAGTTGGAGGACGCATCCTAAAGTTAACCTACCGCATAGTACTGCCGGGTCAGGTTAAAGGTTCTAGTGTTGTGTTTGCTATCCATCGTAAACCATTACATCCTGTGGCAGAGGATCGTACGGGTTTCTATTCCATTCAAGTCTGTGGCAGAGACTTTTGTTTGTGCTGCGTACCGGCTGCTAGGTTAGTGAGAGAAACCTATCCGGGCGGGCAAAGATTCAACTCTAAAAGGAGAGTACATTCATCAACAAGTTCCAAATTCCTAATGCTACACCAAGAAAAGGTATTTGAACTTCCCTGCAACTCTTCTTCTACCTCTTTCCTGCTACTTCCTTCAGTTACTCTTTATTAAAGCATTGAAAAAGATGCTCAAGTGTCCGGTGCCTACATTGTCTGGTATTAAGCTCAATGGGACCCTAGACCTGGTTCTGGTGAAATTGAGGTAACGAAGGTGACGGTAACAGCCCGCTTTAAACCAGCAGCTCTACCGTGAGTTATTGCTACAGTTACTTAAGAAGAGTTTTACAAGGTTGGTTTGACTTTTTTCATAAAACCAAGAGGGTCTTGTTTTAGTTAAGAATTCACCCAGGTATGTCTTTCTGTCCATGTATGGGTCTGTTCATCCAGCTATAAAACCTATCCAGCTCTTACTAGTGCAGCGGGCTGGGGAGGAGGTGGGTGTGGCTAGTTTCGCCTGTTGTATTTCTGAGCTTGGTGCGGCTATACCCCATCAGTTGATGGAGGGTAATAGACTGCTACCATCTAACGCTGGATCACAACAGAACAAAAGTATATGTACTCCTGTGACTTTTAAGAAGTACATTGGCAATATTTCTCTTAAAAGGTGTTTTTCTGGAGGGTATATGCAGAGGGGCAAAAGCAAAAACACATCTGCCTGTCTGGAGAACCTTGGAAGTCTGCTATGCTGTAGAGTGTAATGGGAGAAGCTGCTGCCAGAGGACATTGCATGGAGATCTCACTGTTTAACGTAATAAAGCAATATTAAAACCAAAAATGTAATGTAATATATTACAGCATACCAATCATTAGATGTGGTGGCTGCATTATTTTTCTTTTTAACCACTTGCCGACTGTATAACTTAGATATACTGCGCAAAGTGGCACGCCTACGACGAATTGCGTACACAGTACGTGATCCAACACTTTCGGATCTGGGGCGTGCATGTGCACTGCTGGCGGCCCGCTCCTGCTGTGATTTTACACAGCGGAGCTGATCGTCAGGTACCGTGGACTCAGTGTCCGCTGGCACCCGCTGATCCTTCGTTACAGAGGGAGAATGGCGGTCTGCCTATGTAAACAAGGCAGATCTCCGTTCTGTCAGTACAGAAGGCATGGATCCTTTGTTCCTGCAAAGCAGGGACATGGATCCATGCCTTCCCTTAGTAAAAGCACCTCCCCCACAGTAAGAAAACACCAGCCAGGCACACAGTTAACCCTTTGATCGCCCCTGATGTTAACTCCTTTCCAGCCAGTGTCAGTACAGTGAACGTGCATATTTTTTAGCACTGATCACTGTATTTGTGTCACTGGTCTCCAAAAAGTGTCCAATTTGTCTGCCGCAATATCACAGTCCTGCTATAAGACACGCTGATAGCCACCATTACTAGTAAAAAAAATATCCCATAATTTGTAGACACTATAACTTTTGTGCAAGCCAATCAATATACGCTTATTGGGAATTTTTTTTTACCAAAAATATATAGCAGAATACAGATTGGCCTAAATTTAAAAAGAAATTAGATTTTTAAATTTTTCAGTGCGTGTGTACATTCTATGTGCCTTGTTCATTATCAAGTAAGCTTTATCATTTTGCAAAAGAAAACCATTTTAAAAAATTGCAAAGGGGTGAAGTAAATCCACCTTTTTATCCTACATCTATCCTATAAAGAAACTAGTACTGATTACTTTATTCATGACTCAAGATTAGTAACCATTTATCTCCTACGTGTATTCATCAGGGAAGTACTGGGCCGTGAGAACACCTGGTCTTTATTGCTGGCTTCAACTGCATTACCGGCTCTTCTACAACTAATTGTCTTGCCATTCTTCCCGGAGAGTCCCAGATACCTTCTCATTGACAGACATGATGACTTTCAGTGTCAAAAAGGTAAACTGAAAAACATGAAGTTTAGGAAGCCATTGGAATTTTATTGATTATTTATATATATATATAATATCCCACGGTATGGTACTCCCTGAAGGTCCACATATCTTTGTATTTCCTAGCACTGAAATTCTTATATGGTTCAAACCATTATGAGATGGAGATGGATGATATGCAAAAAGAATCGCAAGCTTTAAATAGTGAGAAACCAAAAAAGATGCTTGAGTTGTTCTTCGATCAGACGATAAAGTGGCAGCTTATATCTGTTATCATCCTCAACATGGGACAGCAGCTTTGTGGGATCAATGCGGTAAGTATGTAAAAGGGATTTAAGCCAAAATCTAATTGGCAACATATAAGATCAACTTTCTAAGGACCTATGGTATGTGTGTGATGGAAAAATCTGGACAGCCGCACTCCGGATTAGAAAAGTGAAAAATAAAATCCTCTTTATTGAAAAAGTAATAACATGATTAAAATCCGTACATGGCTTTGTTGGGATAATGCAGCTTAACCGCTAACGCGTTTCACGCTCCCATAGAGCGCTTACTCATAGCTGGTTTGTACGAAAGTGATCACCACTTATATACACATAATTTATCTACCACATGACTACATATTGATTATCTGATTTGAAACAGCTGATCGTTAGTCTGTGTGGGATCTTTTTGGCATAGATGTGATTGGATGTGCGTCCTATAGTGGATTCACTAATGAAGACATGAATATATAAATGAAATGTATTCATATTGGCAAATGTCAACATATATAAATAATAAAAAATTCTATTCAAGGTTTTTGAAAAACATGTTTGTTATTTTTCAAAACCACAATAATGAGATGGGTGCTGGAATTTGACGTTCAAACGTATAAATTGTCATACGGATAGGCGCAAGTATGGGCAAACTATGTGAGCTGGTGGCTGCGGTATAATGTAAACGGTGTATTAGATGAGAATTGGAATTAGGTCTATATGCATGTGATAAAAAGATGTGCATCCAACACCACTATCAGTGTCTACAAGAAAAGACTAAATATGTGTGTATGGTGCATAAATATATGCAAAAAATTTTTTTTTTTTTTTAACGACATAAAGATAAAAATAATGATGAAAAGCAATTCTTTATATGTGTGTGTATGTGTATATGCATGATGATTTCAACTTTCAAAAAACGTGGTGACATATGTGAATTGGAAGCTGGGCAGGAACTGGCGTCCTGTCGCAATAATGCGACCAAAAGTATCCTGATTTACAGGAGTCTATGTGTGAATAAATGCTTTTGCTTCAATTCCTACATGTGTGAATATTATTCTTTGCAACATATAAAGGATTGTGAAACTTATCACTCTCTGATAACCCCGCCACTCCAGCTTCACAAAAGTGCTCATTTAAAACCTTGCATCACTCCGTATGGGATGCATTAATCCCAATCAGGTAACAACATTAACGTTGCTGAACGTCTTTCTTTGAAGCAATCACATCTCTCGATGAGTTGTCTTCAAGTGTATGGGCAGAACTATATGAGGTAGATAAAAATGGGACAAAGTGCAGTGTTTATGCACCTGTCTCTATTCTTTCTATACATAGTATAATATTGGCAGTGACCATATGACAGGTTCTTCCAATATATGTGTTTATATCAATAGATAAGTAACAATCTCACTAAACCAATTACTATGTGAAATAAACAACTAATCTACCTCTTTGAAGACCACAGCTCTTAAATCAACTCAAAACACATGGGAACCTTGCAAAAAAGGTATTGAACCATGTACACATGTGGTAAAAAACATTTGTGCAAAGTTAGGCTAGCCATACACCATACAATTCTCCCGTGCAACTCTGGTCTAGATTCACCAAAACCATACAATAGGAGGCCAAAACCCAAACACCCTCAACTTGTATGCAATCAGGCAGGCCCTTCTACCACACAGCTGAAGGCAAATCCAAAGAAAATTGGACAAGAAGATTGCACGGTGTATGGCCAGCATTAGTGTTATAGTCTACCTGCAGCTACCATCAAACAATAATGTCTAATTAGAAACGAGATTCAAGTGACAGTGAATGCAAAAGATATAGTAAATTGTTTCTTTTAAATGAAAACATATATGCATATCACTAGTCATTTGCTCGTATGGATTGGAGTGTGTGTAGCCCAATAAAATGTATCGGTTACTGGGGATATGTGTAAAAAAGGGAACTGATATATTGATATGTGTCCCTATATGTTTTTGGATGTGTAATCAAGGAAAAAGTTGGGAGGAAAGGGTTACAGATGTATTGCTCGGGGATATAGCTTCAATGTTGTTTTATTCATAGAAATGTGAAACGTCCCACTCAAAATTTAACCCCCGTGGGATCCTAGTGTCTAACGAGAATATCCAAAGGACTTCTCGTTTGCACAGTAACTGGAATCTGTCACCTCCTCTCACTGGTGTGATGATTTTCTCAATGCCCTGAATAGCTAAACTGGAAGTGTCTTTGTGGTGTGTGTAAACCCAGTGCTTTGATACATTGGTTAAGATCTCCTTCTCAATATTGTACAGGTGATCATGTAACCTGTCTCTGAGACGCCGTGTTGTGCGTCCAACGTATTGTACCTGGCAACTGGTGCATGTAATAACATATACCACAAATTTGGTGTTACAATTAATGAACACGGGGATCGATCTAAAAAAATCTAATTGGCAACATATAAGATCAACTTTCTAAGGACCTATGTGATTAGGCTTTTACTTGTTTTAGTTGGGGTTTATGGGAATGCAAAACATGCTTGAAACAGGTCGGATGTAGGTTAAATGGAGGTCAAATACACCTGTTCTGTTCTGAATGATGTGTCCCAAACTGATATCATTGACATAAGCTCAAAGCCCATTGGCACAAGTCCTAAGGTTTACTGCACAGATTTATGTGGGATTCTGTAAATGTTATAATGATAGAGAACTTTCAGTTCCCAGGGAGCACAGGAAAGGATGTAAGCTGAATAAAGTAGTTGGAAAAAAAGAGAAATGATCACGATTACTGTCAGTAGTGATCAGGACTTGGACAAGTCGGGGGGGGGGGGGGGGGGGGGCAGGGGTGTCATGTGAGGTGGGGGGGCGCCACTTGTAGAGTTCCTGCCGCTACAAGCTGACAGGGGTAGTAACAGCAGAATCACTACTCCTGTCAGATTAGCGGAGGAAGTCACAAGCAGCTTAGCCTGGGATGTTACAAACAGTTTAGCTCGGGATCTCACAAACAGCGCTGTCACAAGCCGAATCTGGAGAGCAGAAGAGATCCGGTAGGAGGCACGGGCTGTGCTTTCTCTGCCCTCCAGCTCCTCCTCTGGCTGCTGATCGCTCCTGCATCGGGTTTGTAAACGTATAAAGTCTCGATCTGACAGTCAGTGGTGTCCCCAGCCACGATAGAAGGGGGATTTGTGCTTTTGGGAAGATCTGTGCTCACCGGTAAATTTGGGGGGGGGGTTGTGCTAGGAGGAGGGATTTGTGCTGAGGGGGGGGTTGTGCTAGGAGGAGGGATTTGTGCTGTGAGGGGGGGGGGTTGTGCTAGGAGGAGGGATTTAAGGGGAAAGTGCTTTGTGCTAGAAAGGGAATTTTTTTGGCAGGGATTTCTAGAGGCCAGTAGAAGGAGCTGTGAGCTCTGAGCGCATAGCCTGTTTCTCTGACAGCCCTTGGTTCCAACCTCCGGCCTGCTCCAGTGACGTCAGTTCCGCATTCACGTTCCATGCTGGTTAGCGTGGAGTTCCCTGCCATCCCATCCCTAGATTGACATCAAGTTGTCCACCGGGCGCACATCCCCACCAGCTCTCAAGTGGGGGGGTTGGGGGTTCGTGTTAGGAGGAGAAATTTGGAGAGAGATAGGATTGGATCTGGGAGGGGAGGATGAGGGTCAAAGATTTGTGCTGGGATGGAGGATTTCAGGGGTTGCACTGGGAGGAGGGGGAATATTTGTTTGGGGAGGGTTTTGGCTTGCCAAGGAAATATATGCTTAGGGGATTAATTAGTGCAAAACAGTACTTGAGGGGTATTTTGCTGACACATAGGGGTTGATTTACTAAGGGCAAATAGACTGTGCACTTTGCAAAGTGCAGTTGCACTCTGCAGGAGCAGTTGCTCCAGAGCTTCGTAAATGAGCAGAAGCTCTGTTGACTTCAATCATCCAATCTCGTGCAAGCCAAAATGCAGTTTTTTATTTTCCTTCCACGTGAATGGGTATTCTTTGCAAAATGAAGGTTTACCTCATTTACTAAGCTCTGGAGTAACTGCACTTTGTGTGCAGTGTACAGTATAAAGTGTACAGTATATTTGCCTTTAGTAAATCAACCCCATAAGGCTCATATGGGGGCACAATTTGGTATCTTAGCCCTGGGTGTTAGATGACCTTGTCCCATCACTGATATGGATATTCATCGTTCTCCAGGGGGAGTTTTTATGCTTTAATCTAAGCTGCTCACAAGAACAAGTCCTCCAAGAAAGAGGGTTTTCATGACTGCAAAAGTGACAAAATCTGAATTGACAGATGTCAAACACAAGATCAGTGAAAAGGTAAACCTTTTTCTTTTCCTTTTTATTTGCTCAGAATCTAGATTGTATGTCTAGTCAGCTCTTTCTCCGAAGAAGGTGGCTTTTTAAAACCCCAAATATGTAGTATATGTTTTATCTTGAAGAATTTGAGCAAGTAAAAAGGAAAAGAAAAGATTTCAATATTTGACTTCTGATCTGTTGTCCTCACCACTCCCTCACTTCACTTTTCCAGAGAACAACTAGAAATGTAAAGTTATACTTCCTATTATTTTCAGAATTGCATTAATTTAAGAGAACAACCCCCCCCCCCCATGCTTGGTGTATTATTAGTTTGTTTACCTAATTACTTTCTTAATCTAATCAAAATACATACCACAAATCGGAAAATTCGAAATGATCTATATTGTGTTACTCAATAAATCTGAAAGAGGTCACACTAAAACATTATATTTTGAACATGGTTTGTGTTCCTCCACATGGCCTATTTTTCATGATCTGTGCACGTCTGCCTACTGTTACCTATCATTATGTATGGCACATTCTCAAAGACATTACAATCCAAGGTGTCTATAGCTCACTCATGGAGCGAAAAGCAAATTCAAGTATTTCCCAGCGGCGAATAAATGATGAATATGTCAAGAATATTGGAATACAATTCTTTATACTATTACTAAAAAATGTGCAACTTTTATTATCCGGTTTGTTTTTACAGATCTATTTTTATGCAGAATACGTATTTAAAAAATCTGGGATACCCGAACAAAACATTCCTTATGTTACACTGGGAACTGGAGTCTGTGAATGTATCACAGCTTTAACGTGTGTAAGTCACTTGTTTTATTATACTGAATTATTCTTGAACTTTAAACATATTCAAGGGCAATTCCATCCTAAATTTATATTTAAACTACAGGTCGAGTCTGTTGGGATGAGTTACCTACTACTTTCCTACATCTCACAAGGACTCTAGTAAGGAACTCAGGTCACCATAACTCTTGTTCCTTTTTGCTTTCCTTGGACTTATGTTCCTTTCTACCCTTGGGTGTTCTCACTTCTCCTCATGCTGCATTTTTATCAAATAAAATAAATTACCAACCCAGCAGAAAGAGGAGAACATCTTTTACTGGCCAAGGCAGGTTTGTGGTTTTAGGAATTCAAGTACAGAAACCTTGACCCGGGAGTATAGAAGATCTGTAAGTTAATGTTAGCTAGTTTACCTCTACAGTAACTACAAAAATCTGAACTTTGTGATGTTCTTTACTCTCTAGCAAGACAAACCTTTTGACCATAAGTGTGCGCACAGGGTCAAAAGGTGCAACACGCACAGCGGCAATTGGGTGGCCGGCGCTGGAACTCTGTGTTCCAGCAGCCGGCACAGAAAGAAAATGCAAGCAGAGTGGCAGCGGGAGCTGGGCGCTGGAACCCTCTCCGTGTACCAGCACCCGGCACAGGAAGGAGTACACTGTTGAACCTCCAGCGCTGGCCTCTAGTGTCTGCACACACAAATCCCCCCCCCCCCCTGCTCTCTCTATACAGAGGAGAGGGTGGGGCAGAGTATCCACTTGGCTGCTCTAGGCTCACACCCACAGCATCAAGAAAAGCCCACTGCAGCAGCCTGACCAGCCACAGTAAGTTTAAGTCTCTGTTCTGTGGGGGAGAGGAGAGCTGCTGTGGGTATGGGACAGGGAAGGTTGAAGAGCTGTCTCTTGGGGAGAAAGTGTAGGGGAGAGCTCTGTACTGGGTGAAGGGTCTGTAAACTGGCGTAGCATCCCTTGAACTTTGTACAATAGCACACATCTGAACTCTGCACCCTGTGCACAGGGAATTCCTGATCTCTGCACTCTACATAGCGCACTTCTGAACTCTGCACCCAGCTCACGCCTGAACTCTGTACATAGCACACACATGATTTCCGCACCCTGTACCTAGCTCACTCCTGAACTCTGCACTCTACATAGCGCATTTCTGAACACCTGCACCTTGCGCGTCTGAACTTGTATGTGGATTTTAAACCATGCTCCCCATGTACAAGAGCATTGGGTCTCAACTCTCCCCGGCCTGGATCATCCAAAGAAACACACAAAACAGAGCGCTATATGGAAAATGACCACAAAATGGTGCTAAAATGTCTCGATATAACAGTTCTCTGTGGTAAAATTCTGCCAAATAAATCATATGTTCAAATAATCCAAAATAAAACATTTATTCCAATTCAAAAAGGCATCATAAGCCTTGTAGGATAAAATAATTAAGACAGTAAGCTAGCATAAGCCTGTATGGTGGGGCAAATGCATAAGATGTTGCATACTAGCCCATGGAGGTGGAGGAAACCCAGGAGAAAAGTTGGTGTATGATCCAAACAGTGATATGTCCAGGGGGGCTCTCACGGATGGATAAAGATCGCAGTGGCCAAACACAGACCTGCGAACTAGAAGTGATGACAAAGCAGGCAGGAAGTGACCAGACAGGAACTGGGAGCTGGGAGGAAGCCACAACCACTGGATCAAAGGGAGGCTTGGACAGCAAGCTACTAACTTAACATGGCAATGCGTTTTGCGGTCCTGCTGTAAGACATTTTAGCACCATTTTGTGGTCATTTTCCATATAGTGTTCCTATTTGTGTGTTTCTTTGGACTGTCATTCTACAACTCCCAGTGGAATAGTCTGAGCAGCTGGGTTAATTACCTTAATTACTCCTTTCTTCAGTTACATTCCCTCAATTACAAGCCGGTAGTGCCTGAATGTTGGTAGTTTTTGTTCCAGGTAGTGTTTTGTTCCATGCCTATGGATGGCCCACCTTGCCTTTGTACTTTCCTAAAATGAGCCTATACCTGTATACGTTTTTTAGCATTTCTCCAATGGTGAGAATGGGTTCGTAAAATTAGGGCCTTGACCTTGCTGCTTATCCTTACAGCTGCTTGGGATCCTAAATAGTTAGTGTTCTAATAGTCTAGTGTTAATATTTAGTGCACTTTTTATAATGTGACATATGGAGCTAGTGGAGGGTGAAATCCCAAACACCTTTTATGAGAAAGAGACTTTGTCATGTACAGCCAGCTCGAGTCAATGCAGCTATATACACTGTTATGAGTAATGTACATGGCAGAGTGGATAATACTGCATGTACATGGCAACCTCTGTTTATCTTTGTGAATAGAGATTTTTTTATTTATTTTTTTTTAAGTTGCATACACATTGCCACACAAAGCAACTGCTGATGTGTGCATTCTTTTTGTATCTATATATTACCCTCAGAAATATAATTTCGTGTTTGTATAACTGGTAGAAGTTAGCACAGAGCTTTTAGCAAAATTAGAAGCATTCCATTCAAAAGGCACAGCATTTTTAGCAAAGATACTTTCTAAGCTGCTTCCTTGTTAAAAGCATGCATATGATACTTTATTTTGAATACCACTCTGAGACTTATCAGGTAGGGGTAATGAAAGCCATCCTAGTTAGCAGTCAGTTTAAGAAGAGAGCTTACATGATTTTTTTAAAATTTATTTTATGGCCAGAAATTTAATTTTGAAATAATGTTTTTTCATTTTTGTATAGTTCACATGGTTTGATTTTGAATATAGCTGTCTTGTTTTCTGCAGTTCACTTGGAAGATTCTTTTTTCAACACAAATGAATCACAGAGCATTTATTGCTTGGGCATAGCAGCAGTTATAGGGGTAGGTTAGCAATCTTCGTACCTGCTGACACACCTCACAGATCCTAATAATAGGATAACTCAAAGGTGTGTACTTACTGCCTGTATGTAAGAAACGCTTTACAGCGTGGCGGGTGATGCCAGTGAAATGCACATATAGTGTATTATTGCTCCATGACGCATGTTTTCAGGTTGAGGTGACAATGCTACAGTATTTCGGAATGTGTTGGCAATAAAGAAGTGGGTTCTGTATGTATAATTTATACTCCTGTTCCCCACTTTTAGGGGCTACTCATAGATAGAGCTGGAAGGAGATTCCTTATCATTGGAGGATACACTATGATGGCATTTTGGTGTATTTTAATGACTGTAACCCTGACATTTCAGGTATGAGGTTTTCCAATAATACGAAATGATTATTGTTCTTTTTCTTATTATGTTTTAATAACTTTGGTATTCAGGTTGTAATAACTGTATTGGCTATTGCAACGGAACACACGATCATCGTCCCCCACTACTTCTTTGTCCTTACTTGTCCCTCCAAAGGGCTAGCAGTTGGTAGGTATGTGTAAGGTATTCAAATACTAATATTTAGTACTAGCATTTTGTCTTAATTTTACAGAGTTAACAAACCCATTTTTCTGTGTGAACAGAGAATGTGATTGTTGAGCTGTTCTTGTTTACTTCATGCCCATTGCAGTTTGCCATCACATCTATATCTCATGAGCAGCTTCTGATGGGAAGTTCTTATTCTACCTCAGGAGATTTCTATAACTTGAAGTAAAGAGAAAAAGATTGATTGTGTCTTTCTCAAGAGCGTATCACAGGACTGAATGCACGCGGTATATGAAAGGATAATGCAAATGCGTAATAATGCCTGATACAATAATCCTAGTGTGTCTTTCCTAATAATTCCTACTTATGAATGTACTAATAAGAGAAAACATTAATGGGGCTCCTTAAATTAGTGCACTGTGATAACACCTTCAGGGTGAATAGGGATTCACATGCTTGCAAATCACAGGAGGAGCACGTGATTCTAAAATTATCCTAGTTTTGTGTTGTGCTTAATAATTCCTAGTTATAAATGTACTAGTAAACCTTTATGGGACTCCTTACAATAGTGCACTGTGATAAGCCATGGGTGGATGGGGCTCCAATTCACATGCTTGCAACTCACAGGAGGAGCACTTGATTCAAAAAGGAGAATAGCATAATGGTGCTCTGAGCCACATCTTCTGGTTCTGCACACCACTACAAACCTTCTGTAAAAAAAATCCATTCATTGATTAGGCAAGTAACAGGCCTGAACCTCCCTTACTCCCCAGAAATTTTTCTACTACATGTGGAAACAGATGGTTTCAATCTCCCAGCCAAATATTAGACCAGACACTTGATAACACAGCATGAGCTCTGTTCCCCAGACTTTGGAGATCTCCCACGGTTCCTTCTCTGAAGCAGTGGGTAGGACATGTAGATCACATTTATGATATAAAATCCATTATGCACTACAAACTAGACAGACTAACTCACTTTAATAACACATGGGAGGCATGGAAAGGCTTCCAATCCTCCAAAACCTATAAAGCCATCAAATAACTGAATTAAACTTGGGTTAATAAATTACCCTTGATTAATTTTGAAAGAAATGCAATGACTATGTGGCTCCTATTTTCTGGACATCTTGATATCCAATTTCCTCTCTCATTCCCCATCAGTTACCTACCCTTTCCCCTCTCTTGCCAGTTCTCTTCCCTTCCATTCTCTCTGGGTAACCCCTATGGATTGGAATACCAAATAATTATCTCTTCTACCTGATACACAAGACATTGAAAGCGGAGAGTGTACCTGTATTCTCTGGACAATATTGCGAGACACAAAGATGGGCGTTTTGGAGGTGATGCGTTTTTTTTTTCCCCTTTCTCTCATTATCCTCTCCCACTCACGCCCCCCCCCCCCTTTTTATTTTCTTTTTTTTTTTTTCCTTCTTGTACACTTAAACGCAACCAGACAGCCTTTGAAGAATTTTGTCTCTGTACCATTACAGGATTTGCAGAATCTAGTACATTGAAACTTTCATCCCTACATGTAACACTCTTTTCTGCTTCATGTCAAATATTTAATTATCTCTAATATTATTGTTACCCTAGCTTTCACTATTCATGTGTACAAGATCTGTCTCAATTGTACTTTCCCAAAACGTCTTTTAGGACAGCACCCAAGAGATCATGGCTCCTCCCACAACAGGAAACACCTCATCATCCAAAGCTTTAATAGGACCACCCAGCTTGCCTTCAGTTTTTTGTGCTTCCTCCAGTCGGTAGGAACACCTCCGGTGGGAGCCATGATCTCTCAGGTCTGTCCTGGGAGACGATAGGTTCTCACCTGAAAATCATTTTTCTTTTTTCTGCCAGGAGTCTGTGATCCTCCCACTTACTTCTAGCTGGATGGTTTCCGTGGGCTCTCTCTACCCCTTCCGTGCTCAAGGAGAGCCTGTACTGACTGGGAGTGCTGCCCTGTATTTTTGGCAGATGGGCGGTGTGCAGAGGCCCCCGCTTGCCTCCCGCAGCGTGGGGCAGCGGCGGTAAAGGCTGAAGTGGCCACCATTATTCTGGTGGCCTAGGTGAGCACTCGGCCACATCCTGTGCACTGCACAGGAAGGGGCGGCACTTCCGGGTCAGGCGCTCAGCGTTATTTATGGCTGCAATGCACAGGGGGAGATAACAAGGTCACCTGGTGCCTTTAAATTTCCGGTTCTGGGTCATAGCATTGGCCTTTTTGAATCCAGGAACTGGCCATTCGATCAGCCATGCAACCGCAGTGCTCTCTGCAATGGAGGATGCAGCAGATAAGGGAGCAAGCCAAGGTACCAAGGCCAAGGTAAGGGACTGTGTCCTATTTACTAAGGGCCGTTCTCCTATGGGTTATCACCCCCCACCCTTAGAGGAAGCTCTCCCTGTTGGTAGCACAGTGTCTAGATGGTTAGCACTTCTACCTAGCCGCAGGGGGCTCCGCTAGGATTGGTTGTGGTGGTGGGGCTTGCTTTGACACAGGGAAGACAGAGGTCCTTTCCTAGTGGACCTGGGTGTTTTTAGATGTGCAATACTTCAGCATGGTTCTATTATTGTTTTCTTCTGTTTGTCCAGGCTAAAAGCGCTGTTCAACCAGTAAAGAGGTGTCCTGTGTGCAAAGGAAAGTTAAGCGAATCCTGGACAAGGAGCCTTTGTGCGGATTGTATGACGGATTTAGTCAAGGAGGAGTCTCCATCCATTTGGGGTGATCTGGTTACAACCATTAAGGATGAGCTCCGCGCCACTTTGCAGGTTTTCAGGTCAAACTTGAGAGAAGAGCCTGGGCCCTCAGGGAAAGCTAGGACCCTGCAGTGGACCCCAGAGTCTCAGGGGGTTTCTCTGGTTCAGCATGAAGGCCCCACTTCCCAGGATACTTCTCCCTGCACGACCATATATAAGCAGGTCTAGGGGACTCCAATAGCCGCATTTTTCCCGTTCATTCAATAGTCACAGACATGATTAAGAAAGAATGTCTGGAACCGGAGAAGAAACCATTCCTTTCTCGGGCCCAAAAAAGAAGACTCCTTTTTAAGGAAGACCCTGACTCCATCTGAAACAAAGTTCCAAAACTGGATTCTGCCTTCTCATAGATTTCAAAGTCAACTGACCTCGCTTTTGAAGATATGGGCACACTAAAGGTGCCAATGGATAAGAGGATAGACATACTTCTTAAAAAAGCCTGGCAATCAATCATGAACAATCTGAAGCCGTAATGGCAACAACATGCGTTGCTAGGAATCTAGAGCACTGGGTTAATCAGATGAAATCCCATAATATTCTGGGCAGATTCCCAGAAACAATAAATGGATGATAGAAAAAATGTAGCGCATAATATGCAAACCAAATGATAAAATATTACTAAATTATATTTCAGTCCAAATAAAAAATAATGGTGAATCCTTTGACCAAATAACCATATAATAAACACAAAGTCAATAGGCTAATAAGCAAATGGGTGAGGGGTGTAATGTCCCGCTGCATAAGAACATGGATGTAATCCCCGAAGAAGATGGAAGATGGTGGAAGATGATAAGTATAGACTCTTACCAGATCCTATGGACTCCCTTGTCAGCGACAGGGAGTCTGGAAAGCAGTGTGCCACCCAGGGCATAAGGAAGGATATCCCGGCAGTCGAACCCTCAAGATTGGACTCTGCGTAGATTCCAGGGATCACCAGGTGGGTCTTCACAGTAGATAGCCAAGATATGGATCCGGAGGATGGAATATCCCTCATGGAGCTGGAGTAAACACTCACTTTCTTGGTGGATTCTTCATTGACTTATATCTCTAGTCAGGAGTGAGAGAGGGTCCCAGAGTTTCAGCTTACGTCAGCACGCAATGGGATAACACCTCCTCTGGACCCGACAAGATTCCCAGAAACAAGAGATTCTGGATTCCTTTCCGATCTGCAGCAGTGGCATACATTGCGGATGCTTCAGCAGAGTCCATATGTATGTCAGCTTGGTCTGCATCATTAACAAACCCTGCTAGGAGGGCCTTATGGCTAAAAACCTGACCCGGAGACACAGCATCAAAGAACAGGCTGTGTGGCATCCCCTTTGCAGGGGGTTTTCTATTTGGGTCGGAACTAGAATCCATTCTTGACCACACAGCCAATTAAAAAGAAAATGTTTCCGGTCAAGAAAAAGAAGGTGCAGACAAGCAGGCGTTTTTTTTTTTTTTTTTTTTGTTCCCAGAAAGGGCAGCAGGAAGATAAAACGCAGGGGAAAAGGAAGCCATGGTCCTTCCAAAAACCCAAAGGTAGGAGTGGAGGGCTCTTCAATCCTCCTGCGAAAAATCGCAGTAACGCCTTCTTCCCAGTTGGGGGAAGCCTCCAGGAGTTTTCTTCTGCAGCAGAGAAGTATTACTCAAAACCAGTTTATTTTGAACTTGCTCTCCCAGGGTTATACGAAAAGGTTTTTGGTGACGAACACTCTAGGGGATTCAATCGGGGCTCTCGCCATGAAGTACCTAATTTAGGAACTGAGATCAGAGAGTCATTGTTTCGATCCCTACAGGAGAGTTTTTCCAGGGCTTCTACTCACAGGCATTCCTTGTTCAGAAACCCTCAGGAAAGTGCCGTCTCATCCTAAATCTCAAAATGCTAAATCGTTCAGTAGGGTACAGAAGATTTCAGATGGATTCCACTTTCGCAGCCAAAAACCTTCTAAAAACAATTTGGTTTTCATTCCTTCTCCAGATACAGCTCAAACCGTATTGGCACCTTCTGTTGAGACAGGACCTGTTGATACAGGGCCCTCTATTCCACCAGGAGGTAGCTTCTGAAGAGCAGCTTTTGAGGAAGAAGGGATTTTCAGATTAGTTGCTACCCTTCTATCCAGTAGAAGGAGTGTTACCAGAGCAATTTATTCCTAGGTCTGGAAAGTTTTCAACTCCTGGTGCACTATGTTCGGCCGGCTCTTAGAGAATATTGCTTCTGTTTGGAATTCCTGCAGGATGGAGCGGATAAAGGTTTGGCAGTCAGTACCCATAAAATCCAGGTTGCCATGCTGGGGGTGTTTTTGGAAAAACCCATTTCATCAGAACCCTTAGTGATTTGATTCTTAAAAGCCCTCACCCGGTCCAGACTGGTAGTGATCAGAAGCTGCCCAAAGTGGGACTTATCTGTTGTTCTACAGGATCTGACCAGGGAACCCTTTGAGCCTATTTATTTAGCCTCCCTGAGACTAATTACATTAAAAACTTCAAGCCTTGTCAATCATCGAGCCATTTTTCCTATTTTTTTCTGACAGAATTGTTATGAAAACAGACCCTCATTTTTTACCGAAGGTCGCTTCGGTCCAAAATCGAGTTCAGGAGATTATACTTCCTACATTTTGCTCTAATCCATCGGGAAGGAAGGAAGAATAATTTCATTCTTTGAATGTTAGGAGAGCAGTCTTAATTTAACTCTAAGGCGTTCAGACACATTATTTATTTTATATGCTGGTAGTAAGAAAGGAAGACAAGCCACCAGGGGAACCATTGTCAGATGGTTGAAAATGGCTATCACAGAAGCCTATTCCTTTTCAGGTCAAGAGAGTCCAGTTAGTATTCGGGCTCATTCTACAAGAGCTCCGGCGGTGAATTGGGCAGAAAAGGCTGGTGCCACTCCCGAACAGATCTGCAAAGCAGCTACAAGGACCAGTCTGACGACCTTTGCCCATCATTATAGGTAAACCTCCTGACGGCAGGTGACCAGGCTTTCGGAAGGAAAGTCTTACAGGCTGCTGTCCCACCCTAATGGGGTAAGTCTCAATTATCCTCACGGGTGCCGTCCTGAAAGACGTTTTGGGATAATTCAAGTTAGATCTACCGGTAACTTGTTTTCCATTAGTCTTTCAGGACAGCAATATCCCGCCCTTTGTTTTGCTGCATACTATGACATAACTGTTATTTATATGCTTTAGCCGGGGCCAGTGCTGTTTCTTGGCCTAGGTCGACAAGGCCCATGCTGGCACTTTGCAGGGGGTGGCAAAAAGCCTGCCCAGAGCTGTCTTCCTGAATCCCAGCTCACGCGTATGCTCCGCCTACACTTCTCCATGCGGCATTCTACACTGTATGTGCCTCCACGCAGTCATACATTACCTCCACCCCTCCACGAAGTCATACATTACCCCCCTCCATGCAGTCATACAGTACCTTCCCCCTCCATGCAGTCATACAGTACCTTCCCCCCTCCATGCAGTCATACAGTACCTTCCCCCCTCCATGCAGTCATACATTACCTTCCCCCTCCATGTAGTCATACATTACCTCCCCCCTATATATTTGAAGCTCTCCCATACACTACCTCCCCCCTATATATTTGAGGCTCCCCCCTCCATGCAGTCATACATTGCCCCCCATACACTCGAGACTTCTTTTTCACTGGATCTCTGGGAATGTTTGATCTGAGAAAACGAGGAGACGGGAACTCTCGGAACTCTAGTTTGTAACCTAGAGAAACTGAGGAAGCCACCCATCTGTCCTGACATTGTTCCTGCCAGACCCTTAAAAACTGTAGAAGCCTTCCCCCCACACGAAAGAGCGGGGACACCTCTTCATAAGGAGGCTTTAATATTCTGTTTTGTGGGTTTCCTCCTCCAGGTTTACCTCTTGAACCTGACGGTGGAGGCCGTCGTGACTGCCTGGAGGTTGATGCCCCCGCCACTGGAGAAGAAGCCACTGGACTATTGTTAGTACAATTCCTTCTTCAGGGATTTTGTGAGGATATACTGTATGGTTAGTTCAAAGACAATAGAAGTGTCCTAGAGAGATGGTAATTTAATGGGTTAGATGACGCTCCAAATTCTGGTCTCCATAGTATCAATCAATAATACACTTTTAGGAAAGTAGAACAGTACATAAGCCCATGTATTGGGGGCTGAAAACTGGGAGGTATGTAGAGCTTCCTCAGTGTGTCTGGTAAAACATAGCATCGAAGTGGGGACCAGCCGGGCGCGTCGGGCCAAGGAGTCCACAAGGAACAGCAAAAAGAAGGGTGCAGGCCCTTAATAGCTGGGACCGCAATAAAGAGGCCTTGTTTCCTAAGTGTGGAGTCTAGGTGTACAAGGGAAAAGGGAATTTAACCAGTAAAAGGGAACTTTTCCCATTAGAAATTCTTTGGATATACTTATCCAGATCGTCTCCAAATAACCGTTCACCATAAAAAGGGAAACTAGCCAAGAGCTTTTTGCATGGCGCTTCGGCTGACCAATTTTACAACCATAGGATTCTACGCACATGTACCAGCCCTAGCATGAGCTTTGAGGCCTGGAGAATAGAATCTTTCATAGCGTCTACTGTAAAACATAACGCTTCTGATATCCCGGGCAAATCCTGGGCCTGCTGATCAGGAATAACTTTGAGTACCTCTATAAACTGGTCCTATAAGGACTGAGATACTCCGATCGCTGCCAGCACTGACTGAACCTGCGAGCGAAATATATATATATATATATATATATATATATATATATATATATATATATATATATATATATATATATATATATATATATATATATATATATATATATATATATATATATATATATATATATATAAAATTTTTTTTTTTTTTTTTTTTTAAAAGGAACTCCAACTTCTTATCTGTTGGATTCTTTAGCATATGAGCATTGTCTACTGGACAAGTCTTGATTTTGTTTACAGAGGATATAGCAGGTCAATTGCCGGAATTCCCCATTATAAAACTCTTCCTCCATAGGATAAAGTATTGAAAACGTTTTTGGAGGAAAAAACGGTTTATCTGGGTGCTCCCACTCAGAATACATTAGCTTCCTTAGCCAAGAATGGATAGGAAAAACATAAATCAGATTGGGGAGGCTTTAGTGAACCCAACCAGAAGTGGACTTATCCGCTGACTGTGTTACTGGCAGTAAAAATGTGGAGCGGACCAATTCAGTGAGTGACTGTACCAACAAAGTTTCCTGCAAACCTGACACTTCCTCATCAGGTTCTTCGGATAAGGAGACATCAGCCTCTTCCTGGTCCTGTGAAAGAAATTCGTCATCTTTTGCTCCATGTTCCTCAGTAAGAGGGTCCTGAGCAATGGACAGGGACCTGCTATGCTTAGTCCCACTCTGGGATGCGATTAAGCATCAATCTTTTGCTTCAAATTTAAAATGGTTAAAGAAAAAACCTCCTTAGTAATATGCACAGGGGCTGCAGTGTTTAAGAGCAGCTGCAACACTTGCCCCTCCTGATGGCTCACTCTGACCAGCCATATTCCTTTCAGGGGAGGATGCCATCTTTACTGGGATGGATCTAGGATTCTGTGTGACTTGTAAAAGTCTTTCTAGAGCCCTTTCTGAGGTGTTTTTTACCCCCCCCCCTTCTGAGCATAGCCCGATGCACAAAGCAGAGGTACTATCAGAAGGAATGCATCCGCTGCTTGAGCAATAGTCCAGCTCTGTCACTGCTATTAATGCTCAGCCTGATGCAGTAGTAAATATGTCAAAGGAATGCCTGTGTCACCAACTCTTATATGCAAACAAAACATCTGTTTTACCTTTGCCCTTGTGTCCCTCCGCAGCTTGCTACAACACACATGGTGCCTTTTAAAAACATACCGTCCTGCACTGGGCATTGGAGGATGCCAACACCGCGCTAAGCTCCGCCCCCTGCATTGCCTATGGCCCTTCCCCTCTACTTTAAAATAGCTTTTTCCCCGCGCGAGCTCCTGATCCTATGGGATCAAGGGAGGGAAGCAGAAATGGCGCGTGCGGTTGCGCGTTTTTTTTTTTTCAAATCTTGTAGCGCTCTTTCCCCACTGAAGACGGGAAGAAAACCAGCACAGGGGGGCGTCTTGTGGGGAGATGGAACCGGAGGTCTGCTGTTTGGCCAGAGGAAGAAGCATCTGCAGCTTTCAAGACACAGCGTGGGCTCTCTGAGAAGCATGAGACGGTGAGTGCTCAATACAGCCCCCCAGTGGCGACACATAGGCATGACAGCATTTACTAAATTAAAGGAGACATTCATAAGAAAATTTAAAAAATTTCTTAGAAAACTCCACTTACCTTTACCGCCGCAGGGTTTTCTGTGGTAAACCAACAGACCCAATCTTCACCGTTCACGGTGGGTTCCGTTAAATCTTCAGGAGCTGGGGATCCTCGAGGAAACCCACAATCCTGGACCTGAAATAGCACCACCACCAGTAAAAACTTTATGGCCTTAATACCAAAAAGTACTGGATCCCGGGGTCCAGCCCTCTAAAGAGAAGCGTTACAGGCAAGACCTCGTTTCTTCAGATACGAGGCCCGGGTACCATTCAATTTGGCCAAAAAAGACACTTTGAATGGATCCAGCTGCATGGCTAGCCCCAGCAAGGATTGCTCCAGTGGAGCTCAGCACAGCACATCTTTACTCGTGACCAACACCTTAGACACTGGCAAAAAAACTGAGGTACTCCCACCAGTGGGAGGGGTTATATAGGGAGTGCACTTTTTAATTTAGGGCTTGCCAGTGTCCATCACCTGAAGGTGGCCTTTAACCCACATAGTAACTTCTATGGCTCTGTGTCCCGTGATGTACGATAAGAAAATTAAAAGTCAGCAGCTACAAATACTGTAGCTGATGACTTTTAATATTAGGACACTTGCGTATCCAGGGATCCAGCGATGTAGGCACCCCAGTCGATTTTTGGATCAGCTCTCCGGTGCTGCCGCCACTATTCGTTTTAAGGGAGACCGGCAGTGAAGCTTCACAGCCGGTTCCCTACTGCACATGTGCAAAGCAAGCTGTGCTTTCTGAATGGTCTGGCAGCGGAAGAAGGAGGAGGAGGATCAAACTTCCAAGGGACGGCACTGTCTCCTGGAAGTGGGGAAGGGTACTTGTCAAAAACAGGTACCTGGTCCCCCTTCCCCCCTGAAAGGTGCTAAATGTGGCACCGGAGGAAGCAGATAAGCAGAGCTTCCATGTTTGGGTGGAACTTCGCTTTAAACAGTCCACATTCAATGAAAATTCATGTACTGCAAAGTGCTCCGTGCGAAAATCAATACATAATTCATATACACTAATAAGCTGTGATATTATGAAACTGATGAGGCTGCACTATTAAGTCAGCACTGAAAGGCTGCACTGATGGCCACTGATAAGCCGCACCATTGGGCTGGGCACTGATGAGGTGGTGCTGCACTGATTATAGGACTGCACTGATGAGGTGGCACTCTTAAGCTTCACTAATAAGGCAGCACTGATATAAAGCAAGGGTGGTTTACAGATGACAGGGTGGGTCTTAAACAGGAAGGCATGTGGCCTTGACAGGAAGGGGTGGGTCATATTTAAATTAAGGGGTGCACGCATTTAGTCAGGCCTAGGGCAGCACAAAACCTAAATATACCACTGGCTGGGGCTGAATGTTCTCTTCAAACAATTGAAGGCAAGCTGGGTGGAGACCTCCTATTAAAGCTATGGATGATGAGGTGTTTCCTGTTGTGGGAGGTGCCATGATCTCTCGGGTGCTGTCCTAAAAGACTATTGGAAAACAAGTTACCGGTAGGTCTAACTTGAATTTTCTGTGATGTTTCTTCCATGTATATAAGCAGTATTATTTTCAGTTATATTTCACTGTAAACACAATTTTTGAATTTTTTTTTTAATAAAGAATGTTTAAAGGGGGATAACTGATAATACCAATAGGAAATTAAAGTTAACCTGTACTACATTTTAATCTTTTAAAAGTAAAGAGCAAGTCCAAAGAGCATAGACAGCACCACAATCTTTATTAGAGAGAAATGTTCCTTTTAGATTTACTTTCACTTTATACTGGGATTTGACTATTCCTGATTATATAGCAAAACTCCACCATCTGTCATCCTCCTGTTCATCAAGACTATTCTTATTAGCCACCGAGGGAGTCCTATTGGACAGTGGCATGGCAGCCAGAAGGGATCATCCATGAAGTCAGGGAAAGTGAGTGTCAGAAACCATGAATCAGACTGAGACAGAAGTACAGTTAAATCTCACTAGTTTAATAATAATTAAAAAAAAAGGTAAACAGAGTAAACGTAGTCAAAACATAGCCAGAGTTCAGGAACTGGAACGGATAGACAAGCCAAAACATCAGGGAGCCAGAGAGCAGCGTAGTAGAACAGCAAGCAGGATCTGGAGCCAGAAGGAATGTCAGCCAAGCAAGTCTTTAACAGGAACACAGGAGAGCGTCTCTAGAGATGTTACCAAGGCTAGGCAGAGATCATCTGGACTGGACAGCTTAAGTAGGCAGGACCAGCGAGCAGGATCATCAACAGGTGAGTCACTGTGGAGAGATAGGAGCTGGCAATTAGCCGACAGCTAAGCGGCCAGTTCAGAGAAGGAAGAGCTGGGCACAGCTCTGACAGAGAGGCCCTAGTAAGAAGGGGGAACTTAATCAGGGGACCAGAAGAGGCTTTTCTGACTAATAAATATATCAGGCATCATGGTGTCTGTTCTTAGACAAGATTTTTACCTGCTGTGCTGAGAGAACCTATTTGCTTGCATCATTAGGACAGCCATGATTTTGAATGGCTTGTTCCTATCAGATCAAAAATCCTCTTCACCACAGGCCATGCCTGCACAATGAACCCTTGCAGGCTTGTAAAGAGCCATCTTCTGAACATCTTCACTCCAGATGAGCAGGTCATTGCGGTTAAAGGAGTTAAAGAAAAACTCCAGTCAAAGTCTTTGTTTATTAAAAAAAAAAAAAAAAAAAAAAAGCGGGTAAGGGTTAGAATCTTTATGGCCGTTTCAGTAGCCATTTAGATTTTCCATCACTTTATATGGTCACTGAAACAGGAAGCATGCAAATGCTAGGTATTTTCACTTCTACTGACCGCAGTCCAGCCTCCCTAAAGTTTCAAAAGCAGAGAACTGGCCCTTTTTTAAAGTTTGAGGATCCCCTGCCACAAGGGATCAGGAAAGATTTTTTCCCTACTGGAGCAAATTTGAAGTGTGGTCCAAAGGGCATCTTGTATTCCTCTGAATTGACTGAAGGTTTAGGGTTTTGAGAATGCAGGTATTACATTTTTTTTGTCTTTTGGTTTAATTCCATGGATGAGTCATTTTTTTAACCTAACCTTGTAACTATGTAACACACAGTAATTAACTTTTTCTAAAGTAGAATGAGGAAGGGGGGAATGAGGATTCTTTGCTATATATGTCCCCATTAAGGAAATTTAGAAAAGAACACGTACCACTAGAAACAGCTCCAGACCAAATATTCAAGAGTCCAACTTGATTCATTGATTTGCGCTAAAAAGCAGCCAGTGTGTTTCCGGAGCCAGTAATACTCCCTTTTCATCAGGGCTTCAGTTAGGCCTCATGCATACTAGATGTTTTTCTTCCTGGAAGGGGCATTTTGGCCGAAAAAACAGCTTGACGCTTGTAAAAGCGTGCAGCGTGTTTAGGCGCGTCATGCGTTTGGGCATGAATTAATTTAATTGGCCAGAATAACTTACGCTTGCGTAATCGGTCAGGTTAAAAAAAATGTGCACGGAGTTTAAGATATTTTATGCAGTACTGTATTACTGTAAAGTGATACAGAATATTTTGCTGCACCAAATAATAATACTTTTTTTACATTCCTATAGGATGCCTATCCATGGGTGCCGTATTTAAGCATGTCTGCTGTGCTTGCATTTATATTGAGCTTCGGTCTAGGGCCAGGTAAGATAAGCTACACTTCTTTGTGGTCTCTCTACTAGGATGCAGCATGAGGAACAGATACAGCTTGGTTTTGTGTTCATTAGAGTGGACCATTATATTACATCATCAAGATATTTTTCGCCTTAATTTCACAGGTGGCGTTACAAATACCTTAACTGCAGAATTATTTACACAATCGGCACGAGCTGGAGCATTCATGATCGGAGGATCTGTAAACTGGATCAGCTTTTTTGCTATAGGAATGGTCTTCCCTTTCATAGTAGTAAGTATCATTTGTATATGGTTCTCCTACAGTTACTACAGCTACTTCATTTAAGTGCACATGGCATCTGGATTTTAGGTTGGTTTGACAGCTCTTGACTCTAGGGCAGGATCCATATGAAAGTAGTCTTGTCAGTTACATTTTTAGGAATATTTGCAGGCTTTGTTCCAGTGCATATCTATCAGCATGAATGGTATGTAAGTTGATCTGCTGTTATATGATCGGCCCCACTGTTGTATTAGGAAACTCCCAGCATCTCCTAAAGCCTAGTATACACAATGAGATTATCGGACAAACGATCATCCGTTTTTTATTTTTGCATGCTAGTTTCCATATCGAAAAGGAATAGGTTACTAAAGTATGAAAATTCTCGTACGACAGGATAAAAATTCGGAAGAGATGCATTGTATTTTCATACGAAAACTGCACTGATTAAACGAAAATCGTATGATCTGGTATCGTACGAGTATTTTTTTTGCGTTTGTCCAGTATTTTTTGCATGATATTCTGATTGTGTGTACAGGGCTTTAGTTATGCAAATATCTGATAAAAGAATATTTCCTGGTAAACGAAAGAATTGAGACAGCTTTCTATCCCACTTACACCACTGTTGCCAGATTCCAACAAGACTGCTTGCATTGTGACCTCTGACTTATTACAGGCCTTTTATGAGAGGCAGTGGTGAACTAGGAGCAGTGAAAGGCATAAAACAGACTATAGCTTGATTCCCAAATACATTGTATTACCAAAAGTATTGGGACACCTGCCTTTATACACACATGAACTTTAATGACATCCCAGTCTTAGTCTGTAGGGTTCAATATTGAGTTGGCCCACCCTTTGCAGCTATAACAGTTGCAACTCTTCTGGGAAGGCTGTCCACAAGGTTTAGGAGTGTGTCTATGGGAATGTTTGACTATTCTTCTATAAGCACATTTGTGAGGTCAGGCACCGATGCTGGTCGAGAAGGCCTGGCTTGCAGTCTCCACTCTAATTCATCCCAAAGGTGTTCTATCGGGTTGAGGTCAGGACTCTGTGTAGGCCAGTCAAGTTCCTCCACCTTAAACTTGCTCATCTATGTCTTTATGGACCTTGCTTGTGCACTGGTGCACAGTCATGTTAGAACAGGAAGGGGCCATCCCCAAACTGTTCCCACAAAGTATGGAGCATGAAATTGTCCAAAATGTCTTGGTATGCTGATGCCTTAAAAGTTCCTTTCACTGGAACTAAGGGGCCATCCCAACCCCTGAAAAAACAACACTACAACATAACCCCCTCCACCAAATTATTTGGACCAGTGCACAAAGCAAGATCCATAAAGACATTTGATGAGTGAGTTTGGGGTGGAGGAAATTGACTGGCCTGCACAGAGTCCTGACCTCAACCCAATAGAATACCTTTGGGATGAATTACAGCAGAGACTGTGAGCCAGGCCTTCTCCGCCAACATCAGTGCCTGACCTCACAAATGTACTTCTGGAAGAATGGTCAAACATTCCCATAGACACACTCCTAAACCTTGTAGACAGCCTTCCCAGATGAGTAAAAGCTGTTATAGCTGCAAAGGGTGGGCAAACTCAATATTAAACCCTATGGACTAAGACCGGGATGCCACTAAAGTTCTGGTGCATGTAAGGGCAGGTGTCCCAATACTTTTGGTAATATAGTGTATGTTAATAGAAACATTTTTTGGTAAAAAATGATATAGTATGATGAAGTGTATAACTGCCACTTAAGAAATGTAAACGAATGTCATATATGACGAATGTCATATAATCGCTTCAAATTTCTTCCAAACTGAAAAAATAAGTATAAATCTGCAAAAACATTTACGGAAATAATTGCAATTCAACTTGTTTCCCCAGAGAGGATTGGTTTTTATTCAACAAAAATGATGTTGCACTTAAACATCCAGCACTTTATAGCTATAAGGATGCATACAGTATGCCCTATCTTGATTATGGAAATAGGTGTTTAACATACATACATATATATATATATATATATATGTGTGTGTATATATATATATATATATATATATATATATATGTATATGTGTGTATATATATATATATATGTGTGTGTATGTATGTATGTGTGTGTGTGTATATATGTATGTATATATGTGTGTGTGTGTATATAATATATATATATATTTTATTTTTTTTTTTTAATTAATGAGTGTAAAGTATATTCAACAGCAGCTAATCATAACTGTTGTACTATAACTGCATTTTACTATACTGTTTTTTTTTTTTTTCATTTTCTTTCCAGAATGGGTTAAATCAGTTTTGCTTCCTGTTTTTCCTAGCGGTGTGCATCTTGATAGCCACTTTTATTTACTTCATTGTACCAGAAACAAAGAACAAATCATTCCTTGATATCAAAGATGACTTTCAGAAACTGAACTTTGGTCAGGGGCACGAGAATTCCCAAGAGATAGCAGATGCCATGATGTGACATTTGTTCTTAGATATATTAAGAAACACTCACTGTACAGATCACTACGGGGTACATAGAACAACAGCTGGAAATGTGTAAGTTTAAAGGGAACCTGTAGTCAGGCTTTGGACATATTCTTATCAAGCAGTACATGGCCTTTTGAATACAAACCCTCAATGACCTCTGTAGTTGCAGTCACCAGGGAGAAATTCATCTTTAAAGTTTACAGAAGAACTGAAGTCATTCCTCTCCTCAGCAGCTCGACTCACCCGGCTACCCCTCCCAGAGATCCTGTTCTGCGTTTAGATTAGAAGCATGGAAATCTACTAAGTTGGACCATCTAATTCTTTTACATGACACATTTTATATAATATTCAAATTAGGTTGTCACCTACAAAACTTGCGGCCAACAGCCAGTAAAAACAATCCTGTGTATTGCAAAATGATTTAGAGAGTGAAGTTATGTCTATCTTTTTTGCCTGTGCGTTTTCATTGGTGATAATTGAGTATTTAGTTTGCCCACTCTGATTCCTTACACCTAAAACCAAATTGCTAGCAGGGTGGGGTGATATTCTTCCACTGGCTATTACTCTGGCTCACAGGGGTCTCCAAACTTTCTAAACAAAGGGCCAGTTTAATGTCCTTCAGACTATAGGGGGGCTGGACTGTAGCCATTGGGAGTAGAAAAGGTCCTGACAGCAGTTAGAAAAAACAATGCCCCGTCTATGGTGTCAGTGGGAGAAATTGTACCCCATCATTGGTGTCATTGGGAGAAATTGTGCCCCATTATTGGAATCAGAGAGGGTAATTATGCTCCATTGTTAGTAGCGGTGGATGAAATGGTGCCAAGGGCCAGATAAAAGCAAGCAAAGGGCTGCAGTTTGGAGATCACTGTGCTAAATGAAAATGGGCTATTTACTATATATAGAGATTCCCATTAGCTTAGTGAATAAGGTGAAGCTAACTTTCATCATTCAATCAAAAATACTATTTTCCTTGCAGATATTGGATCTTCTTTGCAAAGTACGTTTTCTAAGCGAAGGTGGTGAAAATTCAAAGAGGGAGATAAATCTCACTCTGAGGAGTAATTGGGACTTTGAAGGGAGATGATGTGTCTGTTAAATATAAGCAGTACCACAATCATTAATATAAAAATATACAAATTTTATTGAAAATATATAAAATATACAATAAAAAAAAGTTACAGTCCAGCAAGATTTAACGACCGTACAGAGATACTGAAATCACTTGTAGTCAGCCAACATGTTTCGCATATCTTTGCTTCATCAGGGCATTACAAGCATCACAGATTTCATCTAAATTATGTACAAAAATATACATCATTAATATGGTCGTAATTATTGAATGCATTTAACAAGATAATATTTTATGGTAAGAGTACAAAATAGATACATACAAAAAATAATAATTAAGCTCACCTGGTCTGTAATAGTCATGAAGACTGCTGAATACACACCATAACCAACCAAAACGCTTCCCTATGAGTCACCCGGTACCTAAAGACCCATGGATGCCAGGTCCAAATGGGCCATGCCAGTGGGGGAACCAGACCGTGTTCAAGGGGGTGGTAATCTAAAACAAGGGAGTTTATAATAATAATCATATTGATCATTTATAATAATGAGGTATAGAGTCAAATATATATCTAAGGGCAATTCCTAATAACGTAATTCCTCTATTGTTTAAACATAATGGTATGTTTAATGTTGACCTGGATAGGTCAACCTTAATTGCCTGTGATAACAATAGTTAATAGATAAATAGACTAAATAATAGCACATAGGAATATGATAGGTACAGGACATTAATCCAAGGAAGGCCATAAAATAGGAACTCATATACGTGACTTGAAATAGTGTAGGCTGGGAATATTATTAGTATCATTTTACATGCCAAATATATTAGTAGATCATAGTTTTAGGCAGTATGTATTTAAACGCAAGAGGATAAATGCAGTCCCACAGCAAAATAAAGTACAGACACTGCCATATTGTGGGTAATTCAACCCACAAACACATGTAATGAGGTGGCAACATATCAGAACTTACCTTGTGACACCATACGAGTCTGGCCAAATCCTGCAAAAAGTGTGGCAGCAGTGCGGGAGCTCTGGCCCCGCTGTGCAGTGCGGGGTGCGTCTGTCAGAGACCAAACCAGCACTGCCATCTTATAATGATACGGTCCTACAGGAAGTGAAAGGTCGGATACGACCTCTGGCGTCACTACCGGTCCGGATGTCCCTGCTAGGATGCGCGCGCACTGCGAGAGGATCGTGCGCATGCATTCACCATTTCCCGCTCCAATATATTTGGCACGTAAAATGATACTAATAATATTCTCAGCCTACACTATTTCAAGTCATGTATATGAGTTCCTATTTTATGGCCTTCCTTGGATTAATGTCCTGTACCTATCATATTCCTATGTGCTATTATTTAGTCTATTTATCTATTAACTATTGTTATCACAGGCAATTAAGGTTGACCTATTCAGGTCAACATTAAACATACCATTATGTTTAAACAATAGAGGAGTTCCGTTATTAGGAATTGCCCTTAGATATATATTTGACTCTATACCTCATTATTATAAATGATCAATATGATGATTATTATTATAAGCTCTATTGTTTTAGATTACCACCCCCTTCAGCACGGCCCATTTGGACCTGGCATCCATGGGTCTTTAGGTACCGGGTGACTCATAGGGAAGCGTTTTGGTTGTTTATGGTGTGTATTCAGCAGTCTTCATGACTATTACAGACCAGGTGAGCTCAATTATTATTATTTTTTTGTATGCATCTATTTTGTACTCTTACCATAAAATATTATCTTGTTAAATGCATTCGATAATTACGACCATATTAATGATGTATATTTTTGTACATAATTTAGATGAAATCTGTGATGCTTGTAATGCCCTGATGAAGCAAAGATATGCGAAACATGTTGGCTGACTACAAGTGATTTCAATATCTCTGTACGGTCGTTAAATCTTGCTGGATTGTAACTTTTTATTGTATATTTTATATATTTTCAATAAAATGTGTATGTTTTTATATTAATGATTGTGATACTGCTTATATTTAACAGACACATCATTTCCCTTCAAAGTCCCAATTACTCCTCAGAGTGAGATTTATCTCCCTCTTTACATTTTCCTATGCATTCAGGGATTGGGAGTCCTGTCTCGGTTTTCTGGTTTCAGTCCAGTCACTTCTATATATATTGCACCACCTTCACTAAGATAAAAACATTTTCCTCGATAAGTACACAGCCTAGTTGCTTTTAGTAAATTAACCCCAATGGTTTCAGTACTTTGAGTCACATACCCATAGCAAGAATTAATTTAGCTTAAACTGGAGTTTGGTTACATTAGGTTTCGCATGGGCATTTAGCCATGGTGCGAATCCCAGCAGCAGGAATCTACCAATTTTTGTTGCTGGGATTGACCGCTGCACGCAGATAGTAGCAGCCACCAAGCTTGTATATTGTATTTACAGGCTGTTCGCAAAGCTAGCAGTCACCAATGAGATTTGCACCATGGCTACATACCCGTGCAAATGTAGCCTGAAGGCAAAAGTCATCTACCTACTTGTTCCAGGTTAGTGACTCTGGGTATTGAGGAAACAACATATGCATGACAGCCAGTTTATCCACAGTTGCAGATTGAGAATTTAGCAATAGTTTTAATTTATGTGAAAGAGTTCAATAATGATCCAAGTACACAGAAGGTACACTTCTCTGCTTTATCTCCCCACCCATCTTTATTTCTTGCATTAACAATAGGAGATTGTTACAGTGAGTAGTAACCAGACATGAACCCCGTTTACTATCACCGCTATATGACATTAGATCAGTGGTTCTCAACTCCTGTTCTCAGGACCCACTAACAGGCCAGATTTTAAGTATTACTTGGGGAGATGCAGACTAGAATGCTGCAATCAATGGGCAGCTAATTATATCACCTGTGATGTATTTCAGTTATCTTGCAAACATGGCCTGTTAGTGGGTCCTGAGGATATGAGTTGAGAACCACTGCCCTAGATGATTGGCCCTTTTCAGGTGTAAAATGTCTTCAGCACTCTAGATCAGTGGTTCTCAACCTCAATCCTCAAGTACCCCCAATGGGCCATTTTTTCAGGTTTTCCTTTACACAACTGCTTTAAATCAATATTAATAACATGGTGTTGAGAAGAGCTATTTTATCTAAGGGAAGTTCCCAAAACATGGCCCGTTGGGGGTACTTGAAGACTGAGGTTGAGAACCACTGCTCTAGATGGCATGTTGACAACTGGTTAATTTAGCTAAATGAAATACAACTGTAAAGAAGACATCAGAATATCTGTACAAGGTGCAACTTTATTGCCAACATTTATAAAAAAAAAAAACATTTCAATGGGAGCCACCAAACAGAAAAATACATTTATTCTTTAAGCAGTTTATAGAAATATACAAAAGCTTCAGGAACATTTTAAACCAAATATGTATCAAATGGAACCTGCCACAAGAAACATACTGGTGAATCATTTCCCCATTTCTTTACACACTACTACATGTTAGGAATGACCAAGTGCTTCAAATTATGCCCCTTGCTGGACAGTCCTACAGTCCAATTCATTCCTAGAATTAGAATTTTGGCCTCCTGCTCAAAATGCCATTGGCCTGGCTTTAATACTTTTGAGTCACAGGCATAGAATAAGGATGTTATTAATTTTCGGGAATGTGTCAGAATGACTTATGCTTGCCCAGAATCAGTGGCTCAAAGTATTGAAACCATTAGATCAGTAGGATCGGGCATCTAAAATTCTTAAAAGCAAGATTGGCTATGACAGGTGTACAATAATATAGGGTGTAAGCAAAATTCAGTGTTACTCTGTGATGTTACATATGGACACACTCTCCTCCAGTCCACACATGCAAGGATTTGAGTACTTCCCTTTACCCCAGTGACCTAGAGCCAGAAGGTTTTGTTCTGAGTGGTGATCTTTATAAGTTGCATATAACTTTCAGTGTTTACCAAGATTCTTTAAGAGACCAAACAATTACAAAACAACATAAAACATCTGTCCATAAAAAGAACCTTTACGCTATTAAAGTGCATACTTGGCAAAGCAGCCAATAACTTGTGCTATCTGACATGAAGGCAGATCCATTAATTTGAAATCGCTGTCCTGGTGTGACAAGAACAATCTGCATGTTTCAAGCATAACCGAATGCAATGGAAGAATTATTTTACATCATTAAAGCTATTTTTGTCAATGTCTTTCTGACAAGAAAAAGATGTCTGAGAGAGAAGTCACATAATAGAAACATAGTGATAGATGTCATATTACATTATATATGTCTAGGGAGTTATTTGCTTACATTACAGAAAGTGTCTGCGGGGGTGTAAGTGTTCTGATGTTTGAGATCGCTAATGATCCTTAAAGGCTTTGTCATGCCTCCACAAAAGCAATCTTACTAGCATATGGGATACAGTAAATTGCTTTTATTTTGACAGTTATCCACAAATTCCATGAACTCAAGCATATACAGCCTCGTGAACACAGGCAAAAACTGCTTTTGGGTCTCATTTAGACCCCTTTCACACTGAAGGCGTTTTTCAGGCACTTTAGCGCTAACAATAGCACCTGAAAGAAGCCTCATCTGCAATCCCAGTGTGAAAGCCCGATTGCTTTCACACTGGAGCGGTGCGCTGGTAGGACGTCAAAATAAGTCCTGCAAGACGCTTCTTTGAGTCGCTTTAGGAGCGGTGTATACACTGCTCCTAATGCACCCCTGCCCCTTGAAATCGCTTTGCGGGCGCTTTTAACCCTTTATTCGGCTGCTAGCGGGGGTTAAAAGCACTCAGGGGGGGGGGGGGGTTTAAAAATACATGACTGAGCAGCATTTTTATTGCCCCCTCCCTTTAAGCTGCAAAGGCAGAAGACAGGAGTGTACACAGCCCGTGATGCTTTGCATCACAGCAAAATATATCCCAACTGTGACACTCGGCAGGCAGAATCACTCACTGAATGTGACCCGTTTAAAAGGATGGGGCTGCAATGCAACTGTGTGCAATGCATGTGGTTATGGTGCAGGTTTTTAGGAGTTATAACAGGAGGTGAAAAGATGACATAATGCCTCCTCACCACCTTTCAAATTATGTCTGAAAATAAATCCACCACAGATTGCTCTTTAGGGGACAACACAAGTGTAAACAAACCCTTAGAGGCATTTGTGATTTTTTTTTTTGTATGTCTCTGAGCATAGCTCTATTTAAACCAAAAGTGTCTATGCACATTGTCTCCCAAACCTGCCCTTGGAGCTTTACTGACATAAACTGGGTGTAAACATGCATAACTGCATTCTGGTGGCTAGAATAAATTAATATTCTAGCCAATCAAATGAGTTTACACACAAACTTTTAAAATGCCATACACCTGTAGACGTGCATATTGCACCAAAACGAGCATGCCAGGACCTGGCAGAAAAATCCAGTATAAGAATATGTTAATGCATAAGGCCTAAAAGGTAACTTGTAAACCATAAAAAGCGTTTTGTTGGAGAACTCTAAAGGATTTCAGACTGATATATTAATCCTGACTTTTTCTTCTCCCACGCTGTCTCCCTATGGCCCACTAACAACGTGAGCACTTCCGGTCTAACGTATAACCACAAGTGCCTTTTTATGTTATCATTCAATATACTGGAGGCACTATAACATCTACTATGAGTTTAATTTGTATTGTCAGGGAGTAAACTTCTACACTCCAGATCTTAGGGCCTACATTATTTAATTACACAAAACAACAAAATCTAAAAATTTCACAGCTTACCAGGTTTAGGTATGTCAAACCAATGAAAGATAAGGCTTGCTGTGAGGCAATATGCCATCATCTAACAACAGAGCTCTTCAGATCTGTCCTGAATCTTAAATTTAACATACAATCTGATTGTATAATCTCTTTTAGATCTACCATGAACTATGCAACAGCCTGCTTGATTAGATGCAAATTGAATAGATTGTTTAGGTTTCTCCTCAAATTATATAGTTTTGGTAAATATAGAGTAGATGTATGGCCAACTTAAATATAGGCAAAACTTTTTTTTTTTTTTCATTTTGGATAGAGCAAGGGAGGGTTATAACTCCTGTCAGACTTTTTTTTTTCCGCCATCTATCTCCCATTGTGGAGATTTCCCTTCACTTAGTGTTCCATAGCCAAACAGGAAGTGAGAGGAAATCCCTGAAAATTAGGGGAATTCCTTGGGGATCCCCAGGTCACCAGAATTAGTGTCACCATTGAAAGATTTCCCCTCATTACTTTTCTGGGGACAACCCAAAATTTGGAATTTTCTTTTACTTTATGATTTAATAATTTAAAAAGGATAACAAGGAAAGCAACAGTAGAAAGAAGACCGCTGCTCAAAGGTGAGTCAAACAGACCATAATTCTCAAAGCACGCTGCAAAAGGTTGGGGTGCAGCAGAAAACACATTAAACAAAAATACAATTGGCTTCACTCCCACACAATGCAATGTTGGCTTTATTGGGTCAAAAATTGTAAAAACAAGCCGTTACAGGCAGGGGAGAAAAAAAAAAAAAAGGTTGACATGTTTCACATGAGATTCATGCTTTGTCAAAACCACAAAGCACAAATCACGTGTGAAACGCGCCAACCTTTTTTTCTCCCCTGCCTGTACGGCTTGTTTTTACGATTTTTGACACAAAGCCGACATTGCATGGTGTGGGAGTGCAGCCAATTGTCTTTTTGTTTCAAGGAAAGCACCAGGTCTGCCCATGCAGCGGCTACAACTGACAACATAGGTAAATCCAAGGCTTATATGGTGCCAAAGAAAGTGGACAACAATGACCAAATGTAAGAGGTAGAATTCACATAACTGGCAGTTGCAAACCTGGGCCAAGGGGAATAGCAGCTCTGGGTCATCAGGTCATAGACATCTCACACTAGTTGGAGAGAGAGTAGAGAAGGCATACACCAACCAAGGTTCCCAAATTTTAAGAAACACTTTCAATGATAATGGTAAATAGGACAAATAGAGAGGGCGAATCTCCTTAAAGTGAGAGTAAATTCTCTTTGTTGATTTAACCTATAGGTAAGCCTATAATAAGGCTTACCTATAGGGTACAGTAAATATCTCCTAAATGTGCACTGTTCAGGACATATTTACTTTAGAAGCAGCCAGTGACCTCATCAGTGCATGTGGGCTTTGAATGGACAGTGCTGTACGGCAGAAAAAAGACCGGGTAAAGATGGAAGTGCCTACAGCGGTGACAACACACCGCTGGAGGGCTTAGTTTTCAGGTAAGTCTGTCATAATGTGCCAGTATGTGATGCATAGTATAATACTATGACTTAAACTGCCTGGGGACATTTTTTTTTAATTTCTGCGGTTATCTCCACTCTGTCCAAAACGAAAAACAGTTTTGCCTTTAGTTATACTTGAAGTTGCAAATAACCTGATCCACTTTACAGGGCAGCCAGAGGAACTTGTTATCTGTATTCATGGTTGCATTGCTAAAGTGATGACTGCCATGCTCAGGTAGCAGTTATGTCACTTTAGGCTCAATTCACAAAGCTAACATACCAGGATATGTATACTTCGTTTCAAAAAAGTTTTCAGCTGACAGCAAGCTGTTTGGAAAATTATAGTCACATGGCTAAATTGGAATGTATTTTCCTTGTTTTCAAGCTTTGAGGATTAAGCCTAATGCTCCTTACTCCCTTTTAAAAGACAGCTGTTCTATGGAGCTGTATTTTTATGGACTGACTGGGAAGCGATTTAGGAAGCAAGTTTGCATTTCTTCTGGAAGGTATGTACTGTGTTTTGCAGTAGTACTGCATACACCAAAATATGGAATACAAGATCTTTAAAGCGGAACTAAAATCTTTTTTTTTTTTTAATTGCAAGCAGGCAGGCTGTTTATTGCAGAAGAGAATTGCAATGTCTCTTCTGCAATAAAACAAACCTTTCTTAAGCAGGCCATAGATTATGCAATTTTCTTTCCTGCGACCATGAGTTGCAGCAAAGAAGATTCCCCGATTCCCCCATAAACACAGTCAGTGTTGATGGGACAATCCCTCCCGCGGAGCTATTGTGTTCCCTTTGTGGGGGGTGCGGGGAGCCATCCCTCACTAGTGTTGGACCACACTAGTGTTGGACCACTGGAAGCCAAGGTATGTATCTTGGACTATAGTTCCGCTTTAAGATTAATATTTATCTGTTGGTTGTTGAACTTCCTATTCAGACAAATAAGTAGTCAATGGACAGAAAAAAACTAAGACACTGCTCTGGTGACTATACAATGATGTTTATGATAATACACCAGAGAGGCTCCAAATAATTTATTGTGGGACACAACAAAAATGTGTTTTTTTTTTTACCAGTTTCTGAACTCAAAACAACATTGTATAACTAATTTACAGACTAGAAGTAGGAAGTGTTTCAATTTAGTCAGGACAATGAACCTGTGTGGAGATATATATATACATACATACCACTGAAGTTATCAATCTACTGTAGCTGAAGTCACATGCACTGTGAACAACAATCTCTGGGGAATGCAAGTGTAGTGTGTAAAGAAGGGGTCAGAAACGCACAGCACACCAAGTACTGTATGTCACAATGCATGTATATATTGTGAGTTCCTGTACATGAGTGCCTGTATGAGGTGAGCATGCACTTTTTTATTGTTTCCCGAACAGTCTGGAGGTTTTACACTAGAGCCAAATGACTTAATTAGGGAGGACTGGCAATATGTGTGCATGATGTATTTTGCGCCTAAGTGCAAGTCAGGGCCAGTGTCCCAACTGCTACATGTATGGCTAGCTTTATTCTGAAAACATTAACTATTTGCAGTCAGTGAAAGACTAAATGTACACATCTTATTTACACAATTATTCAGGAAGGTAATACAAAGGGTAAAGGCTATGTGCAAACTGTAGTAGCCCACAGAAATCAGATTAAAATGGTCAAATCAATGAAAGATTTTGGATTGAGGGCACTGAGTTATAGCACTTTGTGCTACTTTACTTGGCCTCTCTGAATAAGCCAAGTGGTCTGTAAAAATGAATGCCTAGAACCACATTCTACACCCTGTTGGGGTATATTTGAAAAGATTATAAAATGGACATATATAAAAAAAATGTATGCAAATTATATTTTCTAATTTATGAAGGCTGAAAAAATGTCTGGCTGAAGTTTAACAATAGATTTCTGGTAAAAAGAGAATATGTAGGATGAGAACAGTAAGGCAACTACAGTGGCTGTATTTTGATAGAGACAATGCCACTAATTTGGCCTAGTAGAAATAATCAGTTCCAACAGTGAGAGCCTTGATATAAAATGGATATAGTCAAGTCAAATGAAGAACAGATTAATGACCACTAGCCCTAATTCTGGATGGAATTACAATTTACACATACAGGTCTTTTAATACTATGGAATGTTAAATTACTGTTTTCCTATATCCTGTGTTATATAACTTAAAGTGGTTCTAAAAGCCTTAAAGGGGTTGTAAAGGTAAAAGTTTTTTCACCTTAATGCATTCTATGCATTAAGGTGAAAAAACTTCTGACAGAACCGCCGCCCCCAGCCCCCCGTTTTACTTACCTGACGCCTCGAAAGTCAGCTTCGCGTTCCCGACATCTGTTCCTCCGCTCACCCTGGCCGCTGATTGGCTGCAGTGGATGGATTGAAAGCAGCGCAGCCATTGGCTCGCGCTGCTGTCAATCACATCCGATGACGCGGCGCGCCGGGGGGCGGGGCCGAGTGATACAGCGAGCGGCTATAGCCGCCGGCTGTATCACGGGAGCGCGCCCGCAAGCACTCACCACCGTGCGAGAGAGCTCGCATGAAGGTGGTAAATGCTTGCGGGGAGGAGCTGAGACAGCCGCCGAGGGACCCCAGAAGACCAGGTTCGGGGCCACTCTGTGCAGAACGAGCTGCACAGTGAAGGTAAGTATGACATGTTTGTTATTTTTAAAAAAAAAAAAAAACACCTTTACAACCCCTTTAAGGCTTTTCACTTTAATGCATTCTCTGCATTAAGGGAAAAAAAACATCTGAGTGCAGCTCTCCCCCCTTATACTTACCTGAGCCCAATCTTGACTCAGCGAAGAGCAGCAGGAGCCATTGGGGCCAGTGAGGTAAAGGGGTTGGGGCTGAGCCACGCTTTGTGTCTATGGACCAAACACAGCCGGCTCGGGGAACATACCCGCACAAGTGCCCAAATAGCAAGCAGCTTGCTATGGTGGGCAATCGGCAGGGAGGAGGAACCAGGAACGCGGGTCCCGAAAAGAGGAGGATCGGGGCTACTCTGTGCAAAACCATTGCACAGAACAGGTAAGCATAACAGGTTTGTTATAAAAAAGGTTTACAATCACTTTAAATGTGGCAAAATTGGTACACTTAATGGTTAATGTTTAAAGCAGAACTAAACCCATTGATTTAACCATTTCCCAAACCAGTTATATTCAAAGCATGCTGTAAATGATAACGGTCACTGCAGGTTCTGCTTTCAAACAAACTGTCAAGCCATCAAATTGTTGGTGTCAAAACTGATCACATTTGAAGCACCATGGAAATAGCAGATTAAGCAGAGGCTAAGATGACAGCTTCTTGGGCTGTAAAGGATATGAGGGATAAGTTACGCTACTCTAGTCCACTAGCCATATCTTTTCAGCCCTAACCTTTTCTAAACCAACCCCCACCTCCTTATCTCTCTGTAAGATCAGTGGTCTTCTATACTGTTTATACACTTAAGCCCTTAATCCTCTTTATTGCTGGACACTCCTGTAAAAAAACACCCCAAAAACTTCTATGGGTCCATACCTGCAGCATCCCTAGTTTTGGCATATGGCCAATTCAAGTCTAGGGGAGGTAGTGAGCAGGTGTGGCTGATGTCTAAGATTGCAGGCCTGAGAAGGGGATTCTAGGTTAGATTAGAAGTTCAAGGAATATAGGTCAGTGGGTTTTGGTTTAAATATAAGCTTGTACTTTGAAGCATATCTCCATCTTTCTAGGAAATTTGGTTTTATAAGGCATACTATTAATAATAAGTACTTCTAAATCATAGTATTACCTAATTTGTTTCCTCAAGCAAGCAGAAGCCTTTTAGGCAGCTACTGCACCTAAAGGCTAAAGTTAAAATGTTGCTCATGGGCAATTAGGAAATGTAGAACCAACTGCACAAGAAATACTCTCCAATGATTCTCGGCTGTGCCTGCCGATACTTGTGACAAACCCAAAAGGGTCAAACCACCTAATTTTAGTGATAGGTAGACACTGGTGGGCCAAGTCAGCCCCAAAAATAAAATGCATAAAAAAAAAAAAATCCAACAAATCTGGGAACTCAGTGACAGATCTCACAACCAGAGTCCCCAGGATATTAAGAAACCATTTGGTATTTTAAATCTTCAACATCTACCAAAAAACAAATGCAGTTAACTGAAATGTGTATTTATAACAAAAACATGTTGATGTTCCTGGCTTGGACAGTGAACTACAGTAAGTGCCACTAAGCTACCTGAATGTTCACAACATCTAAGCAGCATTTTTACATAACCATTCTTGGGTTTTCCCATTTTACAAGACTGTACAGTGTATCCCAGGTATTACACAACACATGCCCAGTTCTAAAAATACACAATCCTTTTTATCAAAAAATATTGTATGTAGCTATAGTAACAGCTAGAAAAATAGAGCTGCACCAAGCAGTAATGCATAAAAAACATAGTTTAACTGCTATATATATATATAAACAAACCTAAAAAAAAAAAAAGGTCACAGTGTTCAAAAAAAAAAAAAAAAAAAAGTCTTATTTTTTTGCCCTCTTTTCACGCTGGGTTGTTGTCTCTGTTGAGAATGATGAAGTACTGGCTTCTGAGTCTGCTTCATGTACACGTTTACGACTAACAAGACTCTATAGGATAAACACAATGAAGAGAATTATTATTAGACTTCAGGAAAATGTGTACATCTCAATATTATATCAATGGTGGGAAAGGTAAGCTGCAATATACCCCAGCATATATTCAAACTAGTAATAACCAGCAGTCACAGGCAGAAACTCTTGTGTAGTCTATGGATCCATGGAAAAGGCAGGCTCCAAAGTTGAACTTTTGATTAAACAATATTTTGAAATTTACCATGGATGGGTAGGTAATGTAGAAGGGAATACTTCACAAGCTTTTTAATATTTCTACTATCTACCTTAGAACAAAACACAGAAAAATAGGATTTATAATACAAATCATTTTCTTAGAGTACATTGGACAAAGGATGAATTATTCAGGTACATTGGGTTATGACACTAAGGACAGCTCAGTGTAACAACTTCCACTCTCAGCCTGCCTCAGTTTTTTAGCAAGCAGCAGCATTACTGGCTCATAACGGGGGAGGAACCCATGAACATTAATGTAATCCAATAAAAGCATTTTACAGCAAGTAAAAAAACAAAAACAAAACTATTTTCTTATTGGTATGTTAAGAGACACAGGATGAAGTATTTAAGTACATTGGGATGTCCAAAAGCAGTCCAATTGAGAGTTGGGCGACAGCATCAAAATGCTAACAAACCCACAATAACCAACAGGTTAACAGAGTTGGCTAAATAGAGCCTATAGAGCAGTGATGGCGAACCTTAGCACCCCAGATGTTTTGGAACTACATTTCCCATGATGCTCATGCACTCTGCAGTGTAGTTGAGCATCATGGGAAATGTAGTTCCAAAACATCTGGGGTGCCAAGGTTCGCCATCACTGCTATAGAGCCTCCTATATAACCTCACGACTGAAGCTCGAGACAGCTGAGGCCTGAACATTCACCTGGTAAAACCTAAACATAAACATAAGTGTGAACAGAAATCCAGGTGGTAGCCTTGCATTTCTAAGAAACAGATGCCTGATGCTGAAAGCCCCACAAAGTACTAACTGATCTGCTGTACTTTGACAGGGAAAGGTGTAACCTCGCCCTTCAGGTCATAGGCTTGAATGATGAGCTGTCAAATCCAACTGGTGATAGTGGAACTTGAAGTAGGTTGTCCTCTATGGGGACCTTCAGGAATGACGAACAAGGAATCAGACTATTGAAAGGAAACAGTAGATGAAGGATAAACCCCAACAGTGCATACCACATGAGGACAATAGAAATAAACCCCCTTAGGATGTTTAGGAGCAGGGCATAAGGAAGGCAGAACAATGTCCTGGTTAAAGCAGGAGTCCGGCGACCAATCTTTTTTTTTTTTTTTTTTGTAGGTCATTGAGACACTTTGCTAATCCCAAAATAATACTCACAGTTTGGGTGTAATATTTCCGCCTCTGTCTGTTTTCGTACTGAAGAATAACTTAAAAAATGTGATGCTGGCTGTTTCCATCTTGCTTGTGGGCATGTGAAGCCCACAAGCATTGATTTCCTGGATGCGGTGAATGCTGTTCATTCACAGCTTGTTCACAAGCATGATCATTGTTCCCGCACTGAATCTTGGGAAGCCTGACACTAAGCTCCCAGGAGACAGTGCGGCGCCGGGGAAAGGCAATAAACACGCCTACTCCCATGGGAGGAGAGACAGGAAGTGCCACAATAAAGTACAATATAAGGGTAATTACAGCGATAAAAAAAATTTTTGTGCGGCATTTGAACATCTATGCAATTAACTGAAGGGGGCAAGATTAAGTTAAAAATTTGAGTGGAACCCCGCTTTAAGGTGAAAGGAAAAAAACACGAGGCCTTGAGCCTCAAAACAATCTTATCTTTGTGTAACAAAGAAAGGGGTCTTTACAAGTTAAGGCTGCCAACTCAGTGGCTCATCTCACTAAAGTGATGGCAACAACAAAGGAAACCTTGTGAGGGTCGACGGAAGAATATTCCTAAGGCCCCTTTCACACGGACGGATAGAATGGTGCTTTTAGCTGCAAATTTTCTAGTTTTCTATCGCAGCTAAAAGCACACAATGCTTTCCTATGGCCCCATTCACACACTGCATTTAGCTGCGATTTAGTTACATGCGGTTCTGTGTGGATAGAAAAAAATAGAATTGACTGCGTCCTGGAGCGATTTAGAGCAGCTATCTGCACATAACTGCAGGTAATCGCAGTGTACTATTTCTCCTGCGGATAGCAGCGGCAAGAAGGAAAGAAAAGCAACAGGAAGCACATCAGAAATGTCAAGAATGTTCCAAACGCAGCCGCACATAAACGCAGCTAAACGCAGGTAATCTAACTGTACTAATGTAGCTGATCGCAGTGCCTGGAGTCTTGAATTTCACAGAACATATTATATGCTTTTACCTGCGGCAGAACAGCCGTCCGTGTGAAAGGCGCCTAATAGGTGCAAAATGTGGTTTCTGTCCTGGCGACACTTAGTAGGAAGGCTATCACTAAGAAGTGAGATGCAAGTGTTCTGAAAAAGAACCGTTAAGGCCAAGATTTGTGGTGTCTGTGCACCCTCCTTAAGATGTCAAAGTTAAGGTGTGGTATGGATGTCTTTCCAGAGTAGAGAAAGGACAGGATGAGTCTCATGAAGAACTTCCTTTAATAGAATTCACTTGACCAGCACCAAGAGAAATATGCCTTACAGGTGTGATTATTGGAGTCACATTCCTAGCTTTTAAGAGCATAAGGATAACCAAATCTGACAGGCCTGGGAGGGCTCATAGAGAGTTGGGTCCCCTGGTCCGCTGCTCTTGCACTTCCACTATACTGGGTGCAGAGTAATGGATTGCTCACATGTGTACTCACAATGCTAAAGCAGGAAGGGTTAAAGTAGAGCTATAGGCAAAAATTTTTATTTTTATTTTGGATAGAGCAAGGGAGGGTTAAAATCCATCAGACTTTTTTTTTTCCACCATCTGTGTCCCATTGGGGAGATTTACCGTCACTTTCTGTCCCATACCTAAACAGGCTGTAAGAGTAAATCCCTGCAAATTAAGAGATTCCCTTGAGGCCCCCAGGTCACCAGAACTAGTGTCCCCATTGGAAGATTCCCCCTCAATTACTTTTCTGGGAAGAACCCAAAATTTGGAATTTTCTTTTATGTTCACTATTAATAAAAATGGTAAACAAAACAGTTAGAGAGGGTGGATCTCCTTAACAGGGGCACTGACAGTAATAAAAATGGACAGGGTTCTAATCCCCCTCTTTCTATCCAAAATTTAAAAAAAAAAAAGTTTTATTTTTAGCTATACTTTGAAGGCTGTTTGACCATGTAACTGTTGCCCTTGAGATTTAACAGCTGAACGCTTTAATTGCATTGTGTTTTCTAAAGTATGTTAAGTTACACAGAAATTTATCAAAAAGAAAAATATGGTCAGTAATATGTGGCTGCTTCTGTACTGTAAACAAGCAGTTCATAAAGAAATCATTTGCATGTTTTCATTTTAAAGCATAAACTTATTTTTGATAGGATGCGAGACATTTAAATATCCGTTTTCTTGTTCAATTCTTTTTTTATTATTATAAGAAGAAAAAACAAGAATACCCACGCAGCAGCCATAACTTCTGAGGAAATGCGTGAACATTAACAAGAAATGAGCAAGCATATAAAACAATCATTTTTCAGTCTTCTAGATTAATGTCTTTCAGAATTATACAAAACAAAGAGTAAATAAGCAGTCCAAATCAAGAAAGGAGCCAGTGGGTTCGGGGAGGTTACATAGTAGGTGAGGTTGAAAAAAGACATAAGTCCAACCTATGTGTGTGATTATATGTCAGTATTACATTGTATATCCCTGTGTGTTGTGGTCGTTCAGGTGCTTATCTAATAGTTTTTCGAATCTATCGATGCCCCCCGCTGAGACCACCACCAGAGGAAGTGGTAAAGAACCCTCTACGTAGTTTATGGTTAAACCTCTTTTCTTCTAATTTTAATGAGTGGCCACACGTCTTGTTAAACTCCCTTCTGCAAAAAAAGTTTTATCCCTATTTTGGGGTCACCAGTACGGTATTTGTAAATTGAAATCATATCCCCTCTCAAACGTCTCTTTCTCCAGAGAGAACAAGTTCAGTTCTCGCAACCTTTCTTCATAACTTATATCCTCCAGACCCTTTATTAGCTTTGTTGCCCTTCTTTGTACTTGCTCCATTTCCAGTACATCCTTCCTGAGGACTGGTGCCCAGAGCTGGACAGCATACTCTAGGTGCGGCTGGACCAGAGTCTTGAAGAGCGGGAGAATTATCGCTTTTTTCCTTTTTTTAATGCAAACCAATATTCTGTTTGCTTTGTTAGCAGCAGCTTGGCAGTGCATGCCATTTCTGAGCCTATAATCTACTAGGACCCCCAGGTCCTTTTCCATCATAGATTGCCCCAGAGGTTCTCCCCCCAGTATATAGATTGCCTTTATGTTTTTGCCACCCAAATGCATTATTTTACATTTTTCTACATTAAATCTCTTTTGCCATGTAGTTGCCCACCTCATTAATTTGTTCAGATCTTCTTGCAAGGTTTCCACATCCTGCGGAGAAGTTATTGCCCTGATTAGCTTAGTATCATCCGCAAATACAGAGATTGAAATGTTTACCCCATCCTCCAGGTCGTTTATGAATAAATTAAATAGGATTGGTCCCAGCACAGAACCCTGGGGGACCCCACTACCCACCCCTGACCATTCTGAGTAATCCCCATTTAACACCACCCTCTGAACTCGCCCTTGTAGCCAGTTTTAAATCCATGTGCTCCCCCTATGGTCCATGCCAACGGACCTTATTTTGTACAGTAAACGTTTATGGGGAACTGTGTCAAATGCTTTTGCAAAATCCAGATACACCTACAACTATGGGCCTTCCTTTATCTAGATGGCAACTCACTTCCTCATAGAATGTTAATAGATTGGTTTGGCAAGAACGATTCTTCATGAATCCATGCTGATTACTGCTAATGATACCGTTTTGATTACTAAAATCTTGTAAATAGCCCCTCATCATCCCCTCCAAGAGCTTGCATACTATTGATGTTAGGCCAACTGGTCTGTATTTCCCAGGGATGTATTTTGGGCCATTTTTAAATAAATACTGGTGCTACATTGGCTTTTCTCTAATCCGCTGGCACCATTCCAGTCAGTAGACCTGTCAGTAAAAATTAGGAACAATGGTCTGGCAATTACTAGACTGAGTTCCCCAAGTACCCTCGGGTGCAAGCCATCCGATCCCGGTGATTTATTAATGCTAATTTTCCCAGGTCTAGTTCTAATTCTGTCCTCTGTTAGCCATGAGGGTGCATCCTGTGATATGTCATGAGGATAAGCACTGCAGTTTTGGTTACTAAAGCCCCCCCGATTCCCTTGTGAAGACTGAGGAGAAGAATAAATTCAATACCAATATGGTCTGTCCTCCTTTTTTACTGTTTACATACTTAACCACTTCAGCCCCGAAAGGATTTACCCCCTTCCTGACCTGAGCACTTTTTGCGATACGGCACTGCGTCGCTTTAACTGACAATTGCGCAGTCGTGCGACGTTGCACCCAAACAAAATTGACGTCCTTTTTTTCCCACAAATAGAGCTTTCTTTTGGTAGTATTTGATCACCTCTGCGGTTTTTATTTTTTGCGCTCTAAACTAAAAATTTTTTTTTTAAAAAAGCATTTTTTTAACTTTTTTGCTATAATAAATATCCCCAAAATATATATAAAAAAAACAAATTTCTTTCTCAGTTTAGGCCGATATTGATTCTTCGCAATAAGCGTATATTGATTGGTTTGCGCAAAAGTTATAGCGTCTACTGAATAGGTGATAGATTTATGGCATTTATATTATTATTTATTTTTTTATTAGTAATGGCGGCGATCTGCGATTTTTATCGTGACTGAGACATTATGGCGGACACATCGGACACTTTTGACACTATTTTGGGACCATTGTCATTTATACAGCGATCAGTGCTAAAAAATGCAGTTATTACTGTGTAAATGACACTGGCAGGGAAGGGGTTAAACACTATGGAGCGATCAAGGGGTTAAGTGTGTCCTAGGGAGTGATTCTAACTGTAGGGGGGATTGTCTCACTAGAACATGACAGAGATCACTGGACCCGATGACAGGGAGCAGTAGATCTCTGTCATGTTGCTAGGCAGAACAGGGAAATGCCTTGTTTACATAGGCATCTCCCCGTTCTGCCGCTCCGTGACACGATCGCGGGCCCCAGGCGGACATCGAGTATGCGGCGCCCCCCCCCCACTATGCTGCGATTTAAAGGGGCATGTACCTGTACGCCCATTTGTCCAGCCATGCCATTGTGCCGATGTATATCGTCGTGCGCTGGTCAGCAAGGGCTTAAAGAATTTCTTGGGAGTTTTTTGTTGCTCTCCTCCTCTATGTCTTTCATGTTCTATCTTAGCCACCCTAATTGCACCATTACATTTCTGGTTGCATTCTTTATAAAGTCTGAATGCTGATGATGATCCCTCAACCATGTATTTTTTGAAGGCCTTCTCCTTTGCTTTTATATGCATTTTTACATTGGAGTTAAGCCATCCAGGACTTTTGTTCTCTCTTTTAAATTTATTACCCAGTGGGATGCACTGGCTAATGCCCTTATTTAATATGCTCTTAAAGTGAACCCATCTCTGCTCTTTGTTCCTAAGATTGTATCCCAATTTATATCTTCTAGCAAGGTTGGTAGTTTAGGGAAGTTGACTTTTTTGAAATTCAGTGTCTTTCGATTCCCCTTATATTTCCTATTTGTGTGATTTATACTGAAGCCAATTGACCTGTGATTGCAGTTTCCTAAATTGCCCCGTATTTCCACATCCGTCATCAGGTCTGTATTGTTGGTAATCAGTAGATCTAGCAACGCTTTATTTCTAGTTGGTGCGTCTACCATCTGACCCATGAAATTGTCCTGCAAGACATTTAGGAACTGGCGAGTCTTAGACGAATGCATGGTTCCCTCCGCCCGGTCTATGTCTGGATAATTAAAAACCCCCATTATGATAACACTTCCCATCCTTGCCGCTAATCCAAATTGTGATAGGAGGTTCACCTCCTCCCTCAGGTTAGGGGGCCTATAGCATACTCCTAGTATTATTTTCCCCTTAGCTTCATCCCTTTGGAGCTCTACCCATAAAGATTCCACCTCCTCCCTAGCTTCCTTAGTGATGTCATCTCTTATATAGTTACATAGTAGGTGAGGTTGAAAAAAGACACAAGTTGGGGCGTGGTCTGGAGCCGCATGGAATAGGACGTGCAGAGTGAGAGCTCCGCTCGAGCTATATCCTACTACCCGATCCTGGGGGCTATTTTCCCCGCTTACAGCCGCTAGAACACCACAGACTGCCTGCCTGACCCACCAGCAATATGTCCCCACCGAAAAAAGCGAGTGCCATCGCTAAACTCGGCAAATACCGCAATGAAGAACGGGAGCCTGGAGACGGAGATGGCGCCCCTCCGCTCCAGGGGGAGGAGGAGCAGGCCTCCGGAGACACTGCTAGGGTGTTAGAAGCCATCGCCGTGTGCCAATCCACCCTCACCTCCAGGATCGAGGAGGTGAAGGTGGACATCTCCCTGATCAGACAGGACATTCACAAGCTCCGGGAGCGTGTATCTGAGACCGAGCGCCGTGTCAGCCACGTGGAGGATGGCATCCACCCCCTCCAAGTTACCACAGAACAACTCCAATACTAACTCAACGCGGTTCTCTCCAAGCAGGATGACATGGAGAACCGCCTCCGCAGATGTAACTTGCGCTTCGTGGGGCTCCCTGAAAGATCCGAGGGTACAGACCCCCCAACATACTTTGAGAACCTGCTCATCAATACGTTAGGCAGAGAGGCATTCTCCACAACATTCGTGGTGGAGCACGCTCACCGCCTGTCAGCGGAGCCCCCTCCTAATGGCGCCCCACCGCGCACTTTCATTGCCACGTTCTTGAATTATCGAGACCGGGACACCATTCTCCGACTCACTCGGGAGCGCGGCAACATCCCCCTCGGCAACGTAACAGTGGCGGTCTACCCGGACTTCTCAGCTGAAGTTCAAAAGAAGAGAGCGAGATTCACCGAGGCCAAACGGCAGCTACGGATTCAACGCTTACCCTATGCGATGCTCTTCCCTGCAAGGCTTCGGGTGGTGAGCGACAGCAAAGCACAGTTCTTTGAGGATCCGCAGACCATTATCTCCTGGCTGGAGCAGCGTGGCGCGGCTGGCCCGGCCTGCTCATAGGCTCCCATCTACTACACGCTGCCATCGCACCCCGCGTGTCTCTGGAAGGCCTTCGGGTATACTCTCTCCTCACACCCCTCTGTAACCGTGAGTTGACAGTTTCTCGCTTGTAATATCCTCTCCATGTCTCTCCTTCCCCTCATCTCCTTGGGCCTACGCTCATGCTCCCATCCTCTCTTAGCCTATGGAGCATACAGCAAACCCCCCGCTACCTTGTTTTAACTGTAAGTCTCGAGCGGCTCACCTGCACGCTCACTCCCCTATACTAGATGTATATTTGCACCGTTGTGCGCTTTCCAGTTTGTTCGCCCCACGGACCCCACTGGTCACCCCAGGAACTTGGCGTATATGCCACCCCTGCACACAAAAACTCCAATGCTGTTTCCCTGGCCAGCCCCTGCCCCTACCATGGTAGTAGGCAGGTGTGTGTTCATTCTGCCCTGCTGGTCCAGAGTGTTTGCAGAACGTTTACTTTTTGTTGTTTTTTGCAATTTTACTTTTTTTTTATTTTTGACATTGCCTTGACGTACTTCATGGACTCCTGTTTTTTTCTTTTATTTTTCCAATTTGTACCACGGTCTACATATGCCTTTTTCTTCATGCAATGTTTTACTTACGTGCTGATGTTTTATGTTACAGGGCGCTCCCTGGGGACCCGACTGCTCACCTCCACTTTTCCTCTCACCTCATGGCCTCCCTTAAGATTGTAGCCTGGAATGTCCGGGGACTTGGCGACAAAGCTAAGCGGGTGGCAATCCTATCGCACCTTAAGTCTCACAAGGCAGATACCCATCTTGCGGGTCAAAAACAAATGAGCCTTAAAAAACCATGGGTGGGCTGGTTGTATCAAGCCCCTCATACTACCAACTCTCGAGGGGTTGCGATCCTCATACAAATCGACCCAGTTTCAGCTCCATTCATTGCAGTCGGATCCTCAGGGCCGCACCTTATTTTTACACGCTACTGTGTATGGTATGGAGATCCTTCCCCTAGCCTTCTACATACCTCCCCCATTTCAATTTACCCTGCTGCAGCGGTGGGATAGCCTTCATGGCCCAACAACCTTCTGTGCCTGCCATATGGGCCGGAGACTTTAACATGGTTATAGACCCGAGTCTAGACAGACTGTCTCTGTTGCACTCACTACTCCTCCCCCTGGCATCACCAGATTTGGGAAGTTCCTCATGGAATTTGCCCTCACCGACACATGGCGACACAAATACCCGTTGACTCCACGTTATTCCTGCTTCACCCCCTCCCGCCTCGCCATGTCTCGAATTGACCTTATTCTCCTTACCCCTCCCCTCCTGCCACATCTCCTCGACGCGGGCTTTGACACCAGCGTGTTCTCCGACCATTCTCCATACTGGATCACCCTATGCTTCCCCTCCCCCTATCAGAACATATATGGAGGCGTAACCCATTCTGGCTATCCATCTTATCCAACCTAGATATTATCCAATCTGAATGGGAGCACTTTTTCCGCACCGACGACGGCTCAGCTTCGGCTGGAAACGTCTGGGACGCATTTAAACTACATGCTCGCATGATACTCTCCACACACATTAATAGACATAAGGCCACCTCCAAAGTACTGCTCCGCCAGTCAGAGGACCATCTACACACGCTTGAGCAAACCTTTCAAAGTGACCCAACAGCCGCCAATGCCACCCTTGTGCGTGCGCAATCCAGGCTAACTGAGCAACTACACGTTGAGAAAGCCAAACAAGGCATTTTCTTCAATAAGCAACGTATTTTTGAGCATGGTGAGCGAGCAGGCAAGCTTCTCGCATACATGGCACACCTAGAACATAAGCCCCCAGTAATAGTCTCCCTCCAATCAGCCTCTGGGACCAGGATAACAGACCCGGGTCTGGTGGCTGAGGAGTTCAGGTCCTTCTACTCCAACCTGTACTGCTCCACGGCTAGGTACTCCCAACAGGAGCTATTGGCTTTTCTGCAGGGCATTGACTTCCCCACGCTTACCCCGTCACAAGTTGCTCAATTAGATGCCCCTATCACTACGGACTGTATAGCGGAGGCCCTGGCTCAACTTCCTGCGTCCAAGGCGTCCGGTTCTGACGGACTCCCCCTAGAATTCTATAACCAATTCGGAGAAATCCTTGTCCCTAAATTATGTAAGTTGTACTCCCATATATTTGACACGGACACACTCCCAGCTTCTATGGGCGAGGCACTCATCGTCCTGATACCCAAACCTGGTAAGGACCCCCATCTCCCCGAATCGTATCGGCCAATCTCTCTCCTCCAGCTGGACGTCAAAATACTCGCCAAAATTCTAGCCCAAAGTTATTCTCAATCTCATCCACCCCGACCAAACTGGGTTTATGCCCAACAAAAACACGGCCTTCAATCTCAGGAGACTCCACATGGATCTTCAATCCCATCATGACAACGCAGGCTCCAGAGTAGTGGTTAGCCTCGACGCCGCTAAGGTGTTTGATTCTGTGGAGTGGAGGTACCTATGGGAGTGCCTTCACAAATTTGGATTTGGCCCAAAATTTATTAAATGGCTCCAGCTTCTATATCAGGCCCCTACTGCACGTATTCTTGTAAACGGTAGAATCTCCCCTTCCTTTCCACTTTCCCGCGGTACAGGTCAGGGCTGCCCCATCTCACCACTACTATATGCCTTGGCTGTAGAACCTCTAGCCATTGCTCTCAGAAAGCACCCCAACATTAATGGTTTCAGATGCTGATGTCTGACAGAGATAGTTAGCTTATACACAGATGACATGCTCCTATACTTTGCAGATGCTGGCCCATCCCTTCAGACGGCTTTACAGCTAATTACAGATTTTGGAGCATTTTCCAGCTTGCAAATTAACTGGGCTAAATCTCAAATCCTCCCCCTAGACTTTGATGTCCCCACCGCTGACGAAGCTTTGCTCCCACTAGTTAGAACAAGTAACATTAAATACCTAAGTGTCCAGGTCTCCTGCTCCCTACAAGACTATATCGCCCTTAACATTGAACCCTTATACTCAACCCTCAAAACCAAAACACAAACATGGTCCCGTCTTCCACTTGGGGTTATGGGTCGAATAAACCTAGTCAAGATGATCATACTCCCCAAATTACTCTACATCTTTTGGCAAGCCCCGCTCTACATCCCTCAACGAATATTTAAATCCATGGAATCAATCCTAAATACTTTCATTTGGGGCCCCTCCCGGCGCAAATTGCCGTGGTGGGTTCTCAAATGCCCGGTTGACCTTGGTGGCGCGGCAGTACCAGGCCTCTTTACATACTATATAGCATCCCAACTCTCCCATTTCTTTTACATAAACCACGTAGATAAGGAGAGATACTCCACCCTAATATGCTCCCAGATCCCCGGCTCAATAGCCCATCCTTTTCAGACTCTGTTCTGCGGCCCCCCCCCTTTGCTCCGCACCATTAACAGGCATCACATGCTTTTCCACCACTGTAAAATATGGCAACTTGCCATGCGTCTCAGCGGGGCACCCGACCCTCACTCACACACACCCTTATGGAACAACCCACAAATGCCAGAGTTGACTGACATCCATCCCTGACCATGGTCTGTGGATTGACAAGGGAATTATTTATCTATCGCAAGTAATAGCCAATGGGACGGTCAAATCCTTTCAAGCCCTGAAAGAGAACTTTGCTCTACCTAACCACATGTTTTTTAGATATCTTCAACTTAGCCATGCACTTAACACTCAATTTAGGGACTCCACCCCAATCCTTGAAATTATGCTACTGGTGGACATAATTTCCGGGACAGACTCCAAAAAACTCCCAGATCTATAATTACCTTACGCTACCCGTGGCACAAACCACTGCCTCCCTACTTAAAACCCACTGGGAACCCGACCTGGGCACAATATCTAACAAAGACTGGGAGGAGGCACTTGCTATCTCCAGGACCGTATCTCCTAAATTGTCAGACCGCCTTACCCACCTCTACATCCTACATAGGTCCTACCTAACACCCCATCGCATCTCCAAATATAACCCCGGACACAATCCCAAATGCCCCAGATGCAATCATCCCACCAGCTCCTTCTACCACCTGCTCTGGACCTGTCCCGCTATACAGGACTACTGGGCTCAGGTGGTCCAATTCCTTCATGACCGCATGGGCTCCCCACTGACCGTGTGCCCCAGACAGTGTGTGTTGGGACTCCTCTCACTACCTGAAAGCGAAAAATATTTAAACATATTCTTGCAAGAAACTTTATTCCTGGCTAGGCTACAGATTGCCAAATTATGGCTGAGGGAATCCCCCCCACGCTGCAGCAATGGATTTGAGCTGTCAATAGCACCCTTCCTTATAAAAAAGTATTGTATACCCACAGGGGCTGTCCAAACAAGTACCACAAAATATGGGACAGATGGCTTACAGACTCCTCCACCTGCAATGCCACAGATTAAGGATGCATCTCCTTGCTCAACCCCCTAGTCTCATACACAAATAATATGTCTTACTCACTTAGCCTTCATAAATATGGTATTCATCAGCTTTTGCATGCTCGACATCCCTTGTAACCCATCATGAAGCAATGTATGTCAAAGTGATCATTCTATATGTAGTGCCTGTTGCACTTACTTTCTTGTTGTTAAAAGAAAATATTCTCTATCATTTTTTCTTATGCTTTTTCTAACCCGTATGTTATTATGTTTAAAATGCTCAATAAACGGTATTTTTTTGATTAAGAAAAAAGACACAAGTCCAAGCTATGTGTGTGATTATATGTCAGTATTACATTGTATATCCCTGTATGTTGCGGTGGTTCACATTCAACTGTACATTATTCTTGATATATAGGCATACCCCTCCCGCCTTTTTACCCTCTCTATCCCTGCGATAAAGGTAATACCCTTGAATGGTTGCCAGCCAATCATGAGAGCTGTTGAACCAGGTCTCTGAAATTCCCACAAAATCCAAATCCTCCTTGTACAACATTATCTCTAGTTCACCCATCTTGTCCGCCAGGCTCCTAGCATTGGTGAACATGCCACGTAGTTTAGACCGGTCGCATACTATCTTCTTATTGGGTGTTCCAAGATTGCAACTAGGACTTGTTACTATACTTACCTTGGATTTAGGTGTCTTCTGTTTTAAAGCAAGTTCTATTCTACTAAAAATAATACCTCTGTGGGTGAAGGATATATCAGGTTAAGTTATGATCAGGCTTTGCCTAACCCTTCACTGCTGGGCAGATTTTTTTCCCCCCCACACATGCTAAAGATTACTTTTATCCCCCCAAACATAATATTTTCTAAAAGCGAACTTGTGCAATAGAAACATGAGAGTTTAAGTGATAGTTAAAAGACCTCTACAACACTTATTTCTCTCAGTCTGGCATGTGTGCCCATACCGAACAGGTGTTGTGCAATCTGCTTTAACCACTTAAGGACCAGCCCCGTTTTGGATTTCTAGCAAAAAAACCTGTTTTAAACATGTAAATTACTTAGAACCCCCAAACATTATATATTGTTTTTTTTCTAACACCCTAGAGAATAAAATGGCGGTCATTGCCATACTTTTTTTCACACCGTATTTGCGCAGCGGTCTTACAAGCGCACTTTTTTTGGAAAAAATTAACTTTTTTGAAAAAAAAAAATAAGACAATAGTAAAGTTAGCCCAATTTTTTTTATATTGTGAAAGATAATGTTACGTCGAGTAAATTGATACCCAACATGTCACGCTTCAAAATTGCGCCCGCTGGTGGAATGGCGTCAAACTTTAACCCTCAAAAATCTCCATAGGCGACGTTTAAAAAATTCTACAGGTTGCATGTTTTGCGTTACAGAGGAGGTCTAGGGCTAGAATTATTGCTCTCACTCTAATGATTGCGGCGAAACCTCACATGTGAGGTTTGACCACCGTTTTCATATGAGGGCGCTAGTCACGTATGCGTTTGCTTCTGCGCGCGAGCTCGTCTGGACGGGGGTTTTTTATATTTTTTATTTTTATTATTTATTTCACAGGATTTTATTTATTTTTACACTGTTTTAAAAAAAAAAAATTGTCACTTTTATTCCTATTACAAGGAATGTAAACATCCCTTGTAATAGAAAAAAGCATGACAGGACCTCTTAAATATGAGATCTGGGGTCAAAAAGACCTCAGATCTCATATTTACACTAAAATGCAATAAAAAAAAAAAAAGTAATTTAAAAAAATGACATTGAAAAAAATGTGCCTTTAAGACGTATGGGCGATAGTAATGTTTTGACGTCGCTTCCACCCAGCAGTGTCATGGAGACGAGTGGGCGCCATCTTAGCCTCACTCATCTCCAGGCACAGCAGGGAGACAGACGCGATCGCCTCCGCCGCTACGACTGCTCCGGTAAGCGAAAGCCGACCGCTGCACGAAGACGGGGATACTGGGGTTATGGCAGCTAGCTGCTGCCATAACAACGATATCCACTGCCAAACGTTGGACGTACATCGGTGTGCGGCGGAAGGCAAGTGGTTAAAGCGGAGTTCAACCCAGAAATGGAACTTTCACGGATTGGATTCCTCCCCACCTCCAGTACCACATTTGGCACCTTTCAGGGGAGAGGGGGGAGCAGATACCTGTCAAATCCAGGTATCTGCTCCCACTTCCGGGGAAAGATTGCCGCAATCTTGTTCGGCGATCTAAGCAATGTCCAACCCTCCTCGCCCCCAGAATTATTTACATTAAAAAGGATGACAATCATTCATCTATCTATACACAAAGACACAGGTTTCGCTTCAAGCAGAAATAACTATCAAGAATTATTATCTCCCATGGCTATCACCATGTAATCTAACTGGTAATAAAAAATGATTTACCTGTGAGGGAGGAGGCATTGGGTGAGCATCATCATACATTAACCTTTCGGCAGTCCTTTTCAGGTCGTCATCCTGAGGAAAAATTAACATTGCAACATCAAATAATAATTCTGCACTGAAAACACGCTAAATGTAAAGGGAAAGTTCCAATAGCTAAAAAGCTCGAAGAAAATATTCATATTAGACTGAAGCACAAGATCACAACAGTGTTTTGCACAAGCTGGTTTAAAGGGAATCTCTAAAAACATTTTACATAATAAACGAGTGACTAACCAATACTTTAAAGCGGTTGTAAAGGCTTTTGTTTTTCTTTCTAAAATAATATTGTTATACTTACCTGCTCTGTGCAATGGTATTGCACAAAGCTAACCCAGCCCTCCTCTTCTGGGGTCCCCCGAAGGAACTTTAGGCTCCTCCTCTTCTCAGTGCACCACCATAGAATGCTGATTCCTATAGGGGCGCACCTGTGGGTTCACTCCTGAGCCAAGCTGTGTGCACCTATAAACACACAGAGCAGCTTGGCTCCGCTCCCTCCTCACTTGCTGTGATTGACAACAGCGGGTGCGGCAGATAATGCACACGAGCATGGTGCTAGATCCAGAGAGGGTGGTACAACAGGGAATGCATTAAGGTAAAAAATGTTGTGCCTTTAGAACCACTTTAAGGCCAATTGTATTTTTCTTTTTTTTTTGGAACCTGCAACTTAAAATCAAGGTGTATCAAAAAAGTCATACACCCATCAGAAGGCTGCATCCAAGGACTACTGCTCAGTGTGAGAGGAACAGTCTCTCTACAGCAGGCTGACACTCCCACTGCTTAGACACAACTACAGCACTGCAATTAGCAGAGAGCGCAAGCACTGGTGATTGCAGGACTGTAGTCAACACATTGCACTGCCCCGTTTCCATAACTTTGACTACAAGACATAAGGGGAAGTGTTCAGTAACCCAGTGTAATCCAGCAGGAGCGTAACCCAGGCAGGTCTGATAACACTGCTAGGGATTTTAGTGCAGCAGGGGCAGTGTTTTCAGCTCAAACAGGAGCACACTGGATTTCTGGTAAAATCATCATCAGGTATTTTTCTATACTTACAGCTTTTTTAGAGATAAACCATGAGGAAATGTGTTTGTATTGAAAAGATGTAGTGCATTTTTTTTCCAGATATACAGTTTACATTTCTGCAATGCAGTTTTCACCTTTTTTTGTACCTCTGTGCAGATGATCTCCTCCAACCTTTGTTGCTTTCTGTCTACATGCACTCAGTCTAGGGTTAGCTACACATTATTTCTCTGAACTGGTTTAGTGACAACAATAAACCATGCCTGCATAGAGTGTTAGCATGCAGTCTTCACCAGGAAGACATGCGACAGGAAGAATTTAGAAGATGTTACATTTTAATAAAAGGTCAGCTTTACCATGTTAAAACATCTGAGATTTTATTGATTGGATTTAGATTTACCTTACATGATTTTTAGGAAGTCTAAAACCTTCCCAGGGTAGCTACACGTGTGAAAGAGATTGATGTAAATATAAAATACTGCATAGTAATATTTTGTATTCATCCTTTGAGTCAGTGGGTAAAGTTTTAAGCTCCCTTTCATGGTTTTCACTGCTTCTTTGATATAAACCTTGTTTACAGAGATCAGTAGCTCAAGCTCAATTTTACACACACACACACACACACACACGAATGAAAGCAATAACTATTGTTAAGAATGAGACTTCAACTAGACAAACAGAACCCAAAAGCACATAAGCATCTGCTGTGTCCTTATCCATATTGCCTTGAAATTCCTGTGTTATATATTAATATGCTGATTTGTAAAATATTATATAGCTAACAAAAGAATCTAAAACAAGTTGTCAAATGTTGTCATATGCCCACTGTGCACATATATTAGATATGGTGGGCCTGGCTGATGTCAAATGCCAACATTTTCCTCTGCTATACGTAGCCACCTACTCCAGAAGAAAGTATTCCTTTGCATGTAGCTGATGAAACGTGCTGACAAATGAAATCACTCTAGTCTGCATGTTAACAATTTTCAAAATGCATATTTTCCAAATATGTAAATTGAAATAACTAATTTCATAGTAGCTCTTCGAGTACAGTTAACACTTCCCCTCCCATCACTTTTCAGTGTAAATTATGGTTTAGTATTGGTATTCACCAAACATTATTCAGGATAGCTGGCCTCCTTGTTTATTTTAATCTACAGTGCCACCATTTTGGCTTACTAAAAATGTGTGTTCTTACCTGTAGCCAAGGGTGTTCCAAAGCTTCCCTTGTTGTCAGTCTCTTCTCTGGATCAACAACCAACAGTTTCTTCACAAGATCTAGAGCTTTAAAAATATATTGTCTGTAAGGGGTTTGAGTTATATCATGGATTAAATCAATGCGAAATTAAGAAACCAGTGAATCAAATTTACAAACCAGTAGGCATGTTTGAAATGACCCTGAGATGGCCCACATTATTTTTCTAAGGAAACACTGTAGAGGCTGGGGTATCCATGTTCATCCTCAAATCAACCTGCTATGCTTCCCTGTCATTTAACTATCAACTGAATTGGTCTCGACTGCACACTGAAGTTATGGTGTTTGAAAGTTCGATGATATAGGTGGTACATACAGTGCCAGGAAGAAGTGGGTTTTAATCTAGACCCGGGCCAGAAATCTAATTTTCATGTAAATTATGGACCTAGAATTAGGGAGGTGCCAGAGGAAACAAACAATCTGAAGACTAAGACACAGGTACTTGCAGGTAGAGTTTTCTGCCCCTAAGAATTTTTTTACCTGAGAAAAAGTTTAGGCCAAGTTAGGCTTAAAGTAAGTCTCAAACATTAAATATGAACAAAGCATGTCCCTCTATAGTGTGTACTTGTCTCAATTAAGAGCATTAAGTGTCATTTCTGTCTGCTGATTCATTCCTCTGCTATCAGCATGAGTCACTTCTAACAAGTTCTCCTGACACCAAGAGAAAAATGATGACAGGATAGGGAGCTCCAGCAAATTGGCAGCCTCAGCTCTGTTCCTGTGAGCTGTGTGAAGGTGGTGTTTTTCTTGACTCCAATCAGCTCTCAGAGCTCTCCTCACTGAGCTCTGCAGAGTCTAATTTCAGTTCTCCACCCACTTTTTTTCTGAACTCTCAGCCAAGCTTTAAAATGCAGCACTCTGAATGGATGCAAGAAAGAGAGGACAGATAAACAGATACAACTTATGTATGAGGATTTGTTTCATATCTGTGTATCACCTGAGGGCCTTCACTTCACTGGGGATATCTAAGGGGTTACAACCACTTTAAAGGAGACAGGGAATATAATGCTTCCTTTATCTCAGCAGATAAGGTTCAAAATAGTTAGGTACCAGCTGTAACTTTGCGGCACAGTTTTGTGACCAAACTGAGATTTTAGGTCCTGACACTTGACTGTGCATGTTAGATACTAAGAGCTAGTATATTGGCACAGTCATTCATTTCCATACCTGTTTGTGATACATTCTTCCAAGCATCAGATATAAATGTGTAATGTCCTCCTGTGATCTGATCTTTAAGTGGCATTTTATTATGGTTCTCAGAAAATGGTGGGTATCCACTAAGGCTACAATACAAAAATATAACGGAGAACATACATCACAGCTGTCAACTGGTATTAGTCATTACTATGTAACAATAGAAAAATTAAAAAAAAAAAAAGGATTTAATATAACATCTCATTTGTTTCTACATCCAAATAATAAATAAGCCTCAACATACTTACCATACAAAAAGAATGACTCCCAAACTCCAGAAATCCACTGCACTACTGTATCCAGCTGTGCCAGCTGTGTTTAGCACTTCAGGAGCTAAATAGGTAGGGGTTCCACATAGTGTCTTCATTAATAAGGTTTCTCCAAGAATTTTGGACTGGCCAAAGTCTGTGATCTGTAGAATAGCAGTAATATATACTGAAACAGGACATTAAAGACAATCATTTCAACCTTAAAGTGGATGTAAACCCAATGTCATCCTTTCTAAACTACTGCCATAGTGGTTATCTATAAGGATATACATGCCTCCTGCATGTATCTTTACCTGTCAAATGTCTCCCCCTGTCTGTTATGAGACCCGAAAAACTGCAGATTTTCTGTGGGCGGGTCTGTTGTCTGGAGCTCGGTGGGTGGAGTCGTGATGTCATTAGACTCCCCGCCCACCTCTACACTCCCCTTGTCAATATGCATCTTCTTCTGTGTATTTCTTACACTGAACTTCTGCTATGATCTCTAACATCCAGTGAAAAGACAGGAAAGTAACCACATGACTTCAGCATGCCAGATCATGCTGAGGTGTGCAACAGCCAATCCTTGCAGAGCTGCTGAAGAAAGGAGTGGGGGTGGGAATTAAAAAATAATGCATGTCTTAGGCTAGTGCACGAGATATGCAAATCACCTGTCACTCACAGCAAGGGGGAGGATTTGACAACATTTTTCTCTGTTTGTCAAGTTTTCTCTCACTGAACAATAAGAGAGGATTGCTCAGAGCTGGATTAACTCTTTGTGGCAAGACTGGGCTCAAATGATAGGAAATCTTATACTCTACATTATGACATAAAAAAAAAAAAAAAAAGAAAAGAAAATATTTTGAGTTTACATCCATCAGTGCAGCTCTGTAATCGTTAATACATCATTACATTTTTTTTACTTTTATTTTTTTAAATGTAAGCAGTGTAAGTACCTCAAATATGACCTAGTATCAGTCTCTTACAATCCCTGTACAGCAGTTCTGGAGTATGAAAGAAAGACGCAGTAAAAGCAGCAAATCATTTCTTCTACAGAAAAGAATCATGGTGATTGAAAATGTGTTGCTTCTCAATTGTCCAATCACAGGCTAGGGTGGGTACTGGGCAACCTGGTCTCAGAGAGAGTGGGTTAAATTCTGCTGGCCATCAGAGGACAATGGGGGGGAGCTGGTTTTGCTTCTTTTAACCACTTGGCTAGTTCTGGGAGGGCATCATATGACGTAATCCATCCCGCTGTGCGTCCGCCATGCTCTGTGATTATCCCACCAGTGCTGCCAATCAGTGCCCCACCTGTGCTGCCGGTGTCTCCTCATCAGTGCCCCCCCCCCCCCCCCCACATCACTGCCGACTATCAGTGCAGCCTCATCAGTGCCACCTCATCAATGCAGACCATCAGTGACCATCAATGCAGCCTATCAGTGTGTTTTATCAGCGCACATCAGTGAAGGAGAAAAATTATCTGTTTGCAAAATTGTATAACAAAATTATGAAAAAGTTTTGCTTTTTTTCAAAATTTTCTGTCTTTATTTAGCAAAAAATAAAAAACCCAGTGGTGATTAAATACCACTAAAAGAAAGCTCAATTTGTGTGAAAAAAATTTGATATGGGTACAGTGTTGCATGGCCACGCAACTCTCATTCAAAATGCGACAGTACTGAAAGCTGAAAATTGGCCTGGGCAGAAAAGGGGTAAACGTGCCCAGTAGGTAGGTAGTTAATGGGCTATTCATTTTCTGTTCTGGCTGGAGATCTGCTTTAAATATGACCTTTAATGATCACATTAAAAACACTAATAATATATCACATCCTATGTTAGCTTTGGACCAGAATTATTAGTGCCACCTTCTGGTCCAGAGTGTAATTGAATTTTTCTGAGTAGCACTGCTTCTCTGGAGCAGCTATATTTGTGTAGACTCAGTCAAAAAAAAATGTATTTCCTAATACCCCAGTCCTACAGGGTTCAAAATCTCCAAGGAGCTCAGGTACAAGCAGACACCATTATCTGTGAAGTAACACGATTGCTTGCAGGATGCAGTCACATAACCAGCACACCAGGTAGTGGATTGTACCAGGCTATCCATGCAACAATAGGCTTTTGTATTCACAAAATATTCCTATTCTTGGAGTCCATTAAGGCACAAGGAAGTCTTAAAACCTTTGATTTATACAGCCACCTAAAGGAAGATTAGACAAATACAAAAACAAATGTGAACAGGCTCAATTGTTCTGTCATCATCGGAAGGCCTGTCGGCTCTTCCGGTTTCAGCAGGTGCGCCTCCCGATGATGCGCCGATAGGCCCCTCTCCTCTTTTCCTGAATGAAAGGCTATGCCTCCTGGGATAAAAGGAAAGCAAAAGGAGGAGAGAGAAGCGCCAAGCCAATCCTTTAAAGAACTTAGGAATTTATTCAGTATACAAGTATAAAACAACACTAAAAACTTCAGTGAAAAAAGTTGGAGCTTCCACGTGCAGTGTCACAAGAGGACCACCGGAAAGTCTCTATTGAGGGATCCACGAACGCCGTGTGTTAGCCGCAGCTGGAGCCTCGATAAGCCTCATGGAGACATCGGCTGTGTGTCTCTGGGTGAGAGTGGTCCAGGGCTGTCAAAATAGGGAGCCGCCCACACGCTGTCTGGACAATCAGATCGCGTTTTGAAGGCACGGCCTCGCCTTCTTCATCAGCTGATCCTCTAACAGTCACATCACATTTATATAGAGGATACAATTAGCCCACTCTGAGCCGTAATTAGCAGTGTCAGCTGGGAAGGTAACGATTTAAAAAGCTATATGCTGTAATTGTTAAAATGCAAGTGTACGACTTAGGGACATAATTTAAAATGTGTAATATAAGTGTGAAAAAAAATATGGAAAATATGTGAAAATCATATATATATATATATATATATATATATATATATATAAAAAATGTATTTAATATATATTTATATATATATATATATATAAAAAGATGAAAATGAGAAATAACGTTACCGGTCGGTTTGGATAAAAGGAACATTTGATAGAATAGGTCTTAGGTGGGTAAATGCCTGAATGTGTACCTTGTTGTAAAAAGGATGCATAAAATGAACGAGATGCAACAGTGATACATGTGTATACATATAAATATCTGTACAGGTGTCACCAACATCTGTACAGGTGTCACAGTTAAAAAACTATACCGATAGGTAGAAGGTTACAGCAATGTGTATACATGAGTTGTGACTGTAATTCAAACAAAGGTTGTCTTGTTATTCGAATGGGAAGATAACAGTTTTGGAGAATTCATAAGGGTCTATAAGGTATATTGAAAATACAAAAAAAATAAAAAATTTGCCTTCTGGGATATGTGGCGTGCATAGCTTACAAGGCACAGCGGGCATATCATTAGCCTAGGAGAATAACATGCATGGGGGGGCGGGGCTTGACAGTTTTCTAAAAAAAAAAAAAAAATAATAATAAGAATAATAATAATAAACCACGGCGCTCTACATGTACAGGATGGGAGGAGTGGAGACTTATATAACCACTTCAATACCAGGCACTTTTGCCCCTTCCTGCCCAGGACAATTTACAGCTTTCAGTGCTGTCGCACTTTGAATAGTATTTGATCACCACTGGGGTTTTTATTTATTGCTAAACAAACTAAAAAAGACCGAAAGTTTTTCTTCGTTTCAGTTATAAAATTTTGTTTTCTCCTTAACTGACGGGCACTGATGAGGCAGCACTGACGGGCACTGATATGCAGCACTGATGGGCACTGACAGGTGGCACTGAGGAGGGAATGACGAGGTAATGATGATCCTGAGGGGGCATTGACTGGCAACTGATGGGCACCTTTTTGGCAGCTGTGGTGGCACATCTGATGAGGCTGTGCTGATAATTAATGTGCTGATTATCAGCACAGACCCCCCTAACAATGAGACAGGGAGAGCCGCCGATCGTTTCTCTCACCGTCAGCGCGAACCGAGGAATACCATTTACCGGCATTTTACCAGCACTTCCTGGTTCACGTAATGATTGGTCACAGCTGATCACGTGGTAAGAAGCCTCTGTTAGAGGCTTCTTACCACGATCGGAGATGCGGCGTGTCAGACTGACGCATTGCACTCGCGATCGCTGCTCGCCAGCATGTTATCCTGCTGGACATCATATGACGCCCAGTCAGGATAACAGAACCACTTCCCGGCCGTCATTCTGCTATAGGCCGGGCGGGAAGTGGTTAAACAATGTGCAGTTATTTTTTTTTATACTGGAACCTGTAAAGCATTGCACCCGCAATCATCAGATCACGGGTGCAATGCAGGAAATCATGTAGATTGTCAGTACACTGTCTACCCAAACCTCCGATATGGGCAGGCAGTTCCTGAACTGCAGGAAGAAATCAATGAACGACGAGGATGCTCACCAGCACCCTCGCACTTCATTGAGAACTACAAAAAAGGGGGAAAGGGTACAGCGCTGCTCCAATGGTGTTTAAAAGATGGTTACACACTAAGCGGCTAACACATCTCTAAGACATAGATAGAAGTAAAATAAATCGGAAAACATACAGTGTAGCGCTATGTGTATAAATAATACAAAATATAAAACAAGAAATTAGGCTCGAGCCATCTCTCAATGGCCAGCATATAAACAAGGAAAACTCCAAAATTAGATAAAGAGTGATTCAGTACAGTAAGTGCACTATATATTACAAAATAACAAGTAAAATAATTGCAATACACCAGTGAAGTGTGAAGACAAGACCAAATAATGGATAAAAAATCAACCAAAAAAGTCCATTAATGTTTAATTAATGTGTTCCTGATGAAAATCAAAAACCACCACCAACAGTCTCTGTGGGTTAACTGGTGAAGACACAAAATTTGGAAGGCTTCTGGTGAGTGAAGGGGTAAAGCATCAATTGAAATGAGACGTCTGAGTGTATAGCAGGACCGTCACCAAAGCATCTGAGGAGGCTTACCGGAAGCAGGGGACCTGAAAAGACATACGTCTTACAAGTCTCAAAACGCTTGTTTAGCCGCCAGGGCTGGCAGGATGGAACATCGGGTATCCACAGCTTCAAATAGAGGGGAAGGGAAGATAGGTTAAATTAGATGAGTTCAATATGTGGTGAAAATCGCCAGTCCTGGGGTCTCATAAAGGTCCTATTTGGCGTCCTATTTTCCCTTTGCAGCCTGGGGCACTGGTGTGATCTTACAGGGATCCAGAGGAGGCTGGGAACCAGGAAGCAGGAAACGAAAAGCAGCTGGTCGTGACTTCACAGGAACAGGAAATGTGATTATTCATTGAGAACTACAAAGCTTTGGCCAAGAAGGACGACAGTAGTTGTTCTTCATTCATTCACAGAACCCTGTCAATGAATGATACAGCCATGTGGGCAGAGCCCCACAGGGCCATGTTACTTTTAAATTGTGACAGCGGATGTGGGGAGAGGAACTCCCCACCAGCTGTCACAGGGAAGGGGGATCGGCGGGAGAGAATGCAGAAGCTGGAACATGTTACATGTTCCAAAAGGTAAACTTAGTCTTTAATTTTAGTGCACACAAATATATTACCCAATTTTTGGTCAAAATATAAAAGATGAGCTTGCGCTGACAAAAAGATTTCAAGCCTTAAAAATTGTGTGCACCCATGGAAACAGAGAATCTACCCAAAAGAGATGATGTTTTAAAAGGCTTTAGAGCTCAATATAAGGTTATCTGTGAATGATGGTCTTAGAATTATTGCTCTCACGCCAGCATCAGTGCAAAACTGAATATATGTGGCACAGTTGCACCCAACGTGCGGTTTTAAGTTTGTATGTGTCTGTACATGCAGGTCTTACTCATTTTTCTTTTTAGTGATTTTATTAAATTTACTTTCTTAAAACCCTTTTTTACTTAAAGAGGAACTTTGGTCCTTTATACAAAAATGAAAAGTCCAGTAAAGGAGCTTCTGACTTTTAAGAAAAAGAAAAGATTCTCATTAGCATGACGGTATACATTTATTAAAAGAAAAAAATAGCACACTTATACTGAATTTCAAGAATTTTAGCTGTGAGTGGTAGGAATCTCCAAGATGGATACAAAGCAAGGCTGTGAGCAGGAACAGCAGGCTCCATATCCCCATCATTCCACTACACAGTGTTGATGTTGCCATTTTATTCTATCAGAAAATTTCCTGATAGCATAGATCTGGCCAGGGAAGGGTGGGGGATCTCCTAGCCTGTGCTGCATTGGCAGAGAGGAAACATGCGGGAAGGGAAGAGAAGAGAAGGGAAGGGAAGGGAAGGGAAAAGAGAAGAGAGCATTCACCAAAACTGAGGCCACCAACCTGGCTTATTCTGTCTGGTATACAAAATTACAAATTTGCAGGCAAAACTATTATATAAGTAGAGGATAGATTAATTATTGGACACGTCACCATTTTTCTAGATAAATATATTTCTAAACGTGACATGAAATTTTCACCAAATGTTGGTAACAACCCATGCAAACCATACATACAAAGAAACCAAAACAAGGAAGTTCAGAAATTAAGTTATGTGTAATAAAAATGGAATGACACAGGGAAAAAGTATAGAATACGCTAACTGAAATTTATTTAATACTTCGTACAAAATCTTTTGTTGGTAATGACAGCTTCAAGATGCCTTCTGTATGGAGAAATTAGTCGCATGCATTGCTCAGGTGTGATTTTGGCCCATTCTTCCATACCAGTCTTCGAATCTTGAAGGTTCTATGGCCTCTTCTATTAACTCTGAGCTTTAGTTCTTTCCATAGGATTCAAGCCAGGTGATTTGGCTGGGCCATTCTAGCAGCTTTATTTGCATTCTTTGAAACCAATTGAGAGTTTCCTTGGTTTTGTGTTTGGGATCATTGTCTTGCTGAAATGTCCACCCTTCATCTTCATCCTCCTGGTAGATGGCAGCAGATTTTTATCAAGAATGTCTTGGTACATTTTTCCATTCATCCTTCCTTCAAAAATATGAAGTTTGCCAATATCGTATGCTGAAAAACAGCCCCACACAATGATTTTCCCGCCTCCAAACTTCACTGTTGGTATGGTGTTTTTGGGGTGATGTACAGTGTTGACCTCCAAACATGGTGTATATTATGGCATCCAAAGAGTTCAATTTTGGTCTCATCTGACCAGACTATATTCTCCAAGTTTTTCACAGACTTGACTAAATGTTGTTTAGCAAACTTTAAACGAGCTTCAACATGCTTTTTCTTCAGCAATGGAGTCTTGTATGATGAGCATGCACACAGACCATGGGGGATGAGTGCATTACTTATTATTTTCTTTGAAACAATTGTACCTGCTAATTCCAGTCTTTCTGAAACTCTCCACAAGTGGTCCTTGGCTGTTGGACAACTCTTCTGATAATTATTTTCACTCCTCTGCAGAAATCTTGCGAAGAGCACCTGGTCGTGGCCTGTTTATGGTGAAATTATGTTTTTTCCACTTCCTGATTATGGCTCCAACAGTGCTCACTGGAACATTCAGAAGTTTAGAAATCCTTCTCTAACCAGTGCCATCAGTATTTTTGCAACAATAAGGTTGCTAAGGTCTTGAGAGTGCTCTTTGCTTTACCCATCATGAGATGTTTCCTGTGTGACACCTTGGTAACCAGACATCTTTTTATAGGCCATCAGTTGAGACTGAACCAGCTGATATTAATTTGCACTGACAAGGGGGAGAATTGCTTTCTAATTACTAATAGATTTCAGCTGGTGTTTTGGCTTTCCATGCCTTTTTGCAACTCCCTTTCTTCATATGTTCAATGTTTTTTCTGTGTCATTCCATTGTATTACACATAAAGTTTCTGAAGGTATTTGTTTTTGGTTTCTTTGTATGTATGGATTGCATGGGTTGTTTTTGACATGTGGTGAAAATTTCATGTCAATAGCACCTTTAGAAATATATTTACCTAGAAAAATGGTGACGTGTGCATTTTACTTGATGTGTGTGTGTGTGTGTGTGTGTGTGTGTGTGTGTGTGTGTGTGTGTATAGATAGATAGATATATCTATCTATACACACACACACACACACACACACACAGTGCTCAGCATAAATGAGTACACCCCTTTTGAAAAGTAAGATTTTAATCATTATCGCAAATGAACACAAGAACAATTTCCAAAATGTTGCCAAAACTTAGTTAGAACATTTGTTTAGCTCATTACATGAAAGTAAGGTTAATAATATAACTTAGATTACAAAATCTTCAGTCTTACTCAAATTAGTTGATGTAAAAATGAATACACCCCACAACAAAAACTACTACATCTAGTATTTTGTATGACCTCCATGATTTGTAAGGACAGTACCAAGTCTTCTAGGCATGGAATGAACAAGTTGGTGACATATTGCAACATTTATCTTTTTCCATTCTTCAAAAACAACCTCTTTTAGAGCCTGTATGCTGGATGAGGAGTGATGCTCAACTTGTCTCTTCAGAACTCCCCATAGGTGTTTGATTGGGTTTAGATCAGGAGACATACTTGGCCACCAAATCACTTTCACCGTATTCTTCTTCAGAAATGCAACAGTGGCCTTAGATGTGTGTTTTGGATCATTGTCATGTTGGAAAAGTGCATGACGACCAAGAGTACGGCGTGATGGTAGCATCTTCTCTTTCAATATATAGCAGTACAGCTGTGAATTCATGATACCATCAATGAAATGTAGCTCCCTGACACCAGCAGCACTCATGCAGCCCCACAGAAAGACACTGCCACCACCATGTTTAACTGTAGGCACCATGCATTTTTCTTTGTACTCTTCACCTTTGTGACGCCATACAGTTTTGAAGCCATCAGTTCCAAAAGCCTTTATCTTGGTCACGCCAGAGTAGAGAGTCTCAGTAGACTTCTTTTTCAGCATGGGCCTTGGCAAATTCTACGCGGGATTTTTTGTGCATGGGCTTTAGGAGAGGATTCTTCGTGGACGACACCCATGCATTCCTCTGCAGTGCACGCCATATTGTGTCATGGGAAACAATGACCCCAGTTTGGCTTTCTACTTCTTTAGCCAACGGCAGTGAACTTGCATGGCGATTTTCTTCAACCCTTCTCATCAGAAAACGCTCTTGTCAAGGTGTTAACTTCCGTGGATGGCCTGGACGTCTCGGTGAGATGATTGCAGTTTCATCTTTGTTAAATATTTGTATCACTTTTGCTACAATATTCTGACATACATTCTGACAAGTAAAGCTTTGCTGATCTTCTTGTAGCCTTCATCTTTCTTGTGTAAAGAAATTATTTTCTTTCTCAGGTCTTGTGACATTTCTTTTCCATGTGGTGCCATTGCTGACAGCATGAAATGGGAAGGGTTTTTCTCTGTTAAGTAATGCCCTTTAATAATCAACTGTCTACTGGAACCTGTTTAATGATTAATTTGACTCACCTGTAGTTGAATTCTTGTTAATTAGCATTTTGTCTAACATTTAGCTTTGCTCCTAAGACTTTCATTGGGTTGTAATCAATTTTGCAACATGTTCTTGAATAAATTTGTTAGGCTACTTTCACACTGGGGCGGGCGAGCGTCGGCGGTAAAGCAGTGCTATTGTTAGCGCTGCTTTACCGTCGTTTTAGCGGCGCTATGCGGCCGCTAGCGGGGCGGTGTTAACCCCCGCTCACGGCCGAAAAAGTGTTAAATCCGCCCGCAAAGCGCTGTCCCATTGTTTTCAATGGGCAAGGGCACTTTAGGAGCGGTGTATACATCGCTCCTACAGCGCTACAAAGATGCAGCTTGCAGGACTTTTTTTTTACCATCCTGCAAGCGCACCGCTCCAGTGTAAAAAGCCCTCGAGCTTTCACACTGGAGAGACAGGAGAGGCACTATGCAGGCGCTATTTTTAACGCTGTAGCGCCTGTAAAGCGCCTCAGTGTGAAAGTAGCCTAAGGAAAAATACTTTGTGTGTGCAAATTAACAAATCTTGGTTGCAATCAATGGCCCGCATTTGTGGGAGTATTTTGTAGTATAGTGTCCCGTAGAAAATGTTGATTCTGAAAGGAAAGTAAAGGTTTTCTGACAAATCTGTTGGGGTGTACTGCTTTATTCTGAGCACTGTAAATACACACACACACACACACACACACACACACACACACACAGTACTGTGCAAAAGTTTTGGGCAGGTGTCAAATGCTATAAATTAGGAATGCTTTCAGAAACAGAAGTGTTAAAAGTTTATTTACATCAATTAACAAAATGGAGACTAAATGAACAGAAGAGAAATCCAAGTCAAATCATTATTTAGTGTGACCACCCTTTGCATCAATTCTTCAAGGTACACTTTCAGACAGTTTTTGAAGGAACTCGGCAGGTAGGTTGTACCAAACATCTACAGGCATCCACTTATGCATCATTCCATACAATCAAGGAGGTGCATGATTGGCCCCAAATGTATTCTGCAGCAGGACGACCCCAAACATACAGCCAATGTCATAAAGAACTATCCTCAGTGTAAAGAACAAGGAGTCCTGGAAGTGATGGTTTGGTCACCACAGAGCCCTGATCTCAACACCATGAAGTTTGTCTGGGATTACATGAGAGACAGAAGGATCTGAGGCAACACAAAAAAACAAAAAAATACTGCACTACCTATAGAAACTATCCCCCCAAAAAGCAGCAGTTAAACAGTGAGCTGTGCACTAAAATAACTAATAAAAAAGAAATAACCGCGCTAAATATAAGTGAAACACGTGAAGCAATCTCAAAGACTTCCGTGAGGAAGTACATATATAAATACAAAAATGTTGAAAAATATTAAAAATTAAATTATGAAAAGTACATGGGTCAACACATGTATGTATGAATCAAACATGAGTGTCCATATGTAATATTTGCGAATAAAAATAAGTGTCTATATATAGTAACAGAAAATAAAAATGTGAAGTAATGATCTGAAATCAGTCCAAGAAAGACCCCTTGGGTGAATCCAACCAATCGCAAATATTACATATGGACACTCATGTTTGATTCATACATACATGTGTTGACCCATGTACTTTTCATAATTTAATTTTTAATATTTTTCAACATTTTTGTATTTATATATGTAATTCCTCACGGGAGTCTTTGAGATTGCTTCACGTGTTTCACTTATATTTAGCGCGGTTATTTCTTTTTTATAAGGATTTGAGGCAGCCTACATCCACAGAAGATCTGTGGTAGTTCAAGATGTTCACGTGTGTCACGTGTTCACGTGATTGCTTCACTTATATTTAGCACGGTTATTTCTTTTTTATAAGGATCTGAGGCAGCCTACATCCACAGAAGATCTGTGGTTAGTTCAAGATGTTTAGAACCTACCTTACGAGTTCCTTCAAAATCTGTGTGCAGGTGTACCTAGAAAATGATGCAGTTTTAAAGGCAAAGGGTTGTCACAATAAATATTGAGTAAGGAGGGGCTGGAAATACTGGAGGGAATGGAAATAACCCCCCCCCCCCAAAAAAAAACACGTGTCGGGGGAGTGCGAACAAACAGAGCTTCCCCTTTTGCTAGAGCTCTGCTATAACTTACAGCATTGTTTCACAGGAGCAAATTCCGGCAGCCGTGGAACTCATAGTGGTTACGACGTTCGCAGCTTGTTTTTATTGAATTGTCCTAGAAGTACAATTTTATTTGGCGCAATAAATTACTGGTCATACAGTACTTCACTATTGTCCCCTTTCTTTTATTCTGAGTCTGGTGAACATCCTGGATTTTATCTGAGAACCAAGTCGAGGAGTTTCATTGATGGATACTTACAACCCATTATTCCCTATCAAGCGTGTTTGACCTCCAGACTGAAAAGCTAGGGATCCATGAGGGGTATGTGTTACATGACGGCATGAGTTCTTTTGGAGCATGTCAGCACTTTTTAGAAGATTGGAGCACAAGAACACTTTAACCACTTCAGCCCCGGAAGGACTTGCCCCCTTCCTGACCAGGTCATTTTTCGCGAAACGGCACTGCGTCGCTTTAACTATTGCGCGGTCGTGCGAGGTGGTACCCAAACAAAATTGACGTCCTTTTTTCCCCACAAATAGAGCTTTCTTTTGGTGGTATTCGATTACCTCTGCGTTTTTTATTTTTTGCGCTATAAACAAAAAAAAGAGCGACAATTTTGAAAAAAAAAAAAAAAATAGTTTTTAGTTTTTGCTATAATAAATATCCCCCAATTTAAAAAAAAAAAAACAAATTTTTTTTATTAGTTTAGGCAGATATGTATTCTTGTACATATTTTTGGTAAAAAAAAAAAAAAAATGGCAATCAGCTTATATTAATTGGTTTGTGCAAAAGTTATAGCGTCTACAAAATAGGGGATAGATTTATGGCATTTTAATTATTATATTTTATTTTTTTACTAGTAATGGCGGCGATCAGCAATTTTTATAGGGACTGCGACATTGCGGCGGACAGATAGGACGCTTTTTTGGGACCATTGACATTTATACAGCGATCAGAGCTAAACATAGCCACTGATTACTGTATAGATATCACTGGCAGGGAAGGGTTAACACTAGGGGGTGATCAAGGGGTTAAATGTGTTTCCTCAGTGTGTGTTCTAGCTGTGGGGGAATGGGAGTGACTAGAGGAGGAGACCGATCACTGTTCCTTATTACTAGGAATAGATGATCTGTCTCTCCTCTCCTGACAGAACCAGGATTTGTGTGTTTACACACACACACATTCCCGTTCTGTCTCTCATGCCCGCGGTCATGGGTGGCCGGCGGTCATCGCGACCGCCGGCCACATGCATTGGGTCCCCCGCCACACAGCGGGCATGCCTGCTAAGGCTCTTAAAGGAACCAACGTATATATACGGCAGTTTGCGCAGGAGAGCCAACCTACCGCAGTATAAGAACGTGAGCTGGTTGGGAAGTGTTTAATATATGGACGTTTTGTTATTTGATTATTATTTTATTTGCACAGTTTATGTACAGTTGTAAGCACTGTATTTATCCACAATATTTGTTTGCAAGTGATTAGCACTTTGTGTACAGCAGCTACAATCTTTTCATATATTATATGTATATATATATATATATATATATATATATATATATATATATATATATATATATATATATATATATATATATATATATATTCTTTTTTTTTTCCAACAGCGCAAGTTTATCTATTGTTTCACACCTGCCTAAAACGTATGCACAGTACTGTTTGATGGCTTATGTATCCGTTCAAACACATGGAATTACAAGTAACAGAATAGCCTTGCATGTTTGCAAAACCTAAAGTATCAAATCAGCTGCAGAGCTGATGCTTCTTCCCTGTTGTACAGAAATTGCTACTGTATGCTTGTCACAGTGTGAATTAGATGCTGCAGCAAGTCAGAGCCTGCCTCATAACCTGGCTGGAGAATGCCCAGCATTGTCTAGCTCTTTCATTTCTAGCGTGACTGTCCCTGGCCTGCCCCTTTCATTCACTGGATTTCAGTGAGAAGCTCGATATTACATTTGGGTGTTATTGAGGGAAGTCATCTTGCAAATTTAGTCTGCCTGGGAATACCCAATTCTACAGGCTGACATCCAGCCATTTTAATATTTGCATAACTCCTCCCAAAAGCCAGCCCATTGTTTGTATCAGGGCTGAGGGCTCTAGAAAGTAGGATCGAGGAAGGGTTAAGTTATGCTTTCAGGAACGTAGAGTACCCTGCTGGCATCTCCCACCAGGCATGATCTGCCTGCATTGCACATTGACCCAGTGATAATGTTGAGTCTAAAATAAGGTATGTAATAAAAAAACAAAGGTTTAAACTATTAGCATATAGATGAGGGGGAAAGGAGAAACTAGGTAGTGCAAATTATAAGCAAATTAAACTCCAGCTTTAAAAGCTTTGATTGGCACTGAAGAATGCATGAAAAATGCATTTCTTTGTACACCGTGGCCTGAATATAGAAAACTGGTGTATGCCAGATTTTATGTATCACTGTGTCTCTGTGGGAGAGGACTGAAATCCAACTGACTGGTTGCCATGAGCAATAACTTTATTTTACTTCTACCTTCTAATTTATCACAAGAAATATATTTAAGAATGCTCACCTTTATACAGCATTCTTCATTCGTGGAGGATAGCAGCACATTTTCAAGCTTTAGATCCCTATGTATGACTCCGTTGTCATGAAGGTACTAAAAAATAAGACGTTAAACTTTCTACTATGCAAAAATGTTTCTGTATATGTATACTTATAATAAGAAGTTATTATTGACTTTCACAACATAATGCACATGTTTATTTTTTTACTATTATATATTTAATGATAAATTTAATCTAATTATAATAATTTACTAAAATATTTACTATTATTCAATAACAAAATAAAACATTTAACTCTACCACCATACCATGGTGCCCCTTACCGATTCCTACATATGCAAAAAGCAAGAGATGGCATACATTCTGCCACCCACACTGTCCAGATATAACAGGAAATTTTCGTGCACAGCACTCTGGTTGAAGCAGACTGTGGTATAACATTGTAGAACCTGAACAATCAAAGCATCTCATCTCTGGCGATAAACCTATGCAGTCATAAGGTGGCATGACTCAATTGATTTGCAAGGTTTTTATAGCATGCTATTTGACCTATATGAAACAGCACCCCTTGCTGCTGACCTGCTTCACTTCAAATATAATTATTTATTTCACATTCATTTTAAACTATATCTAAAACCTAGATGCAAAAAATATTACCATATAATTTTATTGATTGCACTTTCCAAATTACTATCCCCCTTGAAGCTTGCCTTGGACATAAATTAATCAGCAAAAATCTTCTCCTAGCACTTCAATAAGAGTGTGACATTGTTGCCTTTCCATGGTTAACATGCAGAAGCAGTGTTGTCACCCTTAGTGTATAATCCTTTCAATGTGAAGTGTGTGTTTAGATTTCTTTTTTATGTATAAATTTGTAATTATAACGTGACTGGACTAACTATACTATTCTTCACAAATCTGTCTAAATCTGTGTTAGTGAGCACTTCTCCTTTGCCAAGATAATCCATCCACCTCACAGGTGTGGCATATCAAGATTCTGATTAGACAGCATGATTATTGTACAGGTGTACCTTAGGCTAGCCAAAATAAAAGGCCACTCTAAAATGTGCAGTTTATCACACGGCACAATGCCACAGATGTCGCAAGTTTTGTGGGAGCATGCAATTGGCATGCTGATTGCAGGAATGTCCACCAGAGCTGTTGCCCTTGAATTGAATGTTCATTTCTCTACCATAAACCGTCTCCAAAGGCATTTCAGAGAATTTGGCAGTACATCCAACCGGCCTCACAACCGCAGACCACGTGTAACCACACCAGCCCAAGACCTCCACATCCAGAATCTTCACCTCCAAGATCGCCTGAGACCAGCCACCCGGACAGCTGCTACAACAATCAGTTTGCATAACCAAAGAATTTCTGCACAAACTGTCAGAAACCATCTCAGGGAAGCTCATCTGCATGCTCGTCATCCTCATCGGGGTCTTGACCTGACTGCAGTTCGTCGTCGTAACCGACTTAAGTGGGCAAATGCTCACATTCTATGGCATCTGGAGAGGTGTTGTTCTTCATGGATGAATCCCGGTTTTCACTGTACAGAGCAGATGACAGACAGCGTGCATAGCGCCGTGTGGGTGAGCGATTTGCTGATGTCAACGTTGTGGATCGAGTGGCCCATGGTGGCGGTTATGGTATGGGCAGGCGCATGCTATGGACAACGAATACAGGTGCATTTTTTTTAATGGCATTTTGAATGCACAGAGATATCGTGACGAGATCCTGAGGCCCAATGTTGTGTAATTCAGCCACAATTTAATGTTGCAGCATGATAATACACGGCCCCATGTTGCAAGGATCTGTACACAATTCCTGGAAGCCGAAAACATCCCAGTTCTTGCATGGCCAGAAAACTTACCGGACAAGTCACCCATTGAGTATACGACAGCGTGTTCCAGTTCCTGCCAAATATCCAGCAACTTCCCACAACCATTGAAGAGGAACGGACCAACATTCCACAGGCCACAATCAACAACCTGATCAACTCTATGCAAAGGAAATGTGCTGCACTGCGTGAGGCAATTGGTGGTCACACCAAACAATGACAATGACAAAATAATTGTGGTGGCCAGTAACAGTTAGATTTATAGAACAAGCACAGGGAATAAATTATGGAATCACTCAACTCTGAGGAAAAAATTATGGAATCATGAAAAACAAACAAACAAAATAACACTCCAACACATCACTAATACTCTGTTGCACCACCTCTGGCTTTTATAACTGCTTGCAGTCTCTGAGGCATTGACTTAATGAGTGATAAACAGTACTCTTCATCAATCTGGCTCCAGCCTTCTCTGGTTGCTGTTGCCAAATCATCTTTGCAGGTTGGAGCCTTGTCATGGACCATTTTCTTTAACTTCCACCACAGATTTTCAATTGGATTGAGATCCGGACTGTTTGCAGGCCATGACATTGACCTTATGTGTCTTTCTTCAAGGAATTTTTTCACACTTTTTGCTCTATGGCAAGATGCATTATCATCTTGATAAATGATTTCATCATCCCCAAACATCCTTTCAATAGATGGGATAAGAAGTGTCCAAAATTTCAATGTAAACCTGTGCATTTATTGAAGATTTAATGACAGCCATCTCCCCAGTGCCTTTACCTGACATGCAGCCCCATATCATAATTGACTGTGGAAATTTGCATGTTTTCTTCAGACAGTCGTCTGCATAAATCTCATTGGAACGGCACCAAACAAAAGTTCCAGCATCATCACCTTGCCCAATGCAGATTCGAGATTCATCTCTGAATTTGACTTTCATCCAAACATCCACAGTACACGATTGCCTTTCCTTAGCTCATTGTAAACTTGTTTTTTTGTGTTTAGGTGTTAGAGATGGCTTTCTTTTAGCTTTTCTGTATGTAAATCCCATTTCCTTTAGGCGGTTTCTTACAGTTCGGTCACAGATGTGGACTCCAGTTTTCTCCCATTTGTTCCTCGTTTGTTTTGTTGTACATTTTCTGTTTTTAAGGCATATTGCTTTAAGTTTTCTGTCTTGATGCTTTGATGTCTTTCTTGGTCTACCAGTATGCTTGCCTTTAACCACCTTCCCATGTTGTTTGTATTTGGTCCATGTTTTAGACACAGCCGACTGTGAACAACCAACATCTTGTGCAACACTGCGTGATGATTTACCCTCTTTAAAGCGGGGTTCCACTCAAATTTTTAACTTAAATCTTACCCCCTTCAGTTAATTGCATAGATGTTCAAATGCCGCACGAAAAAATTATTTATTGCTGTAATTAGCTTTATATTGTACTTTATTGTGCTTCCTGTCTCTCCTCCCATGTGAGTAGGCGTGTTTATTGCTTTACTCCGGCGCCGCACTGTCTCCTGGGAGCTTAGTGTCAGGCTTTCCAAGATTCAGTGCGGGAACACTGATCATGCTTGTGAACAAGCTGTGAATGAACAGCATTCACCGCATCCAGGAAATCAATGCTTGTGGGCTTCACATGCCCACAAGCAAGATGGAAACAGCCAGCATCACATTTTTAAAGTTATTCTTCAGTACGAAAACAGACAGAGGCGGAAATATTACACCCAAACTGTGAGTATTATTTTGGGATTAGCAAAGTGTCTCAATGACCTAAAAAAAAAAAAAAAAGATTGGTCGCCGGACTCCCACTTTAAAGGAGTTTGATAATCCTCTCCTTTTTTTCAATTGACATCTCTGGTATTGGAGCCATGCTTCATGTCAGTCCACTTGTTGCAACAGCTCTCCAAGGTGTGATCACTCCTTTTTACCTACATACTAACAAGCAGATTTAATCTGATGCAGGTGTTAGTGTTTGTAATGAAAATTTACAGTGTGATTCCATAATTTTTTCCTCAGAATTGAGTGATTCCATAATTTATTCCCTGTGCTTGTTCTATAAATCTAATTGTTACTGGCCACCACAATTATTTTTCTTGAATTCTTTTAGTGTTTCTTAAAGCCAGAAAGTTGCCATTTGATTCCATAATTTTTGCCAGGGGTTGTACTTGTTGAATCTGGTAAATGTATGGACTGAAGATCAAGTTGCGGCCTTGCAGATTTAAGCCATGGAGGCTTAAATCACTGCCCAAGAAGCACTAACAGCCCTGGTGAAGTGAGCTTTAATATTAAAACCATAAGTTTGAACAATCACTTGACGAATCCATTTAGAGATAGATTTCAATACTGCCTGTCCTCTTTTAGAACCATCTGGCAGCACAAACAAAACATTTGTTTATGAATCTGAGCGGTCAATTTCAATAGACCTTGACCGCTCTCACCACATCAAGAAAATGTAGTGACCCTTCTTCCACAGAAACAAAGTTCTGGAAAAAAATGAAGGCAGAACAATATCCTGGTTTAAATGAAAACCCAATACTACCTTCGATAAGAATTCAGGATGAGGCCACAATACAGCCTCATCCTTATGAACAACCAATACGGCTCCTTACAAGAAAGAGCAGCCAACACTGATACTCTTCTTGCAGAAGATATGGCAAAAAAAAAAAAAAAAAGGCTGCTTCTATAAGCCGACAGGACTAAAATTAAGTCCCAAGGGTTCAGGGGTGACCAAAATGGAGGATTAATCCGCGTTACCCCCTAAATAAAGTTACGAACCTGAGAGAGAGAAGCAAGTGGTTGATATAAAGAAAGACCGATCTGGCCATCGATAGGATTAGAATTGAAGCTGGCCTTGAGTACTATCTGTAGGAATTCAATAATCCTACCTATGACATATTTCCAGGAGTGATAACCCCTGGATTTATACCAGGAGACATATACCTTCCAGATTCTTGACTCTGGAGGCCGGCTTCCTAGCATTTACCAAAGTAGAACTACTGAGGCTAACCGCCCATGATCTTTCAGAATGTGGGTCTCAATCAATCTCTAAATTTAGCGTTTGTAAGGTAGGATGGAATACCGGACCTCACAAGAGAAGGTCTGGCCATAGTGGTAGGGTCCAAGGGTCCCCCACCGCCATCTTTACGATCTCGGCAAACCAAGATCTCCTGGGCCACAAGAATCACCTCCTTTCCTTCTTACTTGATCCTGCGAAGAAAGCGCGGAAGCAGAACAGGAGGGAATGCATAGATCAGAAAAAAACTGATCCCACAGAAAAAAATCAAGGCATCTGTTTTGTATGCCATCGGATCCCTTGTCCTTGACACAAAGCTCTGGAACTCACTATCTTCTGGTATATCAACAGAAACCTTGTCGGGGTGAAAGGACCATTCTCCCAGGAACAATTGTTGGTAACTCAAGTAGTCCGCCTGTCAATTCCTATTTCTGGAATGTTGTTTTCTGCCAAGATAGAATATGATTCACCTCTTCCTGGGTCGCACGACTTCTCGTGCCCCCTTGGCATGATAAAAGCCACAGCTGTGGCACTGTCGGATTGGATCCTGATAGGACAATTCTGTAGTTTGAGCGTCCAGGCCTCGAGGACCAGGCGCACTGCCCGAATCTCTAGAATATTGATGGACAAGGTCATCACTGATTTGGACCATTTCCTTAGGACAGATGCTTCCAGGACTGCTACTCAGCCCAGAAGGCTGGTGTCTGTTGTTACCACCTTCTAGGTAACTGGTAAAAAGGATTCCTCTTTTTGAAGATTCTTGGACATCAACCAACAATTGGGGCTTAGAGGCACATTGGGGGATAAACGCATTAGGAAGCCCAAAGCGTGGGCCTTCTTGTTCCCCGTTGACAGGATACTGTTTTGCAGAAGTCTTAAATGAAACCGCACATAAGGAACGACCTCAATGTTGTTTGGGTTCAACGTCGCATGACCGTGCAATTGTCAGTTAAAGCGACGCAGTGCAGAATCGCAAAAAGTGCTCTAGTCAGAAAGGGGGTAGAATCTTCCGAGATTAAATAGATTTTCACTGCTCTCACCACATCTTCCCTGGAACATGGTTTTGGAAAAAAACGATGGCAGGACAATATCTTGGTTCAGGTGAAAACCTGAAACCACTTTTGGCAAAGAGTCTAGATGAAGGCGTAACACCACCCTGTCCTTATGAATAAGCAAATATGGCTCTTTACAAGAAAGAGCAGCCAATTCCGAAACCCTCCTTGCTGAGGACATAGCAACCAAAAATACAAACTTCCTTTTCAGATAGACTAAGGGAATATGTTGTATTGGTTCAAATGGCTGTTTTTGTAACACAGACAAAACTAAGTTCAAGTCCCAAGGGTTCAAGGGAGGTTTGACTGGCGGATTAAGCCGCATCACCCCTTGCATAAAACCCCGGACTAAAGAATGTGTAGCAAGCGATCTTTGAAATAAGACCGATAAAGCTGAGACTTGGCCTTTAATAGTACTCAAGGCCAATTTCATTTCTACCCCTAAATGTAGAAAGGCAAAAATTCTGCCTATGATATATCTCTGAGGGTGCCAACCCTTGGATTTACACCAGGAAACATAAGCCCCCCAGACCCTATAATATATAGTTCTGGAAGCTGGCTTCCTTGCATTAATCAGGGTAGAGATAACTGACCCGGAAAGCCCACGTTTCTTCAGAACGTGGGTTTCAATAGCCAAGCCGTTAAATTTAGAGGCCGTAAGGTAGGATGGAATATCGGTCCCTGTGAGAGCAGATCTGGCCATAGTGGGAGGGATCATGGACCCTCCACTGCCATCTTTACGATTTCTGCATACTATGACCTTCTGGGCCATGCTGGTGCTACCAGAATTACCGGCTTTCTTTCAAGCTTGATCCTGCAAAGAAGTCGTGGCAGCAACTGAATAGGGGGGAATGTATAGATCAGTGAGAACTGATCCCACGGGGTCACCAACGCATCCGTTCCACATGTGAGTGGATCTCTTGTTCTGGCCACAAAGTTGACTAACTTCATGTTGATCCAGGATGCTAGATCTTTGTCCGGAGTGCCCCATCTTTGGCAAACAGCCCAAAATATGTCGGGGTGAAGAGACCATTCCCCTGGGAATAACTGCTGGCGACTCAAGTAGTCTGCCAATTCTCTACTCCCGGAATCAAGACTGCCGATAGGCATGGAACATTCCTTTCTGCCCAAGTTAGAATATGGTTCACCTCTCTCTGCGCTGAGAGACTCTTGGTGCCCCCTTGGTGATTGATATAGGCCACAGCTGTGGCATTGTCGGATTGGATCCTGACAGGACAATCCCGTAACCTGGGTGTTCAGCCCTTCAGAGCCAGACGCACTGCCCGAATCTCTAGGATATTGATGGGCAAGGTTCTTTCGGCTCTTGACCACTGTCCCTGGACAGTTGTCTTTTCTAGTACTGCTCCCCACCAGCCTGAAAGGCTGGCATCTGTCGTTACCACTTTCCAGATAACTGGTCTGAAGGATTTCTCTTTCAGCAGATTCTGGGTTAGTAACCAACTGAGGCTTTGGGACACTCTTGGGGACAGCCGCATTGGCAAGTCTAAAGCTTGAAATGTTTTGTTCCAAGTAGACGGGATACTGTTTTGCAACAGTCTTGAATGGAACGGGGCATAGGGAACTGCTCTGAATGAAGCCACCATGTTTCCTAGCAACCTCATGCAAAAGCGAATGGAGGGATCGCCTTTTGACCTGACTATCCGCACCAGCTCTCTTATGGAGTTGATCTTTGCCTGAGGCAAGAACAACTTTTCCTGGGCTGTGTCTATGATCAGACCCAAGTACTCCAGCCTTTTTAGTGGTATTAAGGAAGATTTCTCCAGGTTGAGAATCCAACCCAAACTTCCCAGGTAACTGGTTGTAATGCGTAGGGTTTGCTCCAAACGAGCCACCAACTGGTCTATTAGCAATAGATCGTCTAGGTACACCACGACTGTTATGCCCTTAATCTGGCTAGAGGTGGGGCCAGGACTTTTGTAAACACCCAGGGGGCTGTAGCTAGCCCGAAGGGCAGGGCTACAAACTGGAAATGCTGCTGTTCTAACTCGAACTGCAGAAACCTTTAGTGAGCTGGAAATATAGGAACAACTGCATCCCTGATGTCGATAGATGCCAGAAGTTCTCCTCCTAGAAGGATAGAAACTGCTGACCTAATCGTCTCCATGCGAAAGGAGTCGATCTTCAGGAACAGATTTAGATTTTTTTAGATCTAGAATGGGTCTGACATCTCCATTTGGTTTTGGTACCATAAAAAGATTTGAATAAAACCCCAAACCTTGCTCTTTTGCGGGGATCTGTATGATCACCCCCTGAGATATTAATCGGTCTAGTGCCTGAAACAGAGATTGTATTTTCTCTAGATCTTTGGGAACGCTTGACCTTTAGGAAACGAGACGGTGGAAAGTCCCGAAATTCCAACTTGTACCCCAGCGTTACCGTGGAGATGACCTAACTGTCCTGAATTTCCTCTTGCCAGATTTCTGAAAACTGCAGAAGCCGCCCCCCCCCCCCCCCCACCTTGGTGAGGGGGGTTGCCTCTTCATGATGAGGCTTTAGGATTCTGCTTTGCAGGTTTCTGGCCCCAGGACTTTTTTTGAGCCTGGGTCTGACCAAGGTTTTCCTCTAGAGTCTGATGGCGGAGGCCATCGCCACTGCCTAGAGGCGGGAGCCCCTGGCGCAGGGGAAAGAGCCGTTTAAATGAAGGGCGTTTATACTTTCTTTTGACTGGCAAAAGTGTAGTTTTCCCACTAGAAATAGTTTGGATATATTTATCCAAATCTTCCCCAAATAGCCGCTCACCATGAAAAGGGAACCCAGTTAGGAGGTTTTTACATGGTGTTTCAGTTGATCAATTTTTTAACCACAGGATTCTACGCATATGTACTAGCATAAGCGTATGGCAGGACGCCTGGTGAATAGAATCTTTAATGGCATCTATGGCAAAGCATAATGCTTTTGGTAGTTCAGCCAATTCCCGGGCTTGTTGTGCAGGAACCTCTTTAAGGGCCTGTCTAAATTGGTCCTTTAGTGATTGACAGACGCCTATTGCAGCGACTGCAGGCTGAGTAACGGCACCTGCCAAGGAAAAAGTAGATTTTAACAGGAATTCCAACCTTTCATCTGTTGGATCCTTAAGCATTTGTGCATTGTCTACTGGACAAGTTAGGTTTTTATTCACGCTGGAAACCGCAGCGTCAACTGCTGGTACTTTCCATTTTTTGGTGAATTTCTCCTCCATGGGATAGAGAACTGAAAATCTCTTTGGAGGGAGAAAATGCTTATCTGGGTGATCCCATTCACAAAAAAAAAAAAAGCTGTTCTAGCAATGCATGGACACGCATGCAAAGGCTGTGAAGGTTTTAAACGAACCCAAGAAAGAAACCAAGCTTTTAGGAGACTCCGTTAGGGATAGTATGAAAGTAGAACGAACCATCTCTGTAAGAGATTGTATTAGCAATTTCTCAGATTGTGAGGCTGAAAAAGGTTCATCTACTGTTGTTTCCTCCGCAGAGGAATCAACGGTTTGTCTTTCCTCCTGATCGCCTGAGGGTAATACCTCATCATGTGCCCACTGTTCCCCTTGCAAAGGGTCTGAAGTGGGGGAGGGGGTTTTAGTACGCTTCCTATCCATTTGAATAGAGGATGCAATTAAAGCCGCTAGTCTTCCTTCCAGGCCCTGTAGGGTAGAGGAAAGGACATCTTCAGTCACGTATACAGCCCTCTTAGGTAAGCTGGGTTCCACAGGCCCCCCGCCCAAAGTGACTCCCATCACAGATCTCCCTTTTCTGCAGGAGACTAACACAGAAGGAGACCCCAGACGGGTTGACTTCGAAGTTATTCTGTAGTTTTAGTCCCCCAATACCCGTCCCACAACGTACCCCAAACAAATTGTCCCAAACAGAGCATTACTCACTCAGCCAACCTCTGCCTCTCTCGTAGAACATACCAGTCGCTGGGGAGAAGTACAGACTGGCCCTTCTCCCTGGTGTCCTTTCAGCCACTGGAGAGAAGACAGGGTGACTGGGCTCACTCTGTCATGCTGTTAGGGACTGCCCACCATCCCAGGGGTATACAAGTGGAGACTGCAGTCCCATCCAGTTTTGCTAGATGAAAAACCCCCGGTGTTGTGAGAACAAGGCTGATATCCTCCTGTCCCAATGCCAGACATTTTTCTGGGGTTGTGTCAGGGGAGACCGCAGTCCCATCAACAGATATCAGTTGAAGCTGCAGTTGTGAGGTGCCGATTGCATTCTCTTCCTGGAGCTCCTGCGGAATTGACTGTTGTGGGCAGAGGTCAACAGCGCCATGCTCTAAAGCTACCTCTTCTGCTGGAGGCTCACCGAGTTGTTCCCCCTCAGCAGAAAAGTCTATTAAATCCCCAGTCTCCGGAACTGGTGTCTGGGGATAGAGGTTCACCATCTCTTGTACGTGGAACCCAGAAGATGTTATCAGCGCTGGGAAGAGGCTAGCAGAGCTCTGTCCTGTTGTCAGTACTTCAGCTTTGGGGACGGCAATCTCCGGAGTTTCCGCTGCTAATTTTGGGGCATGCTGCTGAACGTGTTCAAGCAGCTCTCTGTATGCCCTTTCCAGGTGCTGTTCTTTCCTTAACAAGTATTCCAGATCAGGTTTAAGCTCTGGGACCCCTGCAAGACCGAGCATAGCCTCTCTGTATTCTCACAAGTCCTCAAGGGTAGGTTCTCCTTCATCGCCAAACACAAAACCATCTGTAAGGCTCTCCTCCCATAGCAATCCAGGGCTGGCAAAGTCATATCCCTCCGGAGAGCATTCTGTTGTCTCCCCTAAATATTCCTGCTCTGCATGCCATTGCAGGGACTGATATCGATTGTCCAGTTTTATCGCCTCCTGGACCAGTCTGTCCAACTCAGTCACCCATTGCTCTTGGGGCAGCTCTCCCAGGAATGGCATCCGCAACTCCCATTGGTCACTGGCCCGTTCCCCTGGGGTTGGATAGCACTTGCCCTTGAACATACCAGCAACCTGGATTGGGCTCCAATCCAGAGCTCCAGGTATTGATCCGTAGACACAGTCCCAGGGGTATACTGAAAGAGCGATCCGCAGGACCCCCTCGAACTCTGATGCCAGGTCCATATCTTGGCTGGGGCGACCGAAGTCTGCTATTCCAATCTTGGATCCCAGTGGTATTTTGGACGTGTTCACAGCAAGGAAGCACAATCCCACCACTGCCACCAATGTGACGAACCCCGTACTCCTGGGGAGTATGTCCACCGTACGACCTTCTCTTGCCTGGTACCAGCATGACCTAAGATCCCTCAGCTCACCCAGTCACTTGTCGAGACAGCAGTGTAGGGTGAACAAAAGCATAAGGCTTTATTGAAGAACAAACACAAGTACAGTAATACCTTGGATTACGAGCATAATTCGTTCCAGAAGCATGCTTGTAATCCAAAGCACTCGTATATCAAAGCAAGTTTCCCCATAGGAAATAATGGAAACTTAGATAATCCGTTCCACAGCCACTGCTGGTCTATATAGTGCTGTATGTGGCCAGAGGGGCGGGGGCGCCGGGGTACGCAGTACCGCAAGTGGCCAGAGGAGCCGGTGACGCTCGGAGACACTCGGAAACTGAGTGTTTCTGAGTTTCTGAATTCTCCACGAAGTCCTGGGAGCCACCAGAGCCCCTGGACCTCTGGCCAAATACAGAAATGCACACACCAATGGCTTGAATCCTGCTCGTCTTGCGAGACAACACTCGCAAATCGAGTCAGGATTTCAAAAAAAGATAGCTCATATAAACGCTCATAAACCGTGTTACTCGCAATCTGAGGTTCCACTGTATATACCTCTGGAGACAATCCCCCCCTTCCTTGTTGGCACAGAGACACAGGGACACAGGGTGGGATAAACTTTACATCCAATAACATTAGGCACAGGTGCATTCAAACTTATCGACACATCTATAAACAAAATCTGGGCATGCAGCCAACAACTAGCCCCCCCCCCCCAAACTGTGACTCACAGTGTGCAACTGTTCACTGCTAAATTCCCATTATTTGCTTGTGCATACATGGTTTTTGCAGCAGTTACAACTGATGTCAGAATACACTTAGATACAGACACTAGGATATTATATTTGGTTATGATTTGACCAAAGCATTTTGATTACTTAAATTGCACCTGCAATAGCTATAAAAAATTGATTTTTAAAACCGCTTACCTGTAAAATCCTTTTCTTGGAGTACATCACGGGACACAGAGCACCATAGTAATGACTATCTGGGTTTATATGCTACCTTTAGGTGATTGGACACTGGCAACCAATAGTAAGAAGGTTCCTCCCATATAGGAAGTACCTTAGTTTTTTAGCAAGCAATGAAGATCCCAAAAAAAGAGGAGAGGGACCTCTGTGTCCTGTGATGTACTGCAAGAAAAGGATTTTACAGGTAAGCTGTTTTAAAAATCCATTTTTCTTTATCGTACATCACGGGACACAGAGCACCATAGTAATGACTATCTGGGATGTCCTAAAGCAATGCCTTTGAGGGGAGGGAACATACCTAAATCCCCTTTATTTTTGGCTCCAAATTATAAAGCTGCTTGCAGCACGCTCTGGCCAAAAACAGTCTCCTTTTGAGATCTAACATCCAGTCGGTAAAACCTGGTGAATGTATGAACCGAAGACCAAGCGGCCGCTTTGCAAACTGAGCCATCGACACTTGTTGGCGCACTGCCCAGGACATACTAATTCCTCTGGTAGAGTGAGCCTTAAGATATCAAGGTGGAACCTTGTGTTTCAACTCATAGGCCTGGATAATGACCTGACAAATCCACCTAGAGATTGTAGAACTAACTGCTGCCTGTCCTTTCTTAGGACCCTCAGGCAGAACAAAAAAAAAAAAAGAGTCAGACTTCCGAAAAGGGGCTGACATATCCAAGTAAACCTTAATAGCTCTCACCACATCCCGTGAATGGAGCAATCTTTCCTCCTTAGATTTAGGGTTAGGAAAGAAGGAAAGTAAAACGATATCCTGATTTAAGTGAAAACTGGAAACCACTTTGGGTAAAAACTCCGGCCGCATTACCACCTTGTCCTGATGAACAAACAGAAAGGGTTTCTCACAAGAAAGGGCGGCCAACTCCGAGACCCTTCTTGCTGAGGTTATATCCACCAAAAAAAACAATTTCCTAGTCAATAGGATCAAAGGAATATGCTTAATAGGCTCAAAGGGTTGACTCTGTAGAGCTGAAAGCACTAAGTTCAAGTCCCATGGGCACAAGGGTGGTCTAATTGGTGGCTGTAAATGTAGTACTCCTTTGATAAAGGTTCGTACCAATGAATGAGACGCAATTGGCCTCTGGAAAAAAAACGATAAGGCCGAAATCTGTCCTTTAATGGTTCCTAAGGACAAGTTTAAGTCAATTCCTGTTTGCAGGAAGGCAAGAACCCTCCCAATTGTATACTTGCGAGGGTGCCATCTTCTCTTCTCACACCATGAGATGTATGACTTCCAGACTCTATGGTAAATTTTCCTAGACACTGGCTTTCTAGCATTTATCAAAGTAGCCAGAACAGAACCACTGATACCAGGGTTTTAGTACTCTGGTCTCAATAGCCATGCCATCAAATTCAGCGACCGTAAAGAAGGATGGTATATTGGACCTTGGGACAGTAGGTCTGGGCGGAATGGAAGACACAATGGGTCCCCTACTACCATCCTCACAATCTGTGAATACCAAGACCTCCTTGGCCACCGTGGGGCCACCAGAATTACTGTTTTCTGCTCCATCTGTATCCTGCGTAACAGGTGCGGCAGCATCTGGATCGGAGGAAACACGTAAATTAGAGAATACCGATCCCAGGGAACCACCAATGCATCTGTCCCCACGGCAAGTGGATCCCTGGTTCTGGACACAAAGCTGTTCACCTTGGCATTGAACCTGGATGCTAGGAGATCCACCTCTGGCATCCCCCAACGGTGGCATATTTGAAGGAAAACTTCGGGGTGGAAGGACCATTCCCCTGGCAACTGCTGACGACTTAGGTAGTCTGCCTGCCAATTGTCCACCCCCGGAATATAGACTGCCGACAGATATGGCACGTGTCTCTCTGCCCAAGTCAGTATATGATTTATTTAATTTTGGGCTGCCCGACTCCGGGTACCCACTTGGTGGCTGATGTATGCCACCACTGTGGAATTGTCGGACTGGACTCTGACCGGAGACCCCCGCAGCCTGGCCGTCCAGAATATGAGGGCCAAGCGAGCTGCTCGGATTTCCAACAGATTGATCAGTAAGGTTTTTTCTACCTGGGACCATTTTCCCTGTACGGAGGCCTCCTCCAATACTGCTCCCCAGCCGAGACGACTGGCGTCTGAAGTTACCACCTTCCAAGTTACTGGTGGAAAGGACTTTTTTTTAAGTTGCTGGTCTTTGAACACCAAGAGAGGTCCTGTTTTACCTTTGGGGATAGAGATATTGGATGATCCAAGGCTAGGACAGACTTGTCCCAAGCCTTCAGGATCGTTCTCTGGAACAACCTGGAGTGAAACTGCGCATAAGGAACTGCGCTGAAAGATGACACCATCTTCCCCAGCAGTCTCATGCATAATCGAATTCAGGGTCTTTCTACCCTTTTGACTTTCCTGACCAGCTCCACTATTGAGCTGACCTTCAAGGGGGGTAAAAACACCCTTTCCTGCGTCGTATCCAGGATCAAGCCTAGATATGTCAAGATTTGAACTGGATGAAGAGCTGATTTGTCCATATTCAGAATCCAACCTAGGCATCTCAGAACATGAACCGTAGTTGAAATGTGGAATAGGACTGGTCCTTCAACAGAAGGTCGTTCAGATATCCTATCACCGATATCTTCTGAGACCTTAGAGAGGCCAATATCGGAGCCAACACCTTTGTGAAGACTCGAGGGGCCGTAGCCAGACCGAACGGTAGTGCTACAAACTGGAAATGACACTCTTCCACTGAGAAGCGTAGAAACCTTTGATGTTGTCTGAAAATCGGTACATGCAGGTATGCATCCTTGATGTCTATAGATGCTAAATGGTCCCCTTTTCTTAGAGATGCTATTACTGAACGAACTGATTCCATCCGGAAGGTTCGGACTTTTTAGAAAGGAATTGAGGGATTTGAGGTCCAGAATGGGCCTTACTTCCCCATTTGGCTTTGGTACTGTGAATAGGTTTGAATAAAACTTTGAACTTTTCTTTGTGCGGAACCTTGATAATCACCCCTTGCCTTTTTAGCTGTTCTAAGGCTAGGAATAGGTTTTTCTTCTTTTCTAGATCCGAAGCAACTCTTGAGCTCAGAAATCGATTTGGGGGAAAATCGCGGAACTCTATTTTGTAGCCCTGCGTTATAGTGGAGATAACCCACTTGTCATGCACCCACCCTGCCCAAGCATCTGCGAACCGCCACAGTCTGCCCCCCACTTGGGGGCACCCCTTCACAAGGAGGAATTGGCATTGGCCTTATTCGGCTTCTGAGTCCAAGTTCTTTTCTGACCCTGAGGTCTTTTAAAGGCAGGTGGTTGAGGCCGTCGATACTTCTTGGGAGAAGATGCGCCTGGCCCAGGAGCGTTCGGAATCTTAAAGGAAGGCTGCTTATTCCTTCTTTTCACAGGAAGCAAGGAGCTCTTTCCTCCTGAGATCTTTTGGATATATTTATCCAGATCTTCTCCAAACAAACGTTCCCCATGAAAGGGAAAAGCCGCAAGTAGCCTCTTGCATGGCATCTCGGCTGATCAGTTCTTTAACCACAAAACTCTGCGCATATGCACTGAGAGTAGCGCAAAGCGAGACATCTGCTGGATTAAGTCTTTTAACCACTTCCCGCCCGCCCTATGGCGGATTGACGTCCGGGAAGTGGTTCTGGTATCCTGACTGGATGTCATATGACGTCCAGGATAACATGCCGCAGCGCACCCCCGGGGGTGCGCATCGCGGCGATCGGTGGAGCGGTGTGTCAGTCTGACACACCGCTCCACCGATCTTGGTAAAGAGCCTCCGGCGGAGGCTCTTTACCACGTGATCCGCCGTGTCCAATCACGGCTGATCACGCTGTCAATAGGAAGAGCCATTGATCGGCTCTTCCTTACTCGTGTCTGACAGACGCAAGTAGAGGAGAGCCGATCGGCGGCTCTCCTGGCAGGGGGGGTCTGCGCTGATTGTTTATCAGCGCAGCCCCCCCGCAGCTCACCACACTGGACCACCAGGGATCGCCACTAGGACCACCAGGGAAGGGGCAACATGTGGATGGCCAGGTATGTACCCCATGGCCATCCACATGTGCCCAGTGTGCCAAATCTGTGCCAATCAGTGCCCACAAATGGGCACTGATTGGCACCATCATGTTGCAGTGATGCCCAGCAATGCCACCCTTAGGGGCATCACTGCAAACAAGCAGTGCCATCAGTGCCACCCATCAGTGTCCATTCATGCCACCTGTCAGTGCCCATCCGTGCCCATATCAGTGCCCATCCCATAAGTAACCATCAATGCCACCTACGAGTGCCCATCAATGCCACCTATAAGTGCCCATCCGTGCCACCTATGAGTGCCCATCAGTGCCGCATATCAGTGCCACCTATCAGTGCCCATCATCAGTGCCACCTCATCGGTGCCCATCAGTGCCGCCGTATCAGTGCCCGTCAGTGCAGCCATATCAGTGCCCATCATTGAAGAAGAAAACGTACTTATTTACAAAAAGTTTTAACAGAAACAAAGAAAAACTTGTTTTTTTTCAAAATTTTCGGTCTTTTTTTATTTGTTGCGCAAAAAATAAAAACTGCAGAGGTGATCAAATACCACCAAAAGAAAGCTCTATTTGTGGGAACAAAATGATAAAAAAATTGTTTGGGTACAGTGTAGCATGACCGCGCAATTGTCATTCAAATTGCGACAGCACTGAAAGGTGAAAATTGGGCTGGGCGGGAAGGTGTCTAAGTGCCTGGTATTGAAGTGGTTAATGCGTCTACCACAAAACATAAAGCGCGAGGAAGTTCTTTTAATTCATCAGAATATTCCTCCTGAACAGGTAGGTTCCTGACCAGTCTTTTAAAACGGTCCTTCAGGGATTGACAGATCCCAATAGCCGCAACAGCTGGTTGTACCGCTGATTCGGCCACCGCAAAGGAGGCCTTTAGCAATGATTCCAGCTTTTTATCTGCTGGGTCTTTAAACCCTTGGGCATTATCCACTGGACAGGTTAAGCTTTTATTTACTGAAGAAATAGCAGCATCTACTAAAGTTGTATCCCACCTTTTTTTGAACTTTTCCTCCATCGGGTACAAAAAAGAAAACCCTTTAGGAGGTAAATATATTCTGTCCGGATGTTCCCAATCAGCGTAAATCAATTGCTCCAATAATGGATGCACAGGAAACGCCTGAGAACCTTGCAGAGGTACCAAGGATCCCAATGTAGAACAGGAAATTTCTGGCCCTTGTACAGGGGGCAACTTGAAACCCGCTCTTACCATTTCGGTTAAAGACTGGATAAACAGCTTTTGGGATTGCGAAGCCGTCAACGGTTCCTCCTAACCTGAGTCCCCTGCAGAGGACTCCTCTTCCTCTTCTTCGGCATCTTTATCCCCTATGGCCACCTCTTCAAAATCCTCTCCCTATTCAGGATCCAAATCACAAGGACCCAATTGGCTAAGGGAGTCCTGGTGCTCAAGTGACTCAGCACTGGGACCAGGCTCAGGAGAGGGAGATCTATTTCGTTTCTTCCCTCCCTGCGTTACTGAGGCAATCATACCCGCTATTTTGCCTTCAAGACCAGCGAGAGCTGACGTTAAGTCATCCTTAGTAACATAAGCCGAAGCAGGGATATTGGTGGTGGCCACAACGCCTGACAAATGCAATGGCTCAGCCAGGCCAAATGCCACAGGTCTTTTAGGGGAGACAGGTGCTGCAATAGCCTGAGGTTGATCTCCTGTTTTTGAAGGAGTCACTTTAACCCCTGGATTAATCCTGCTCCCTGCACCTCGTTTTCTGGAAGACATGCTTACAAGTTTTGAGGAAACTTACTGTGCTATATGGCTGTATACAAAGCCTACTATAGCCTCCTTACAGAGTTTGCAAATGCCCGACTCACGTGCCCCGCTCTGTGTCCCACTGCGACCGGCTCCTCTGAGCCAAAACGAACAGCACTGACACACGCAGGCACCTGACTTCCCCATGTATGCGTGCGTCGTCACGTGATGTACGCACGCCCGGGCCTTACTGCGCATGCCCGCGGGAAACACGCGGCCGCGATCCCGCGCGCAGGAGGGAGCGGGTTGCGCATGCACTCGCTGTCTGCACGTGCGTGCTACCCGCATGCACACGCCCGCGACCCTACGCGCAGTCCCCAACAGGGAACCTAGTCTGTGCAACTGCTCTCCGGAACCACACAGTGGACACAAAAGGCACTACAATCTGGCATGCAATCTGACATAACATTACTTATATAAATAATGTAATAAAATGGGGCCTCCAAAGGAAGCACTCACCGATCCTCGCAGCAGAGCCTGAGATAGGCCCAATCTTCCCCCATCACCGCGGGTAACGCCACTGAGGACCTTCAAAGACCGGGTCCCCTTTTGTTTTAGGGTTCACACCCCTGGACCTGTAAAGCACCCTTTAGGTTTCCTTGGGCAAATAAAAGACCAAGAATACCATATCACAAGGGTCCAGCTCCATAAGGAAACATTACAGGCAAGACCCTGTTCTTGAACCAGGGCTCAGGTACCACTTTAGCATGATATGCCATCCGAATGGATCCGATTATAACATCCTCACTGGGACATTATCTGAAGCAAGAGCATTCACAGCCGTGACCATCACCTTCAAGACACTGACAAAAAACGAAGGTACTTCCTGTATGGGAGGGGTTATATGGGAGGAACCTTCTTACTATTGGTTGCCAGAGTCCAATCACCTAAAGGTAGCAGATAAACCCAGATAGTCATTACTATGGTGCTCTGTGTCTCGTGATGTACGATAAAGAAATTACAGCATTAATCAGAAGGGTTGGAGATAAAATAGTGTCCTATCATTGTGCATATACGCACAGTGGATATAAAAAGTCTACACACCCCTGTTAAAATGTCAGGTTTTACTAATGTAAAAAAATTAGACAAAGATAAATAATTTCAGAACTTTTTCCACCTTTAATTTGACCTATAAACTGTACACATCAATTGAAAAACAATCTGAAATCTTTTTTTTTTTTTTTTTTTGGGGGGGGGGGGGGGGGGAGAGTAAAAATAAACTAAAATAATGTGGTTGCATAAGTGTTCACACCCTCTTATAACTGGGGATGTAGCCGTATTCAGAATTAAGCAATCACATTCAAACTCATGTTAAATAGGAGTCAGTACACACCTGCCATCATTTAAAGTGCCTCCGATTAACCACGAATAAAGTTTCGCTGTTCTAGTAGGTCTTTCCTGACATTTTCTTAGTCGCATTGTACAACAAAAGCCATGGTCCGCAGAGAGCTTCCAAAGCATCAGAGGGATCTCATTGTTAAAAGGTATCAGTCAGGAGAAAGGTACAAAATAATTTCTAAGGCATCAGATATGGCATCAGATATACCATGGAACACAGTGAAGGCAATCATCAAGTGGAGAAAAAAAAAAAGGCACAACAGTGACATTACGAAGAATTGGACGTCCCTCCAAAATTGATGAAAAAACGAGAAGAAAACTGGTCAGGGAGGCAGCCAAAAGGCCTACAGCAGCATTAAAGGAGCTGCAGGAATATCTGGCAAGTACTGGCTGTGTGGTACATGTGACAACAATCACCCATATTCTTCATATGTCTGGGTTATGAGGTAGAATGGCAAGATGGAAGATTTTTCTTATGAAGAAAAACATGCAAGCCCAGCTAAATTTTGCAAAAACATATCTGAAGTCTACCAAAGGCATGTGGGAAAAAGTGCTATGGTCTGATGAAACCAAGGTTGAACTTTGTGGCCATAATTCCAAAAGTAATGTTTGGCGCAAAAACAACACTGCACATCACCAAAACAACACCATAACGGCAGTGAAGCATGGTGTTGGCAGCATCATGCTTTGGGGCTGTTTTTCTTCAGCTGGAACCAGGGTCTTAGTCAAGGTAGAGAGAATTATGAACAGTTCCAAATACCAGTCATAATTAGCACAAAACCTTCAGGCTACTGCTAGAAAGCTGAACATGAAAAGGAACTTCATCTTGCAGCATGACAACGACCCAAAGCATACATCAAAAAACAACAAAAGAATGGCTTTACCAGAAGAAGAAATAACGTTTTGGAATGGCCTAGCCAGAGCCCAGACCTGAATCCGATTGAAAATCTGTGGGGTGATCTGAAGAGGGCTGTGCACGTGAGATGCCCTCGCAATCTGACAGATCTGATGTGTTTTTGCAAAGAAGAATGAGCAAATATTGCCAAATCAAGATGTGCAATGCTGATAGACTCATACCCAGAAAGACTGAGTGCTGTAATAAAATCAAAAGGTGCTTCAACAAAAAGTATTAGTTTAGGGTGTGCACACTTATGCAACCATATTTATTTTAGTTTTTAAGTTTTACTTCTCTCCACCTAAAAGATTTCAGTTTGTTGTTCAACTGAGTGGAAATCGTTATGAAAGGATTTATCTTTGTCTCATTTTTACATCACAGAAACCTGACATTTTAAACAGGGGTGTGTAGACTTTTTATATCCACTGTATACATAACCCAAACTCCTGCACTTGGGGGCCTAGTGTATAGATAAGTGGTGCAGCCAACCCTCTGGATAAAAAATGGAATGCCTGTGGTCTTGCTGCCCTCCTCAGAACAATGGGTGTCCTTAGAACTGAAACAACGAGGAAAGGAGGGCGCACCGACCTTGTGCATTGCCAAAGATAAAATTTATTAAAAAAACTAACAGCAGTAGTCATACTCACAAATAAACGTGTTTAAAAGAGCTTGTCAGTACACCAGCAAATGGAACTGTGTCTATAGACACCTGCAACCCGGACTGGGTGTTGAAAGGGACCCGATGACATCGCAAACAGCTAACGCATTTCGAGTGAGGAACCTCTTCCTCAGAGCCAAAGCGATGAATGACTGGCCTCCTCTGAATACCTCTATAAATATCCACATACTTACGTCCAGGCCGACACCTACCAGAACCCACCGTGCCCATCAGAGTGGACATCACCCACTACATGAATCAATCAAAAACAGAAACTAATTTCCAACAACCCATATCCATCACCTAAACAGCTTGGGGGTTTTCCTAGTTTTCCACGGGGGCCCGCCATGTATAGAGACCTAATTCGATGAAATGCATATATATTTGTGTGCACCTTTGTATATTGATATATATGTGTTTCTCCATTAACCCCTTCCCGCCGACCGTGCGCAGATACGCGTACTCGGCTTTCCGGGGTTATACCGGGATGATGCCCGCAGCTGCAGGCATCATCCCGGTACCGTTGTTTACAGCGGACGATTGGCTACCCGTGTATAACAACCGATGCGGCTAAAAGCCGCTCGGTTGTTATACCGGAGGAGCGGGAGGGGACATCCCCCCCCTCCCGCCGCTGTTACCGGGCCTCCCATGCGATCGGGAGGCCCGGTGTCCAATCGGGTACCTTCGGCGGCTGGGGGCGGGCTGGAACGAAGCTGTGAGCGGCTTCGTTCCAGCCTTCTTGTTGTAAACGCGGAAGCGACGTCATGACGTCACTTCCCGTTTACTCGGCTGCCAATGGCGCCGAATTTAAAAAAGTACACAGTATTCAGAATCGCTGTTTTCGGCGATCTGAATACTTTGACGTGTAAAGGAGGGATCGGGGGTCTTTTAGACCCCCGATCCCTCCATAAAGAGTACCTGTCACCACCTATTACTGTCACAAGGGATGTTTACATTCCTTGTGGCAGCAATAAAAGTAAAAAAAAAAAAAAAAATTTTTAAAAACACAATTTATAAAGTAAAAAAATAAATAATTAAAAAAAAATATATATATATTTTTAAAGTGCCCCTGTCCCCGCGAGCTCGCGCAGCGAAGAAAACGCATATGGAAGTCGCACCCGCATATGTAAACGGTGTTCATACCACACATGTGAGGTATCGCAGCGATCGTCAGAGCGAGAGCAATAATTCTAGCCCTAGACCTCATCTAACTCAAACCTGGTAACCGTAAAAATTTTTTAAAGCGTCGCCTATGGAAATTCATAGGTACCGTAGTTTGTCGCCATTCCACGAGTGCGTGCAATTATAAAGGGTGACATGTTTGGTATCTATTTATTCGACGTAACATCATCTTTCACATTATACAAAAAAATTGGGGTAACTTTACTGTTTGGATTTTTTAAAATTCATGAAAGTGTCCCTTTTCCAAAAATTTGCGTTTAAAACACCGCTGCACAAATACTGTGTGATAAAAAATATTGCAACAATCGCCATTTTATTCTCTAGATTCTCTGCTAAAAAAATATATATAATGTTTGGGAACTCTTAAGTAATTTTCTAGCAAAAAATACGGATTTTAACTTGTAAACACCAAATTTCAAAAATAGGCTTAGTCATGAAAGGGTTTTTAAACTATTAATTAATTTATGTTCCCCCCGGGGGGGGGGGGGCACAGACGCCTTTAGGGGCTATGCCCCCATGGTGGAATGTGGGTGGAAGCCTGGGAGACGTGAGGTAGCCACTAGGTTGGGTGTTGGATTGGCCCCTGTACCTTGGAAGCCGCTATCTCATTCTCCCTAGCTATAGGATGAGGCAGGAGGTGCGTGTGAGGGTTTGGACTGGCCCACCTGCACTTGCCTGCCAAGCCACTAGGGGGAGAAGAGTCAAATTTGCTAGCCAGCGAGTGTGTGTATGTACATGCAACTGCCGTGCCAGAAATGACCTTTGACCGGCAGTGGTGGGTGGAACGCAAATCCACTCGCATTTTCTGGTTGCATTGCGTCGTGCATGCCACACAACTAATGTGGCGGCAGTGCCAAGCAGCACCGATCACAGACAGCCTCTTCTGAGAGTCTCAATTTCTCCCTTCCCCCGCCATTTTTAAAATACAAACTTTCAGGAAAATAGACACTTTGACGAATTTTAGTGCACACAAACACAATACAAGACATGCCTATGGAATGCCAACAAAATACACTACCTAAAAACCTCTATAGGTAATGCTTTAAACACTTCAGCCCAGGAAGGATTTACCCCCTTAAAGACCAGGCCATTTTTTGCGATACGGCACTGCGTCATTTTAACAGACAATTGCGCGGTCGTGCGGCGCTGTACCCAAACAAATAGAGCTTTCTTTTGATGTTATTTGATCACCTCTGCGGTTTTTATTTTTTGCACTATAAACAAAAAAGAGTGACAATTTTGAAAAAAAAATATATATATTTTTATATTTATATATATATTTTTTACTTTTAACTTTATAATACATATCCAAAAAAATTTAAAAAAAAACTAATTTCTTCATCAATTCAGGCCAACATGTATTCTTCTACATATTTTTGGTTATATAGTTACATAGTTACATAGTAGGTGAGGTTGAAAAAAGACACAAGTCCATCAAGTCCAACCCATGTGTGTGATTATGTGTCAGTATTACATTACATATCCCTGTATATTGCGGTCATTCAGGTGATTATCTAATAGTTTCTTGAAGCTATCAATGCTCCCCGCTGAGACCACCGCCTGTGGAAGGGAATTTCACATCCTTGCCGCTCTTACAGTAAAGAACCCTCTACGTAGTTTAAGGTTAAACCTCTTTTCTTCTAATTGTAATGAGTGGCCACGAGTCTTATTAAACTCTCTTCTGCGAAAAAGTTTTATCCCTATTGTGGGGTCACCAGTACAGTATTTGTAAATTGAAATCATATCCCCTCTCAAGCGTCTCTTCTCCAGAGAGAATAAGTTCAGTGCTCGCAACCTTTCCTCATAACTAAGATCCTCCAGACCCTTTATTAGCTTTGTTGCCCTTCTTTGTACTCGCTCCATTTCCAGTACGTCCCTCCTGAGGACTGGTGCCCAGAACTGGACAGCATACTCCGGGTGCGGCCGGACCAGAGTCTTGTAGAGCGGGAGAATTATCGTTTTATCTCTGCAGTTGATCCCCCTTTTAATGCATGCCAATATTCTGTTTGCTTTATTAGCAGCAGCTTGGCATTGCATGCCATTGCTGAGCCTATCATCCACTAGGACCCCCAGGTTAATAAATAAATAAATCGCAATAATATATTGATTGGTTTGCACAAAAGTTATAGCGTCTACAAAATAGGGGATAGATTTATGGACTTTTATTTTTTTTAATTGTTTTTACTGGAAATGGCGGCGATCTGCAATTTTTAGCCCGACCATGATATTGCGGAGGACAAATCGCACCCCAAGTGACACTTTTTGGGGACCAGTGACATTATAACAATGATCAGTGCTAAAAAGTCTTTTCAGGTTACCAATTTAGAGTTTCACTGGACATCTGACGCTAGAATTATTGCTCTTGTTCTGTCTGATGTTCAGGCCGATACCTCACATGTGTGGGGCGTTCATCATTTACATACGCGTGTGGGACCTATGTATGCGTTCGAATATGCGTGTGAGCACATGGGGCCGGGGGATTTAAAATTCTTTCCTCCCCTCCCAGTGCTTCACCGATCTGAGCAGCCAAAGTAACGGGCTCCCAGATTGCTCAGCAGTGGCCCCCTTCTGCGACCTGCAGAAGTGATCGGGCGGTTGTAGAGCTGCTTAGATCACTTGTACAGAAAAGCCCATCCCTTGCTGATAATTTTGGTACCGGGAGATGGCTGCAGCCATTACAACCTGAGGATGTACGGATACATCCTAAAGGGTTGAAGTGGTTAAACATACATTTATATTTCTATTATATCAAGCTGATCTAATTTACATGCATATTCAAAATGATTAAAAAGTATATACATTCCTTTTAAATACACTGAAGGTTAAGACACTAAGAAATTAGGAAAAATAAAGTAACCATCACTTTTTAAAGGTTACTAAAAGCATTTCATAAATAAATGCAGGTACATACAGCTGCCCACTGTATCACTGAAAATCTTAATGAGGGCCTCAGGAGCCCCTAAACACAGGGTCCTCTGAAATAAATTCTGCTTAACTACTGGCATTTTTTTTTTCTTAGATAATCAGTTTAGTAGTTTTAAGCATAAAACAAGTTTACTGTAATAATTGTAACACTTTTGCATAACTTTTAATTAAAGGAGTACAGCCAAATCTCGTTTGGCTGTACTTCTCCTGTGGATCACAACAGTGCAGTTCGTTCTGCACTCCTGTGACCCGTTTTTAGCAGACAGCGGGCTGAAGCATCACAGAGCCAGTGCAGGCTTGGGCAAGATCGCAACAAAGAGCTTGGGATCCGCCCACATGCCTGGCTCTCTTAGCGAGCTGCTGAGAGCCGGAGTTGGCCGCTCCTGCCCCCTCCACAGCCCAGCGCTAAAGGGTACAGAGCAGAGAGCCAGTGGCTGACTCTCTGCTCAGGGAGCTGCGAGAACTGAGCGGTCGGTGGTGTACGATCGCTCAGTTCTCAGTGTTAGAGGCGCTGGGGGACATTTTTAAGAATCATGCATCTACCACCATACATCTCTTTTAAATTTGATGTTACCTGAACAGCTAGCAGCATCTGATAAAAATAAAGTTTTGCAGTTGATTCTTTAAGTCCGGATGTTGCTAATACCCTGTCAAATAATTCTCCTCCTTCCATCCTGTAAAAAAAAAAAAAAGTGGATCACCTGATTACTACATTACCCATTTAAAGTAAAGAAGTACAAAGAGAACATTAAATTGTATGTTACTCCAACATTTCATCTTCCTGATATGTGACTGTTACCATGTACTTGTGCTAAAATGTTATCTTTGCATTGCTTCCTATGTGTGAAATTCCCGGTTACCCTACCAGTCCCCCTTGCTTTTCTACTTCAAATTGACCATGGTGGGCATGGAAGCTTCTAGCTTTGCTCTATCCTTATCACACCAAAGGGCACTATGTTTCAAAATGTTTACCAGCTAATATATTCAGATTTTGCCAAAATAATAGAAACGGGATTGGTGCACAATTTGACCAGAGAGGCAAGACAGGTGGTCAAAACATTCAAGGAAAATCAAGATCTCATAATCTACACAGGCAGATAAGCGTGGGGGTTTAGTTATAGACAATAGAGAAGAAAAAAAAAAACATCCCATGATCCTACAGTTGACTATAAAGAAGAAATTAGAAATATTCTACAAAGGGCCCTTATTAATGGAATCCCTTCAAAAACAGTATGTTTTGTGTTTAAAACAGCATCCAGTCACCCCTCACTTTTACCATATATTGAAGACACAAAAACCCAATTAACTCCTAACGTATCCAGGTCAATTTTAGCTGAGATAGATAGCCCGACCTGTAATTTAGCTAGTTACATAGATTTTTTTCCTCCAGCTGTTCGTTGCAGAGATTTTGAGAGAGATAGATAGATAGATAGATAGATAGATAGATAGATAGATAGATAGATAGATAGATAGATAGATAGATAGATAGATAGATAGATATGACTCAGGGCACATGTCAGAGATGTCATCCCAATATAAAAAGGGAAGACTGAGTAAAGATGGGCGGTAACCTGGAGGTACTCCCTGTATGTCCTAAACTCTTTCCAAATATTCCAGATTGCAAGGTCCAAAGATAGCCAGTTATGTTGCATTAATTCCTCCATGAATATTGTTTGGGCTATCATATTCTACCATGAGGAAATAGGTGGAGCCTTCTGTGACTTCCAATATAAAGCTAAATTACATTTTGCAGTGTTTAACAGTGAGGGAACAGACTGTTCCAGTAGTTCATATATGGTAGAGTAGAACAATGGAAAAGATAGACCCAGTGTATTTCCATATGGAGACTGGAGGAGCGCTGGGTATGGGTATGGCCAAATGGAGGGCCGTTGTATAATCAGCACAGAGGGGGAATCAGGTATAAAAATGCTTTGATGAAATGAGATGGGGCTGCAGAAATGCGTTGGCCATTTTCAACATTAGCTGTTGACACCTTGTATGGGACGCTGGTGGTGGTTCTGTGGGCATTATACCCTTTCTATGCCTGTTCATCTATTTAGATTATTATGAGACATGTGAGATATCTATGAATTAGTTTCACTGGATCGTGCCAGATGTGGTGTGGGATTAAAACTGATGTACAAATATTTAACATAGCCAGTAACATATAGGCTTCAGTAAAAATGGCATTAAAATGGCATTGCAAATCTGGTGCAGCCACAATGTTCCATCATCATACTTCAGGTTTCCAAAGCCCCATAAATATAACCCTTACAGCGGTGTACAACACAACGTATCTTTCTGTAGCCTTCTGCATGTGATTATTGAAATATATAACATGTGCGAACAGTGGCCATATTTACCAGCAATAAACTACACCTTAGTTTTATTGTATACAATATATGTGAGGATTTAAAGCTGCAATGTTATCAGAAGGTTCACTTGAGTAGCACAGCGCATTTTACTGTAAGATATCAAGCCGGCACACTTCTCATACTGTACTCATTTGTATGTGAAGCTGCCCATTGTTTGCCTGCCAAGGTAGCATAGCATTTTCTGTAGTCTCTGTGCCATGTACACACTATGTTGAGTATATTCTGTTCTATAAAATAAGCCCACTCCTTTCACATTCTGGAAGTGAAATCACTCCAGTGTCAACGGACTACAGTGGGGCTCATCTAGTTTTTGAATTGTAAAATAACTTCGCTCTCTGCTTTAACCACTTCAAGTCTGGGCACTTTCTCCCCCTTCCAGTCCAGGATGATTCTCAGCTTTCAGCGCTATCACACTTTGAGTGACAATTACTCAGTCATGCGACACTGTAACCATATTACATTTTTATAATTTTTTTGAGACAGATAGAGCTTTTTGGTGGTATTTGATCACAACTGGGTTTTTTTGCTATATAAATCAAAAAATACAGCAAATTTTGAAAAAAAAACAAAAAACGTTTGCAATTAAATAAATCTTCATAAATTTAGGCCAAAATGTATTCCGCTACATTTTTGGGGAGAAAATAACCCAAAACAGTGTATATAATTTAGTGTGCGTGAAAATTATAGTCTACAAACTATGGGCTATATATTTAAAAATTGTTCAGATGAGACCCTAAAATGCCGGACACTGGTATAACGTATGGTAGTGATCAGGGCGCTGGTATGGGGTATGACAGTGATCCTTATGTTGTAAAGCGCTGCCTAAACTGTCAGCGCTATATAAATCCTGTATAACAATAATAATAATCAGGGTGCTGGTATAAGGTATGGCGATGATCAGGATGCTGGTAAGGTATATGGGGTGATCATTGTGAGCACTGGGACAGGTGGCAGGTGCTGGCTGCATTGTTTATTAAGACTACACTGGGGCAGTGATCAGGAACACTGGGGCAGGCTGGCACTGCAGTCTGAGAGTTTACATGCAGCCTAACAGGAGCCACCAATGTGGGGTGATGTTAACCTGCATCAGTGCTGCTTCCCGTCTGCAGTTTTTAGGCAATGGGCGGGTGGGAAGTGGTTAAACAAACGATAGTGAATTTTCAGTGAGCAAATATTTGGAACTATGCTTTTTTTTTTCTTTTTCTATTTTATAACTCTTACATGTAATATCACATTTTAATATTACACATTAAAAGTGGGGTTCCACCCAAAAAAAAGAAAAACTACATGAAAAATCCTAAAAAAAAAATACAAAAAAAAATTTGGATATATTTTTTTTTTTTTTACTTACCTCTAAATGCCTGTTGCTAGGGGGTCCCTCGTAGTCTGCCTCTTCCAGTGCCTGGGCTGGTGACATCACTTCCCCCTCGGCACAGGAAGGTCTCGGCTCTGCTTCCTCCCTCCTGTCAATCATCTGGGACCCATTACAGGTCCCAGGTGACTGAGCGGCCAATCACGGCGCGCATGCGCAGTGGGTGCCAGGCTGTGAAGCCAATGCCGGCGCCGCTGAACGGAGGGGGAGACGAGCGGGGCTTCGATCCCCCGCATCGCTGGACCCTGGGACAGGTAAGTGTCCAATTAAAAGTCAGCAGCTGCAGTATTTGTAGCTGCTGACTTTTAATTTTTCTTTTTGTTTAAGTGTGAAACAATATGTAGATTGTATTATTTGGTAATTATAGGTTTTATATATATATACAGGCATGTGTGGCAGACAGTCATATACCCCAGTCGAAGTCCTATCGGACGAAACGCGTCGGGTTATGCCTGTCTTGCCACTATTTTGATCTAAGCGCTTTTTTATTGTTCTAAACCTGACTTTAATCTCTAAGCCAGGGTGTGTTTTACTGCTTTGTTTTTAAATAAAGCTGATTCACACTATGGGGAAGTTTTCTTTTTGATCCCTATCTCATTTGAGGACCTATACCCACTCCATGGAGCCAGCACTTTTGTGAGCAGTTCCTCACTTACATCTTGGACACCGGGTGTTGTTGAGACCAGAGAGGTTCGGTCGGTGAGTGCCGCAGTTTTCCCCATCATTTCCAGCTGCTGTGGAATCACCTCTCCTGCTCCATTACAAGCTTGTCTGACTCCCAAGCCGCTGGCTGGGGAGTCCACCATTGCCGGTAAGGGTAGTTTTGCCTATCCCTTTCACATATAAGTTGGATACCTTATCCTGTGGATGCCATTCCCGGATTCAAGGGCCCCACACTACCGTTTCCGGTTGTTGTTGATCGTCCCAGCCACATCCCTAGATGCCTACCCATTCATTCATGTTGGACTTCTAGTTATGTCAGTTACCTATGGGTTCATGTTGGACTTTCAGTTTTGACAGCAGTTCATGTTGTTAATGTGTCGTATCATTTTCACTTTATGTTTTTATCATATATTTGTGTCACCGCATCTTTTAAGATGTCCTAGTTAGTCTATTATTGTTTCACGTTTTTTTCATTTTATAACTAATCTGGGATCTGTAGTGAGTTATTCGGGATTTATAATTATCCTCTTAAATTCTCCTACCACTATCTCACAGTGATTTACTTCTGCTAGTGTCAGCTATCAGTTTATACACGGTCCTTTTTAGTGTTTTAGTATTACACTTCATTACACAGATTGCTCCCATTATCACTTTGCATTACCTATCTCTGCTAGGGCCTAGGTAATAGTTTACACACGATCAATTTTGTGTTTCATTAATACACTTTATTGCGCATATTGTCTTTCAGATGTCCATTTTGTCAGGCTTTGCCCAATAACGTACATATAGATTGTTTTAGCGCCACACTTACCCACACAATATGTAGATTCGAAGATAGTTCCCCACGTAGTTCCCTGTTTTTTTACATCAATCATTTAGCCACCCTTTTTAACATTCACAGAGATAAAATCTTGTCTTTGTAGAGCTATGAGCAGGGTTTTGCATTCAATCAGTCCCCAGACTTGCAAACGAGCATTGTGAGAGAGGGATGGGATGGAAAGGCATAACCATTTGGCAGTACTACTAAGCAAGAAGCACAACCTGCATATGTAGCAGCCCATGTGACCAAAGCCTTAATACCAGTCAAACATTCTCTGCTGTTTGGGTGGAACTGACTCAATTACCAGCTCAAGTTTAGAGAAATACCTTGTACTTATGATTATGGAAAGTAGATGATTCAATCACATTCCACTCCCAAAGCATCACTGGGTGCATGATTAACCAATCACCAGGTAGCAGCCCGATCACATGGGTGGTGTGAAGAGTCCTAAACCCTGTATAATCTTTAACCAGAGCAATTTAGCACTATCACAGGGCATCTGCTTTCCCACAGATGAAGAGAGCAGTGGGGGAGCGATGGCTAAGTCATAGAGCAATCCCACCGGTGGCTAATCTATTTAGCTTTTATTTTTATTCCCTTTTAAAAAATAAAAAAAAGCTCCCCCCCCCCCCAATTACCCTGCAGAACTTCTCTTCCGTTACTAGATATCACTAGTCTTCTAGGCTCAATGACAGCCAGCGTCACTGAATTCACTATCAGTAGGCCCAGGTTGTCACAGATCCTCCTCAGAGTCATCATGCAGCCTGGGCTCACAGTACTCCTTGACTGAGCAGTACTCACACATAAATACAAGAGGGAAGGAGGAAGGACAGCCTCCCAGCTAATGACCGGTGACATAGGATGAAAATAGGTTTTTAAAAGCAAATACATCAGACGGGCAGAACCTAAAGCTGAGGTTCAGCTATAAAAAAAAAAACCTTGTCTTAAGGGAAACTTGAAGGCTGCCATTGCTGACCTTCAGCTGCTCGATACTTTGTATTACTGTGCTGGAAAATGTATGCACTATAGGACTTCTGACTTCACTGATCTGTATACTTGTTCAGAAAAGAATTGAAGCTAGTAGCTCAGTATGACAACATAGCAATGTGCATTTTGAAAAGGTGATCAGTATTGGCCCCTCATATTTCTGTCACAATTGGTTTACTTCAGTACCATAGCAATTACATGAATGAGCAAGCTTGTAAATGATGTGAAAGTTAAAGTAAATACAAGACAAAAAAAACCTCATGGGCTCACTGAAAATTAACTATATTTTTCCTTTAAATACTTCAGGTCTGGAGCATTATGGATAACATCCTTTACATAAAATGTTAGATCGCTCTAACTAAAAATGATGAAAAAATATTTAGTACATTACTCACAACTCCAAAACAATGTAAAAATAGTCCTCTGTGTCAAAGAAGTTTTCAATCTTAATGATACAAGGCTGAAAAAGATAAAGAATTTAGTATAATGCAAACTTCATTAGCGTTTAATCAATTTTTAACTTATTTATGTCATTAGATGTTTCTTCTATATTATGGAAAACAGCATTTCCAGTCCTGGCATGTGCTATCAGCTGTTCAGGGTTTGTGGAAAGCCACATCAGGAGCTAAATAACATTACTAGGACAATAAGGAGTCCCTTTGAAGTTACAAACAACACCAGTACTACAGAGAGGACTTGAGGAAAAGGTTAGAAAACACTGGTGTGAAGAATTTAGTCTGGAATAAACACAATTAGATATTTAATGATGTTACCTAAAGATGAACTTTACCCATAACAACTTGATAAAAAAATAATGTTCTTTAGCAAGGAACATACATTCCACATTAATAATTACGCTACCAAAATTAGTGTGTGCTATAAGCTGCCTCCGGCATTGCTACGGTTTCTTCTTGGTGGAGGCTGCCATTTTGCTGAAGCCCAAAGTCCCCAAACAGCAGGAAAATAATTAAGAGGAACTAAGCCCATCAATTTAACACTTTCAATAACACAGTTACATTCCTGGAATGCTGGGATTGCCAATTGTCACATTTGCTTGTGTCCTCAACCAAACGGTCAAATCAAATGGCTGGTGTCATAACTGATCACATGTACAGCACCATGGCAGTTACAGATCAAACAGAGCTTCTTCCTTGGCTGTAAAGGATAGGAGAGTTTCATTCCACTTTAAGGCTGTTAGCAGATTGGCCTCTACAAACTTGGCACTGCCTAAAAATGGAGAGCAACTGAGCATGTGCTGAGCGAGATCGTGTATTACTGGATTTTAAACACTTATTTTTAATGTTTTACATTTGCTATACCTGCAAAAGGGGGCAGCCTGAGTTGATTTAGCAGGATTTAATTTTCTGACTAAAGTTCCACTTTAAGTGTGCATTGTATATTAACACCATTATAAAATAACAAAATGTATAAGTCAATACTTTTACTTACATGACTAATTTTTTTTAGAATTTCAATTTCTGTGCCTGCGGAAATGGTGTGGTTCTACAGAAAAGAAGAAGATTTTTAATTTTTTAAGTTCATGTCCTAAGAGACCAAGTTTCCAAGCCAACCAATTGTGCAATGCATTTGTTGGTGAGCATAGCAGATAATACACAAAAAGACAAAACCAACATAACATGCTTGATTTTAACAAACTATATTTGTTTGAGGAATTAGAAAAACAAACCATTTTCACACAACCTTTTCTATAAACTAAATGCACCAGAAAACATAGGTAAGAGTATCAAAATCCTACTTACCAAAGAAGCAGAACTCATCCGAAATGAGCGCTTACTTATCATTTTCACAGCCACTTTCTTGCATGTTAATTTTTCAAAGGCCAGTTTGACTTCACCACATGCCCCGCTGAAATAACAGAAGAACTTAAAGCTGAGGCCAGAGCGCCAGAATAATGACACACATGAAACCCCTTCATAAAAAATAAAGTGCAAAACTATAACAAAATCTTCTAGTCAGGTCATGCAATCACATTGCCCTGCTTTCCATTTCAAAGGAGAAAGGTTGCTGAAAAGGCTGTATTAACTTGCATTAAGTAACATGCACTATATTACCAAAAGTATTGGGACGCCTACCTTTACAAGCACATGAACTTTAAAGGCCTCCCAGTCTTAGTTCGAAGGGTTCAATATTGAGTTGGCCCACGCTTTGCAGCTATAACAGCTTCAACTATTCTGTGAAGGCCATCTACAAGGTTTAGGAGAGTGTCTATGGGAATGTTTAATCACTCTTCCAGAAGCGTATTTGTGAGGTCAGGCACTGATGTGGACGAGAAGGCCTGGTTCGCAGTCTACGCTCTAATTCATCCCAAAGGTGTTCTATCAGGTTGAGGTCCGGACTCTGTGCAGGCCAGTCAAATTCCTCCATCCCAAACTCGCTCATCCATGTCTTTATGGACCTTGCTGTGTGCACTGGTGCACAGTCATGTTGGAACAGAAGGGGGCCATCCCCAAACTGTTCCCACAAAGTTGGGAGCATGAAATTGTCCAAAATGTCTTGGTATGCTGACGCCTTAAGAGTTCCCTTCACTGGAACCAAGGGGCCAAGCCCAACCCCTGAAAAACAACCCCACACCATAATCCACCCTCCACCAAATGATTTGGACCACTTCATGCAAAAACACGTACTTGTACGTCATTTTGTTGAAGTAGATGTACCGGAGGTGATGCTTGCAGCCAAAGGCATCACCCCGGTACCGTTTTTTTAGAGCTGGCGGACGGTTTTCTTATGATAACAACCGATGCTGCTAATGAGCCACTCGGCCGTTATCACGAGCAGCCAAAGGGGACTTCACTCCCTCCCGCAGCTGCGCCTGGGTCTCCCTCCCACTGGAATCGGCTTTGATTGTGTCTCCGATGTAGTAACCAGGAAGTAACATCACAACATCACTTCCAGGTTATTCAGCTGCCAATGGCGCCAATTTAAAAAAAATATTTTGGCGTTTTGAATACTTTTAAGGCCTCATGCACACGAGACGCTGTTAAACGCGCGTTCAGAGGCAGTTGGACACTTTTTTCAACTGCCCCTGAACTCATTCAATGTTATCCTATGTGTCCATGTACACAGTCTCGTTTTTTTCCGTTTTTAGGCAGTTGTGTTTAACCTCGTTTTTCCAGAAGCAAAAAAATGGGTTCAGACGCAAAAGTTTTCCACGTTTCAGACGCCGGTACCGCTTTTAGCCGCGTTTGTGTTTATAAGTGTTTTTAAAAAGGAACCCTATTTTTTGGACCAGAAAACACAGAAATATGATGGTAAACTGCAGCAGAGAATGACATTTTGTGACCCGACTTTGGGGCCCCATATCTTGGGGCGACTTGGAGCTAGGAACACCATTTGGTATGCAAACACAGTGGAACTAGCACTACTACATATCCAAATTTGGGGTTCCTAGCACCAAGTGGCCCCAAGATATGGGGCCCCAAAGTTGGGTCGCAAAATGTCATTCTCTGATTTTGAGGCCCCGTATCTCGGGGTCACTTGATGCTAGGAACCCCACATTTGGTGTGCAAACACGACGGAACTAGCCCCACAACATATCCAAATTTGGGGTTCCTAGCACCAAGTGGCCCCAAGATACAGGGCCCCAAATTCGTCTCGGGGCCACTTGATGCTAGGAACCCCAGCTTTGGATATGTTGTAGTGCTAGTTTGCGTCTAGAAGCGTCTGCAGAGCAGAGAATGACATTTTGCAACCCAACTTTGGGGCACCGTATCTCGGGCCACTTGGTGCTAGGAACCCCAAATTGGATATGTTGTAGTGCTAGTTTCACTGCTTGCATACCAAATTTGGGGTTCCTAGCTCCAAGTGGCCCTGAGACATGGGGCCCCAAAGTTGGGTCGCAAAATGTCATTCTCTGCTCTGCAGACGCTTCTAGACGCAAACGCGGCTAAACGCAGCATGCAAATGCGGCAAAACGGGCTTTTCTAAACGCCGGTTTCAGCTTTTAAAAACATGTGTTCAGCAGAGTTTGCACCGGCGTCTCGTGTGCATGAAGCCTAAGTGTAAAGGAGGGATTTGGGGTCTTTGAGACCCCAGATCCCTCCATAAAGAGTACCTATGACTGTCACAGTAGTAGGGCTGGGGAAAAAAATCTATTTAAATCTTGAATCGAGTTGAGAGGTCAAATCGATTCAAAATTTAAGCAAATCGATTTTTTTAGATTTTTTTTTTTCACCGCGCTGGTCCTGAGGAGCTGCGGGCAGGAGTTTTTAGGCGAGGCCGTGGCTTTGGGCTAGTCCGTGAGGCTAGACGCTACGGTCTCACCTAAAAACTCCTGCCTGCAGCTCCCCAGGACCTTGGCTGACACCGTGCCAGTCCTGAGGAGCTGCGGCCAGGAGTTTTTAGGTGAGGCCGCAGCTTCAGCCTAGTCCGCGAGGCCGGACGCCGTGGACTAGGCCCAAGCCTTGCCTAAACTCCCGCAGCTCCTCAGGACCGGCACGGTGTCACTATTTTTTTTTTTGAGAAAATCTCTCAGCCCTACACAGTAGTGTCACTTTTTTACATCCTTTGTGACAGCAAAAACAGTGATCATTTTTTTTTAAGTGTTAAATAAGAAAAAAAAAAACCCTGTTAGACTTACCAGTAACGGTATTTCCATGAATCTTCCAGGACAGCTACTTGAGAGATGATTGGCTTCGCCCTCTACAGGACACACAAATCAGACACAATTTAAAAGGCCCCTCCCTCTCCTCTGACCCTCAGTTGTTTGAGGATCAAGTAAACCTCCACCAAAAGTGCACTCGGCAGAGGAATAGCTAAAAAACCACCACCAGGTAATCAAAAGGAGACCAGTGAATACAGAATAGGGTGGGAATATAGACGGTGTCCTGTCCTACCAAAGGATAGGTCGTGGCTGGAGAGCATCTGGACTCTATAATGCTTGATAAACGCATGAGAAGAGGACCAGACAGCAGCTTTAGAAATTTCTTCCCATGATGCTCCTGCTCTTTCTGCCCATGACGCGGCCAAAGATCTTGTTGAATGAGCTCTAACTCTGGAAGGAGGGATGTTACCCGACGCTCTGTAATGCCGCGTACACACGGTCGGACTTTTCGTCTACAAAAGTCCGACAGCCTGTCCGACATACTTCCGACGTACCTTCGGCGGACTTGCGGCAGACTTTCTTACGAACGGACTTGCCTACACACGACCACACAAAAGTCCGACGGATTCGTACGTGATGACGTACACCGGACTAAAATAAGGAAGTTCATAGCCAGTAGCCAATAGCTGCCCTAGCATGGGTTTTTGTCCGTCGGACTAGCACACAGACGAGCGGATTTCGGGGTCCGTCGTACTTACGACGTAAAGATTTGAAGCATGTTTCAAATCTAAAGTCCGTCGGATTTGAGGCTAAAAAAGTCCGTTGAAAGTCCGGAGAAGCCCACACACGATCGGATTACCAGCCAGCTTTAGTCCGTCAGTGTCCGTTGGACTTTTGTAGACGAAAAGTCCGACCGTGTGTACGCGGCATTAGCTTCACAAAATGCTTCCTAAGCCATCTGAAAATGGAACTTCTAGAGGTCTTGGTCCCCTTTTTGGGGCCACTGAACACTAATGCCCCGTACACACAATCGGATTTTCCAACGGAAAATGTGCGATAGGACCTAGTTGTCGGAAATTCTGACCGTGTGTAGGCTCCATCACACATTTTCCATCGGATTTTCTGACACACAAAGTTTGAGAGCAGGATATAAAATTTTCCAACAAAATCCGTTGTCGGGATTTCCGATCGTGTGTACACAAATCCGACGCACAAAGTGCCACGCATGCTCAGAATAAATAAAGAGATGAAAGCTATTAGCCACTGCCCCGTTTATAGTCCCGACGTACGTGTTATACGTCACCGCGTTTAGAGCGATCGGATTTTCCGACGACTTTGTGTGACCGTGTGTATGCAAGACAAGTTTGAGCCAACATCCGTCGGAAAAAATCCTAGGATTTTGTTGTCGGAATGTCCGAACAAAGTTCGACCGTGTGTACGGGGCATAAGAGTTTGGAGGGTCTACTAAACTCACTAGACATTTCTAGATAAAGCAGAAGGCAGCTTTTCACGTCCAAAAAACTAAATCTTTCCTCTTCCGCATTCTTGGGGGAGGAACAAAAACTAGGAAGAACTACCTCCTGGGACCTGTGAAAGCTGGAAGAAACTTTGGGTAAGTACAAAGGATCGGGCCTAATAACTACCCTGTCCTCTGAAATCCTCAGGAAAGGGTCCTTACAGGAAAGAGATTGTAGATCAGAAATCCTTCCCCCTGACTTTATAGCTAAAAGAAAGGTAATCTTTAAGGAAATCAATTTCAGAGAGGCCTCATGCAATGGCACAAAAGGAGCCCTAGTTAGAGCACTTAATACTAACGACAGATCCCAGGGAGGAATCTGTTCAAACAGCCCTGGGTGTACACCTAGTTCTGGCTAAAAGGTACATCTTAAGCAAAGGGTCCTCTGCCAGTCTTCTTTCTACAAACCGAGACAGGGCAGCAATCTAAACCCTAAGGCCTCATGAACACTGCTGCTTGCAAACAGATGGTTAGGAGCAGTTGGGCATTTTTTTCAACTGCTCCTGAACCCTCCTCTATGTTATCTTATCAGTACACTGGTTCGTTTATAGTCGTTTCTAGGCAGTTGTGTTTAGAGGCTTTTTTTGGAACCCAAAAAAATGCGTTCAGAAGCTGTGTTTAGAGGCATTTCAAATGCGGCTAAACGCGGCAATTTTAAAGAAAAATTTTTTTTTTTTTTTAAACGCTTCTAGACACAAACGCGGCATGTAAACGCGGCTAAACGGACGTTTTTAGACGCTGGTTTCTAGCTATCAAGTTAAATCTTTCAGGAGGGGTTGAACAACCTCCCGTGTACATGAAGCCTTAGGGTGTTGACAGAAAGTCCTTTCTCCACTCCCCTCTGCAAAAAATCTAGTATACAGGGAATAGAAAAAGAATCCATCCCTGTCTTCTTCTACCAGGAAACAAAAGTCTTCCAAACTTTCCCATAGATCTTTCTTGTGACTAACTTACGGCTGTCCAGAATAGTCTCAATAACCCTCTCTGAGCACCCCCTTAGAAGTAGGATGTGCTGCTCAGCCTCTAGGCCGTCAAATGGAAGGTCTGAGGGTTTGGATGAAGTACTGGCCCCTGACGGAGAAAATCCCTCTGCTCCGGCAGGGGCCAGGGGGGTTCTATTGAGAGAGCTCTCAGCGAGGAGAACAAACTCCTCTTGGGTCACCAAGGGGCAATCAGGATAACTTTTACGTGATCCTGAACAATCTTCCGAACTACCAGTGGTAAGAGAGGAAATGGAGGGAAGGCGTAGGCTACAGTGAAATTCCACGGGAAAGAGAGCGCATCTGTCCCTAAGGACTCCGTCTCTCTTTCCAGTGAGAAGAAAGCCTGTAGTTTTTTGTTGAGCCTGGATGAAAAAAGATCCACTCTGGGAACACCCCAGCTTAACACGATCTCCTGGAATGTGTCTTGATTCAGTTCCCAAATGCTGGCACTGATGTTTACTCTGCTCAGATAGTCCGCCAGAACATTCGCTGTCCCACTGATGTGCACCGCCCTGGCTGAAGAGACATTGTTCTATGCCCAGGACAGAATCTGCTGGCTTAACAATAGAAGAGTATCCGAGTGAGTGCCCCCCTGCTTGTTTAGGTACGCCCCGGTAGTGGCATTGTCTGAAAAAAAACAATAGGTCTTTTGAATTGACCCTCTCCTCCAGAGCAATTAAAGCCTTCCCCACTGCTAACAGTTCTCCAAAATTCGATGACTGGCATGCCTCCTCTGGCAGCCAGGCTCCCTGGGCCTGCCAGTCCCCCGAGTGAGCTCCCCAGCCCCACAGACTGACATCTGTAGTAACTTTCATTGGGGAATACTGTGCCTAGCCCTTCCCTCCCTGCAGATGTTCCCGTTGCTCCCACCAGGACAGATTGAGAAAACCCTCTCTTGGAAGCTGTATGAGCTGATTAAAAGAGCTTTTTCTGCGATCCCAATGATGCAGAAGAAATGCCTGAAGGGGCTTGGAATGCAATTGGGCCCATAGCACCCCCGGAATGGCTGCAGTCATTAAGCCCAATAACTGCATAATCTGATGAAGGGAGGCCTGTGGGAGCAACCTGAAGTTCTGCATGGAGAGAAGAATATTTAAAATCTTTTCATCTGGAAGAAAAATCTTTTGGGCAACTGTGTCTATTAGGTAACCCAAAAAGGGCAAGCTCTAGGAGGGAACCAGGCAAGACTTTTGCGGATTGACCTTCCACCCCAATTTCTGAAAGGTCCTCAAGATCAATTGCAGATCCTGAACAAGGCTCTCTTTCTCTCAGGTAAAGACCAAAAAATCGTCTAAATATGGAACGATCGATACCCTCTGTATTCGAAAATAGGCCATGACTTTCGTGAAAATCCTTGGTGCTGCCGAGAGACCAAAAGGAAGGGCTCTGAACTGCCAATGACTTGGACCGTTCTCCATGAGAACTGCAAATCTGAGGAACTCTTAATAATTCTGGCAGATTGGTACATGAAGGTAAGTGTCCTGAAGATCCAGGGTTACCATGAACACTCCTGGTAATAACAGATTCCTTAAGGAATAAATCTTTTCCATCCGAAAACATCTGTAGACTATGAATCTGTTCAGGACGCTTAAATTGATGACCATCTGAAAACCGCAGGAGGCCTTTCTTACCTGAAAGACGTGAGAATAAAATTCTCTGAATTTTTGATTTACCGGAAAGGGAGAAATAACCCCCTCTGTTTCCCACATCGCAATCAGATTCACCATGGCCTGCTGTCTCTCTTGGTCCCTCGACAGATGGGTAAGAAAAAACCTCTGGGGTGGGGTGTTTTTGAATTTCAACCTGTAACCTCTTTCTATCATTTTGAGGATAAAAGGATTACCGGTAATCTCTGCCCATGCCTTGATGAAATGGGACAACCTCCCTCCTACCCCGCTCTGGCATCATTGGGAATTTTTGTTAGGGGCTAAAGGAGCAAAGAGCGCCCCCCCCCCCTTTTTGCTTGTCTTTGTTAAATGACCACTTCTTTGCCTGTTACCTATTGGTCTTAAAATTACCTTTGTTCTGAAAGCCACGAAAAGGCCTCTTATTCTGAGGCTTATACCTTTGAGAAGGTGGAAACCGTTTACTCTTCTCAGAGGAACGAGCTAGGACTTCCTCTAAGGAAGAACCAAATAAGAGCTTGCCCTCAAAGGGTATGCCACAAAATTTATTCTTGGAGGTAAGGTCACCTTCCCAAGATTTCAGCCAGATGGCCCATCTAGCTGAATTAATGAGTGCTGATGTTTTGGCAAGAGATTTTACAGAATCTGCTGCCGCATGAGCCAAAAAAGCAACTGACTTGGCAATAAGGAGTAGTGAAGCCCTGATCTCCTCTATGGGGTTGTCGGTGGAGAGAAGGTCATCCAGAGGTTAGACTCACACGTGTAAATTCCTAACAACACAGGTGGTAGCTACAACTGGCCCTAAAGAAAAAGCAGAGGTATCCCAAGCCTTACATAATAAGGAGTAGAGGTCGGCCGATATTTGGTGTTTTTTACTTAATCGGCATTGGCCGATTGTGCTGATAAAAAAGGCCGATATAACTGCAGCGCAACTTGCAAATGACTTCTGTAATAGAAATCAATACAAGTTGCCTGAAATCTTCTGTGAAGGGACTTCTCTCCTCTCTGGGCAGCCTGCCAAATCTGATAAAAAGAACCTGAAGAGATACAATGTTTACACTTATGAATGAACTGAACTCTGTGTGTAGAAGCTCTCAGTTTAACCATTTAAAGACTAAATCTTTTCTGACATTTGTTGCTTACAAGTAAAAATCCTGTATTTTCTGCTAGAAAATCACTTAGAACCCCCAAACATTATATATTAAACATTATATATATATATATTTTTAGCAGAGACCCCAGGGAATAAAATAGCGGTTGTTGCAATATTTTATGTCACACGGTATTTGCGCAGCAGTCTTTCAAACGCAATTTTTTAAAAAAAAAATACACTAATAAATTGAAAAAAAAACTAAGCAGTAAAGTTAGCCCATTTTTTCTCGCTCAAAAGTTTTGATTACCTGTTTTTGTGTATTTAATATTTAAGATATAGTTTTTTTTTTTAATCTAAATTCTACATACAAGTGAACTGATTGGAGGTTTGTTTTGTTTAATAAATGTTTAAATGTAAAAAATTTTCTGTATCACTTAAGGGCATGCGTTGACGGTAAAACGCTGCTAGTTTTAGCGGCACTTTGCCGTCATTTTAGCTGCGCTATTCGGCTTCTAGCGGGGCGCTTATAACCCAGCTAGCAGCCGAGGAAGGGGTTAAATGCGCCCCTGAAGCGCCGCTGCTGAAACGCTTTGCAGGCGCTTCGGCAGCGGTGCGCATTCATTTCAATGGGCAGGAGTGGTGGTATACACCGCTCCAAAGATGCTGCTTGCAGGACTTTTTCTTAACATCCTGCCAGCGCATCGCCTCAGTGTGAAAGCACTCGGGCTTTCACACTGAGACTGCAGGGGAGCCGTTTTACAGGTGCTATTTTTAGCCCAAAAGCGCCTGAAAAATGCCCCAGTGTGAAAGGGGTCTAACTGTTAGATTTTATGAGATGAAGGGAAAAAAAAAAAAAAAAAAAATCGGCATCACATATCGGCCATCGGCCACCGCGATTTCTAAATATCGGCATCGGCCTGAGAAAAACCCATATCGGTCGACCTCTAATAAGGAGTCTGCCTTTCTATCCATCTGATCCTTAAGGACTCCAGAGTCCTCAAATGAAAGATCTGACTTTTTAGATACTTGTGATATAGGAGCATCTAATTTAGGACATTTGAAAAAAAAACCTCCTCAAAATCGGACTAAAAGGGCAACCTTCTCTTATGTCCTCTAGGCTGGAACAACCTTCTTTCAGGTTCTTTCCACTCAGAAAGGATCATATCCTTGAGAGAATGATGTACACTTGTAGACCTCTATATATCTTATCCTGAACAGACTGGGCTTGCTGAGGCATCTCAATCTGTTCAGAAGTATATATTGACCTTAATAGTTCGTCAATATCCTCAACTGGAAAAAGATACCTAGTTGAGCTACCAGTATCCTCATCCTCTGATGCAGACTCCTCATCAGATGTAGATACTGGATTCTCACCTTCTTCCAGGTCAGAAACATTATGTGAACTAATGGTCTTTGACACTAAGAGCGGTAGAGATCTAGCTGAGACTGAAGGCTCCTGAGTCACCTGAGGCTTAGTAGTGGAAGGACCTAGCCCAGCTACTCTGTCGTTAAAGGACTGAAAAGAAGCCACTACCTCCTTCATAGAAGTCATCAACTCCTTTACCAGAGGGGAGCGGAACCATCGGGCGCCCGATCGTTATGTCCGGGAGCAGACACGCCAGCCTCCACAAGCTGCGCCGCCTCACAGATTACTTCAGCAGAGCGGACATCCCAAGATGGCACCGGCGCCGCGCCGCACACCTCACTGCCTAAGCCCGGGAGCTCTCTGGAACACATTCCTGAGGAGATGGACAGCTCAGCCCCAGCAGAAGATTCCTCTCAGCCCTCACCCGCTGACAGAGGTAAGAGAGCTGCACAATCTCCAGCCCTCTCACCCACCAAAGCTCCCCTGCTTAAGAAGCAGCACTGGGACCCCCCAGCCACTGCAGGCCCTGAACTGCAACGCTCTGACTCACTAGCCACACTGCCTGCCACTGACCAGCCAGCATCTGAGCATACACTTAAGCTCATGCTGTTATCAATACAACATGACATCTGTAATGAATTACGATCATCGATCACCATACTACATTCTAGAATAGATCAAGTAGAAGACCGCACTGATGATATTGAAAAACAGCTCACTGAGCACACTGCGGCCTATAACGAAATGACGGATGCCCATGATCACTACGCTGAGGAGATTCAATATCTGCAAGCCAAAGTTGCGGATTTAGAAGATCGTTCAAGGAGGAATAGCATTAAATTTAGGGGGGTACCAGAGTCTGTTAAACCCCCAGAATTGATCCCCTACATACAGTAATTATTCCTCACACTTATACCTCAACTGCGCCAAGCTGACATGATTATTGACCGGGCACATCGCCTTTTCAAACCCAACCACCTCCCTGCATCTGTGCCTAGAGATGTCCTTGCACACATCCATTTATTTCAAGTGAAAGAAACGTTCATGACGGCTGCCAGATCCACCTCTCCGCTTCCTGATCCTTACTCCTCGGTGTCCCTATACGCTGACATCTCTGCTGCCACTGCTCAAAAAAGGAGAGAATTCTCACAGACCACCGCAACCCTCAGGAAAAACAACATCCCATACAAGTGGGGCTTTCCTACCAAACTGGTAGTCACGCACCAGAACCAGAGTACCACCATCTTCACTCTCAAAGATGGCATCAAGCGAATGCTCAACTGGGGCCTAATCACCGCACCGCCACCTGAAACACTGCCTCAGTGGCACCCGACATCGGCTTCAGGTCCCAGGCGCCATACTCCTACTTCCTTCCACCCTGCAGGTAAAGACTACCTATGTCTCCACTCCTTTAATCCAGCAAGTGCTCCTTGGAAGATTTTTGAGACATTGAACTTGCACTACCACACCTCAATTTTGTCCCTGATGAGCGTACCACTATGTACACTCCCTTCTCTTTCCCTCAGAGAAAGAAAAGTGCCAAGCACTTGAAAGACCCTTTGCTGCGTCTTTTTTCTCTCTTTTGTGTTATACCAAGTTCATAGTTTACCATCACAGGTTTTATCTACTGCAGTATACGTATATTTGATTGCCGTTAGATTATTGACTAAGTTTGATTACTTTGACTCTTTATTACAGGTCTACCCCCTCATACACACCCCTATACATACCCACTAACAGCATGCAAACCACATCCTCTCCCTCCACCACAGGCTATCCGCCTCCCGACATGTCAATCACCTTCACATCCATTAATGCAAAGGGCCTAAACCCCCCTTACAAAAGAAGTTTACTGTGGAAATAAGCTTTAACACACACCTCTGACATACTATGTGTACAGGAAACTCATTTTGCATCCAGCAAACTCCCATCCTGTTACCACAAGCAATACCCACACTGCTACTTTGCCAACGCCGCCAAGACAAAAGCAGGTGTGTTAAGCTTGCCATACGCTCCACGGTTTCATTCCAACCACTCCACGCTGACATAGACCCTGATGGCAGATTCATAATGTTGAATGCCACTATCAACAACCAAACCATCACCATTGCTAACATCTATTCCCCCAATACCAACCAACACCGCTTCTACAAATTCCTGTTGAAGAAGGTGGAACCCTTTAAACAAGGCCCCTTGATCATCTGCGGTGACTTCAACCAAATTATTGATGCTTCGCTAGACACCTCTAATCCTGCCCGCAAACACTCCACCTCTCTCGCCTCCCTGCTCCACTCGGAAGACCTTTAGGATCCCTGGAGATGCCATCATGGCGCACTCACAAACAAAAACAATACCATCTGGAGGCTTGACACCTCTATTATTGCACGCCCGCTGTACCAAAAACAGATTCTATCCGAGTTGCAACAATATTTTACGATAAATGACGGATCGTGGGCAACCCCACCGTACTATGGAATGCCCACAAGGCCTATATTAGAGGCCTCCTAATCAAGTTAGGGGCTCACGAGAAGAAACAATATAATTCCATCACAAACAAACTCCTAGATCAGATACGTACTCTCGAACAAGCTAATAAACCCCATCCCTCTCCTCAACTCTGAACTGCAAACAGCTAGACAAGCCCTCAGTGATCACCTCCACAAAAAAACTTCGACTACCACCTCAAATGCCCCCGCCTACAATCCTATTCACAACACAACAAACCTGGGGCATACCTAGCTAAACAACTCAAACGCAAAATAGCACTAAAATCCCGTTCCTTACAGACCACCATGGCATAAAACATACTAACCCTAAAAACATTGAGGACCAATTTAGTTCTTATTACTCCAAATTATACAATCTCACCAGCACTAGCTCTGCCTCACCACCCTCCTCCTCTGATATAGAGCACTCGCAGGTTTATAGACCTGATACAGTGGGTGGAGCACCATTAAACGCCTTCTCTGCTCATCTCCCTTGAGAGGCGTTTGACAGAGTGGATTGGTCCTATCTAACAGCGGTCCTACAAAAATTTGGCTTTTCTGGGACCATCCTAAAGGCAATACTCGCCCTCTACTCCTCCCCCAGCACCAGAGTAATGACTTTTGGGCTACTCTCAGACCCCTTCCGTATCTCCAATGGGACACGTCAGGGGTGCCAACTTTCACCCCTGATATTCGCCCTTGTCATGGAACCCCTAGCCCAATCAATTATAGACAACCCGCTTATCTCAGGTATAGCAATAGCACATGAAACTCACAAAATTGGCCTGTACGCGGATGATGTCATCATCTCCCTAACTGACCCAGTCACCTCACTCCCTGCACTCCACAGCACCCTGGATTTATTCAGCAAAGTCTCTCTATATAAAATCAACTTCTCTAAATACAGCATGCTAGGTATAAGACTGGACCAACAAGCCAAACATGATGTTACCAACTGCACGTCCTTCTCGTTGGCACCTAACTCCACCCTTACATACCTGGGCATACAACTGACCACACCCTCATCGCTCTATCAACCTTAGTAACCTCAGTAATCTTACAGCCAAACTACAAAAAACCGTACAAGACCTCACCGACTGCCTCCTGGGCAGGCAAAATCGCCCTTGCTAAAATGTTTCTCCTACCCCATGTTCTATATGTATTCCGAACCCTCCCCATACCCTTTCTCAAACAACAAATAATGCAATTGCAATCCATAATTACCACATTCATATGGGGCGGCAGGCGTTCTCGACTTAAAAGCACCACTCTCTGTAAACCGGTTACTACTGGTGGGATGGGAGCACCGGACTTAGCAGCCTACTATAAAGCGACAATACTTGACCAGGCCAAAACCTGGTGGAACACCACTCACCAAACCACATGGTTACAAATAGAACAAGCAGCACTCACCTCCCACCCCAAACTGATCCTGTGTGCCCTTTTCCTGCAATACCATGAGACTCACTCATTCCTTGAAACTATTAATGCTACCATCCGGATATAGAAAGACACCATACAAACGTCTAAGGGTATCCCACTGTGCCTACTCAAACATATACCACTGGAAACCCTCCACATTCTGAACCCCTGACATCAATGTCTCTGAATGGATCGTCATGGGCATCCCCAACATTGGAAACCTTTACCAGGGTTCCACTCTCAGATCATTCCACACTCTTCAAGCCATCTTTCACATAGGCCATAAAGACTTCTTCAAATATCTTAGAACACGATCGATTCTTTCTAAGATACAATGGTCTGAAAACTTGCTGCCATGGCACATATTGACATTTTTCAACCTCACTTCGCCCCACCAACGTGGAATCTCATTTTGCTAAAAACTCCTCACCGAAACCTGCCCTACATCCAAATCCCCCACGATGCTAAAATGGGAACAAATACTACAACGCTCCTACACTCCCCAGCAATGGCATCGCTCACTCCAAACACCCCTGAAAATCTCCAAATGCCTACTCCATTGGGAATAGTCCAAAAAATACACCATAACTGGTACCTCACCCCAACCAAACTTGCCCATGTATACCCAAATGCAAGCAATCTTTGCTGGAGAAATTGTGGATCCCCAGGTACCCCACTCCACATATGGTGGGACTGCCCAATCCTGACGACGCTATGGTCTATGCTTTCTAAACTCCTTCTCTCCATTCTCCTGGTTCCTGTATCCCGGTCTCCACAAATGGTACTATTAGGCCTTGACCTGGAACTTTGGCCTCAATCCTCACAAACTGTTATCTCCCATGTTCTTATTGCTACACGCTTAGCCATTGCCAAGAACTGGAAATCCCTTCAGCCCCCCTCCAGCTCGGAAATAACCACACTCCTAAATAACCACTGCCTGATGGAACTTATGCACACCAAAGCCCACCTACAAGTTCCTAGATTCCAAACAAGCAGGGACCTTTGACTTAAACACCCTAAATGCATACCTCCCATGAACGAACTCCCACACAACTGACACCCCTATCCTGCCAGCATCCGAATGATGTAACCCTGTTTACATGTTGTGCTCCTCTCCGTTAACACGATGTTTACTGTTGTTGTTACCTACTAAGGCTCACAGCAATACTACACTACCTCCCCTAACCCTATGTAGACCTTCCATTGTTATACTGAATCGACTATTACCTGCATTATTCTATGTAAATTACTGTTTGCTTGTAACCTCCTTTATATGTATACTCACAATAAACTTGAGTTTCAAAAAAAAAAAAAAAGGCTTATACAGACCCCCCTGCTGCAGAAGCTCTTTATCCACAGATAAGGGCTTACCTTGAGGGCAGTATTGGACTCGGATGACGTTGCTGGCTCAACTCGAGCGGGTGCTCCATCCTCAATCCTGTCCTCAGACTCCATAGAGGAGAACATAAGCCAGCTGGTGAGACTCCTGACCGCCGCTGCACTGCTAAAATAGTCTGCCCTTCGTTTGGCAGACTGTTTCCAAAGCAGCGAGTCCCTTGCATTGTACCTTGAGTACCCGTGCATTGAGATCCTTTAAGAAAACAGTGTGCAGGAAGTGCATCATGTCACTTTCGGTTCCGGTGCCATCTTGCCACATCACCGGAAGTCCTCCCACGCCATTTTGGTACACCCAACACGGGGAAGACAGGAGGAAGATGCCTCTCCACACAGCTAGAGGCTGGAAATGGAAGGGAGTTGCCGCTGCTAAACCACCAGGGAGGCAAGTAACCCAATACATACAGGGGGCCCTTCTTGGTCTATAAACATAGAAAAGCACTCCAGACATGGCCACAACCAGTCCTGGATATCACCAACAGAAGGGGGGTCCACCAACCACAGTTACCAGACCTATATACAAAAACAAACATTACGGTGTGCTCCTGGAGGGTCTGGAAACACAAAACAACTGAGGGTCAGAGGAGAGGGAGGGGCCCTTTAAATTGTGTCTTGTGTTTCCTGTAGAGGGCGGAGCCAATCGTCTCTCAAGTAGCTGTCCTGGAAGATGAGGTGGGAAAAAAATTGGTTTTAAAGCGCCCCCGTCCCTGCATACTCACATACCAAAGAAAACACATATGTAAGTCACGCCCGCAAATGTAAACGGTGTTCACATCACACATGTGAGGTATCGCTGCAATCGTTAGAGTGAGAGCAATAATTCTAGCAAAAGACCGCCTCTGTAACTCTAAACTGGTAACCATTTTAAACGTCACCTATGGAGATTTTTTAAGTACCGTAGTTTGTCACCATTCCACGAGTGCGTGCAATTTGAAAGCGTAACATGTTCACTATCTATTTACTCGGCGCTACAACATCTTTCACAATATGCAAAAAAATTGGGCTAAATATTTTTTCACAAAAAATTGTGTTTGAAAGACTGCTGCAGAAATACTGTGTGACATAAAATATTGCAAGGACCGCCATGTTATTCTCTAGGGGCTTTGCTAAAAAAAAAAAAAAAAAAAAAAAAATATATATATATATATATATATATATATAATGTTTGGGGGTTCTAAGTAATTTTCTAGCAAAAAATACTGATTTTTAACTTCTAAACAACAAATGTCAGAAATAGTCTTGGTCTTGAAATGGTTAAGTTCATGAGCGTGTAAAGGCAGGCGTCCCAATACTTTTGGTAATATAGTGTATGTTACGTAGCCTCCCTGGCGGTATGAATATGTCAGATTTTTGCGTCTCAAAGCGGTACAATTGTTTTGCATAGAAATTTGGTGTTTTATATGGTAGGCCTGTAATTCTTAGTAATAACACACTTAAATCTGTCCAAACAAGAATCTAGTAGATATCCCGGGTATGATAAAGTTTGAAACACAAAATCATAAATTATAAGATAAATAACTAACTATAAATAATTATAAAAAATAATATAATAATAATAAAATTAATTTCCCCACTATCGCTCAATTCTGCAAGTGTTCTAATTTACTAATCGCTGTTTTCTAGCTGGTCTAAAACCACTTTTGATGTAAAAGGGACACTTTTTGGTTGCCATGGACAATCTCAAGTTTCCAGGCAGAATGAACAGTTTATATAATATAAAACTGCATGCATGGCACTGGACAAACCACTACGGACAAAAGGGATGTGAAATGATTTCATACAGTAATGTAATCTGTAAGATTACAGTGTACTGTGTTATGAACTTCCAATTTTTTTAATTTGCCACCGGGCTCCGCCCCCTGTGCGTCACAACGCTCGCAGGGAGCGGAGCCCGGCACACAGAGTCATCGGGCGTAGGACAGAGCCACAGACATTGCAGGATCCTGGGGACAAGGTAAGCACATTGCACCAGGATCCTGCAATGCAATCCAGTGTGTGGCTCGGGGTTACCGCTAATGGTACTGAAATTTAACCCCGAGCCACACTCGGGAAAACTGCCAGGGAGGTAGAGGGAGCGGAGCCCGGCACACAGAGTCATCGGGCGTAGGACAGAGCCACAGACATTGCAGGATCCTGGGGACAAGGTAAGCACATTGCACCAGGATCCTGCAATGCAATCCAGTGTGTGGCTCGGGGTTACCGCTAATGGTACTGAAATTTAACCCCGAGCCACACTCGGAAAAACTGCCAGGGAGGTTAATGCAAGTTAATATAGCCTCTGCAGCAACTCCTTTCTCCTAGGCTGCAGCCTTTGAAATGGAAAGCAGGGCAAGATATTTTGTAATATCTTCTCATGTGACAACACTGAAGAAATGACACTTTGCTACAATGTAAAGTAGTGAGTGTACAGCTTGTATAACAGTGTAAATTTGCTGCCCCCTCAAAATAACTCAACACACAGCTATTAATGTCTAAACCACTGGCAACAAAAGTGAGTACACCCCTAAGTGAAAATGTCCAAACTGGGCCCAATCAGCCATTTTCCCTCCCCGGTGTCATGTGACTTGTTAGTGTTACAAGGTCTCTGGTGTGAATGGGAAGCAGGTGTGTTAAATTTGGTGTTATCGCTCTTACTCTCTCATACTGGTCACTGGAAGTTTAACATGGCACATCATGGCAAAGAACTCTCTGAGGATCTGAAAAAAAGAATTGTTGCTCTACATAAAGATGGCCTAGGCTATAAGAAGATTGCCAAGACCCTGAAACTGAGCTGCAGCATGGTAGCCAAGACCATACAGCAGTGAAGCCCACCCTCGGCCCGCTCCTTGATCGAGAAAATGCAGCACTGGCACTACGCGTGCTGATGCCAGTTGATGCTGCGGCTGCTTGTGACAGACTGTGTGGGTATTTTCAGCGCCGATTATGTGCCAATTTGCGGGCAGCACGCAGGTTTAAGGAGCAGCCCTGCTTAGGGCCCCAAGCAGTGACAGTGCCCTGGGCAGCTGTTCCATTTGCCCTGCGGTAAATACGGCCCTGGTTGAAGGGGTGGGGGGGTCAGCCTGTCAGTGCTCAGACCATACACCGCAGACTGCATCAAATTGGTCTGCATGGCTGTTGTCCCAGAAGAAAGCCTCTTCTAAAGAAGATGCACAAGAAAGCCCGCAAACTGTTTGCTGAAGACAAGCAGACTAAGGACATGGATTACTGGAACCATGTCCTGTGGTCTGATGAGACAAAGATAAACGTATTTGGTTCAGATAGTGTCAAGTATGTGTGGCGGCAACCAGGTGAGGAGTACAAAGACAAGTGTGTCTTGCCTACAGTCAAGCATGGTGGTGGAAGTGTCATGGTCTGGGGCTGCATGAGTGTTGCTGGCACTGGGGAGCTACAGTTCATTGAGGGAACTATGAATGCCAACATGTACTGTGACATACTGAAGCAGAGCATGTTCCCCTCCCTTCGGAGACTGGGCCGCAGGGCAGTATTCCAACATGATAACAACCCCAAAACACACCCAAAGACAACCACTGCCTTGCTAAAAAAGCTGAGGGTAAAGGTGAGGGACTGGCCAAGCATGTCTCCAGACCTAAACCCTATTGAGCATCCTCAAAACGGAAGGTGGAGGAGCTCAAGGTCTCTAACATCCACCAGCTCCGTGATGTCGTCATGGAGGAGTGGAAGAGGACTCCAGTGGCAACCTGTGAAGCTCTGGTGAACTCCATGCCCAAGTGGGTTAAGGCAGTGCTGGAAAATAATGGTGGCCACACAAAATATTGACACTTTGGGCCCAATTTGGACATTTTCACTTAGGGGTGTACTCACTTTTGTTGCCAGCGGTTTAGACATTAATGGCTGTGTGTGGAGTTTTTTTGTGAGGGGACAGCAAATTCACACTGTTATACACTCACTACTTTACATTGTAGCAAAGTGTCATTTCTTCAGTGTTGTCACATAAAAGATAAATATTTTTGTACATATTTACCTCATGATTCCCATTTGCTCTGACATGCATTGTGAGCTGTAAGGTCTTATATAAGACAGTGGCTTTCCTAATCAAGTCCAATCAGTATAATCAAACACAGCTGGACTCGAAGGTGTAGAACCATCTCAAGGATGATCAGAAGAAATGGACAGCACCTGAATTAAATATATGAGTGTCACAGCAAAGGGTCTGAATACTTAGGACCATGTGATATTTCAGTTTTTCTTTTTTTAATAAATCTGCAAAAATGTCAAACAATTCTGTGTTTTTCTGTCAATATGGGGTGCTGTGTGTACATTAATGAGGAAAAAGATGAACTTAAATGATTTTAGCGAATGGCTGCAATATAACAAAGAGTGAAAAATTTAAGGGGGTCTGAATACTTTTCGTCCCCACTGTGTATAGATGAGATAGAGGCAGAGATAGAGGCAGAGATAGAGGCAGAGATAGAATTTAATTCCCCGAATGCCCGCAGCATAGAACTATGGTGGCGAGTCACACAGCTATTCGCGCACTCGAGCATGTTCTGACAATATAATTGTGCTTGCAGACCAGTTGGTTCAGTCTTTATATATTAGTAGAAGAAGCAACATATGTGTGTGCTGCGCTGTTAGCGGAAAATGAGTGACAGCAATCTGGAGAAGCAGATTAACATCAATTTGTGCGTGAAAATTGGCAAAAATGCAGGTGAAAACTTTAGCTGTTACAACACACTTATGGTGAACACTCCGTGAAGAAATCAAGTGTTTTTAAATGGCATAGAGGGTTTAAAGGAGGGGCAGGAAGATGTCAAAGAACTGGCAGCCAAAAACACAAAGGACGGATGCAAATGTGGACAGAGTGTGAACCCTCGTACGCTCAGATTGAATGAGTGAATGATGACAGAAGAACTGAACATGAACAGGAAAATAGTGTGGCAGATTCTAACAGAAGACATGAGAATAAGAACAGTTTCAGGAAAGACGGTGTCTCAAATCTTGACAGATAAGACTGTCGTCTTCAAATTTTATCCAATCTTTTGAAGAATGCAGAAGTGTTTGATATTTTTTTTTTTACAGTCCATTCCAGGAAAGGGCCAAAATCATGGATGCATCAGTTTTGTGTTTAGCTAAATGAGATGGAAAATTAACCCATACAAACACTGGTAGAGCTCTCTTAAAACAGTACGTATCTGCAGGTTTCACTTCCATCACAAACCCAAAAATAAGATGGTTTATTTCTCATACTTGGATAGTAGGCAGAGCCATAAAGATCATTCCTTTTTGCTTACTGGGACATCCAGAACTGCTGGTTTACATCGTAGATCAAGTCTATTATTTAAGAGCCATTTATGCCAAAACGGCATACTGCTGTTTCAAGCTTGTAAACCTGTGCCAAGTGAAATCTGCCAATACACAGATAGGAATATGCTATAAATACGCCAGTCTTCTCACTTCAATACTTTGAATCGCTAATCATAAACAAACATGCAACAAATTTAGGTCAGTTTGCAGCCAGGTTTCCTGACTTGGATGCATGCATGTTTCTGGTTAGTAATTCAAAACATCAGTTTTTCTATCTTTGGGCTCAGGTTTCCATAAAAATCCAGTTGAATACATAGACTATTTGTCTGATGTACTGCTGTAATAATAATAAAAAACTAAGGCAGACAAAATGACATTGTACCCTACCTTCCTATGGTTTTTGATATGATGTATCGGTCTCTAATTTCCTTAGGATAAACAGATTGATCATCAACCAACAGGTCAGAGAACACAAAAACTGCAATAAAAAAATAAATAAACTGTTACATGCAGAATGGCTGCAATTAACAATGCTATATATGAGCAAGAGTAAACTAAACCAAAGTCCCTTATATAACACATATCATTTACAAGCATTTTAATAAAGGGTTTATTATAACCCATATAACTCAAACATTGCCAGATCCTCTATTAGAGCCTTGCATAGCACACTTCATTAGTGTTTTAGAAAAACGAGCATTGAAAATCCCTATTTAGAGCTGTCTTCAGGCCGGTCACACGACTCCCGGCCGCTGTACAGCTCCGATGGATGGCTTCTGCAGGAGGGGCCGTGATCTCCCTCCGACATCATCCGGGGAGATCACATGGCCACTTAGCCTCTCCTGCAGTAGCCCTGGAAACCGGCCGAGAGTCACGTGACCGGCCTGAAGATCAAGCCAAATCAGTATTTACAATGCTCGTTTTTAAAAAAAACCTAATGCAGTGTGGTATGCCAGGATATAATAGAGAGACTGGTAGTGAGCATTTAACATTTTTCATTTTGCTAATAGTGGCAGGGCGCGGAGACACACAGACACCAGCTGACAGGCAAGGAGGGGGTGAGGGGGAGAGAGGTGAGCAAAGAGGACAGCTGCGTATGACGGAGGGACGGTGTTCAGGGCTCAGTAACCCTGATTTTCGTGGTCAGTACAGAGAGGGGATACAGGAAGTGGCAGGTTCAGGGAGGATTTTTACAGTTTAGAGGGGGGCAGATTACACAGCACAAGCGCTGTGCTGTTCAATCTGCTTTAAGGGACCAGGAAATCTATTTTTTTTTTTAGTTAAGAAACACTTTAATCTTTTTAGAAAATACTCTAAAAAGAGCAGTCACTAATGAAAATCGCACCTGTTCATTCATGCATTTGTGTACTTAGACAAACCCATGAACTCACTAAAGGGCGACTGATATTCAGGGATTATGAATTAAAGAACCAAAGGCAAACCTTTTTCCTTTTTTATAGTAAGGGAGGATTATAGCCTCTGTCAAGTTTTCAAGTTTTTTTTTTTAAGCCATCACTGTACCATTGGGGAGATTCCCATTCATGAAGACACGGACAGCAATAAAAAGGGAAAAAAAAAAAAAAAAAAACACACACCACCACACGTGACAGGCGTCAAATCCCTCGCCACTTAATCTAAAACTAAAAAAAAAAAAAAAAAAAAAAAAGGCTGGCCATACATTATAAAATGCTCTTGTATACTTTTCCTTTAGATTTACCAAAACTATATAATATAACATGAGGTCAAACATAAACACTTTCAATGGTTATGCAATCAGGCAGGCCCTTGCACTACATAGTTGACGGCAAATTTAAAAGAAATTGAAAAAGAAAATTGTTACGTTTTTTAACTTCAGTTCTACTTTCAGGTCAAAACACTTCAGTGAATTATTCAGAAGAAAAAGACAGGCTTTTACTGCCATCTTGTGACAGGATCATGTGTGAAATTAATCTATATTTTGGGAATATGCTATTATACCTTTGGCTCAGGAAAATCTTGTATTAATAGTATAAGTTGCAATATTAAAAGCACACCTTCCCCCTCTCCCTTTTCATGTATTTATCTCTCTCCCCCCTTCCACCCCAAACCCAACAGGGGTTATCCTTTTCCCACATACTCCCCTCACCCTCACTCCCCACTACTTTCTCTGCTGCCACCCCATCTTGCCATCCATCCCCTGACCTGTCCAAGACTAGATTATGTGCAATTGGGACATCGAATCTTTCCCATGCCACCCTCCTCCTTCACCCAAGAATAAAAACATTTGCAGTAAAATCAGTTACCAAGCAGCACTAATTACCACTTCAGTTATACAATCACAGCACCAAAGCAAGTTGTTATGGTTACAAGTACTTCATAGAAGTATGCTACATTACTGTATCTACTTGTATATATATACACACACACACACACTTACATGACTTCACCATTTTACCAGAGTGTATTTGCTCATTTCCACTGTCTGTGCAAATGTGAAGAAGAGAAATGAGGAGAAAAAAAAAAAAGTGAAGTTGTTCTTCAAAGCTTGCACCTCTCTCCCACAGTGTAACCCACATAGCAGTATTATTTGCCTTCAGTCCCACTCCAGAGATCTTAAGGCTCCAGTCACACCAATGCGTTTTATCATACTTTTTGTAGAAACGCAGGAAATTTTTTTTAACATGGGTTCCTGTGGAACATGTTCACATCAATGCATTTTCGTGCCTCTGCGTTTCCCCCAAAAAACACACACCATAAAAAAAACGCAAAACGCAAATCGTGGCAAAATAACGCAGAAAGCACAGCAAAAAGCATTGCAGAAACGCTCAAAAGCAACATGCATAGATGTGAATCGAGCCTTAGACACCATTTGAATGTGCAATTTGCCATGCTGTGAATCCGGCGGCAAGAATCTACTGATTCCTGGTCTTGGGATTGACAGCTGTATGTGGATAGCTGTGGTCCATGTGCCTGTACACTGCAGCTATTCGTGTCCATTTCTGATTATCAGTGATTATCTGCAGTGAAAAAGAAATGCACATTTTTTGCAGGTAAAAAAGTGCATCTATTATTTTTTTTCTTAGGAGCCTGCAGAGCATTGTACCAGCAATCATCAGAACGTGGGTGTAATGTCAGGCTCCTTACAGACTCTCGGTACAGCAGTCCGCCCGTACCTCCTGTACAGGCAGGCAGTTACTGAAATGCAGGAAGAATCCAACTACAAGCTCCCTCACAATTCATCGAGAACTACAAGCCGTCTGCCGCGGTGGAAGATGGGACTTGTAATTAATTCACAGAACTCTGTGAATGAATGAGGCTGTGCGGGTGGAGCCCAGCACAGTTGCGTTGTATTTTAAATTGTGGCAGCAGATGCAGGGAGAGGATCCTCCACCCGCTGTCACAGAGAGGGGGGATCAGAGCGGTACAAGGCTACTACTTTAGTAACATGTTACACCTGAATAGGTGTGTAAGATAAAATATATTTCTAACAACAGACATGTATCAGAAATATGAAATGTGTGGGTAACTTTAAAGCAGATTGGTGCTCGTTTACAAGCGTTTAGCCATGTTTAGAGTAACTACTTGGATCCTGGACAGAATTCTAAATTTTTTACTCGCAGCTAAAATGACTGCACTGAAACATGGATAACTGCACAGTGTGAATGGCACCATTGAAAAATGAATATATGCATTTAGAAATGTCCTCTAAATGCATATAAACACAGGGTTGACAATGCCAGTGTGAATGAGGCCTAAATGAAGCTGTGATGCATATGCTTAGTAGACGCAAGGCCTTGATGGTCATTTTTCTGATTAAAGGCTGTGTGGCTCTGGGCTGGGCTACAGAGTAAAGATCTCAGGTGAGGGTCAAAGATAAGTATGCAAAGATGCAAGTTGCACTTGGGGGGGAGTTGCGGAGCTTAAGGAATATTTTACTAAACATGAAGTCTTCCTCAAATTAAGGCAATGGCTCAAGAACATTGATTACGCATGAAACATGTGACAGTCAAAATATGCAGTCTGCAACCCACTGAGGAGATATTCTCTCACTTCCTGTGAAGGAAGTGAATGAGAATTTTTCCAATGTGGGCACAAACAGCAAGACAAGTACTAATCAGAACAGTAAACAAAACCAGATAGCAAAAAAATACCATCTGTGTCCCTGTTTGGTATATTTCCCCACACATTCCTGTGAAAACAACCATCTCGACAGCAATGAAAAACTGCTCAGAACTAAAGGTTCTGAACCTTCCCCATTCAACTAAAAAGAACATTTTAAGAAAAAATAAAATAAACAGTAACTGCCACAAGAATAAAATACCTCTGTTGGTTGGTAATGAAAGAGCAATTTCAGCATTGTTTGTTAAAGGCAATGTATTCCCTCGTCCAATAAGCTGCTTGTTAAGAAAAGTTCCATTGCCACTTAAATCTTCAATGTAGGCAACAACCGACAAGCCAGATACAGCTTCCTATGAAAAACACAAAAATGATTTTCTTTTTTGCATTAAAAACCCTTCAACATTGAATACTTTTCATACAGTCTACTTTACAATTCATTTGAATGAAAGAAATTAGAACAATATAATTAGCATAATTCTAGTACTCACCCTAAAAATCCGAAAGTGCTTTTTGCTGTAAGTTTTGTATCTCTCCGTTTGATTTATTATTGGTTTATCAAAAGTATAATCACAGTGCTTGTCCCTTCCAAATTCATATTGTTCATTAATACAATCTGTTCAAAAAACAAAATATTTAAAAAACGTTTGATGAAAACCTAATTGAGAGAAATTTTACCAATCAGTCATTAGTATTCTTATAAATTTTACTGAAAGCAGCACTCCAGAACTGTGCATACAGTTCAAATACCTTACAGTGTAACTCTAAATGTTATGGAAGGAAACACTTGCATAGGTACACTTGCCCCGGGATCTTCTTTCTTTCCCTTTGAATAGATTTCACTTTATTTTCTCGTGTCTCCAGGACAGAAGCCAAGGGGTAATCTTCCCAGTGTGGGAACAGACAGCAGAGGTTTTAATCTTTCTCTACTCGGTCCAAAGGGAGTGCACAATCTAGTCTTACCACTAAGGCCCCATTCACACCTACGCATTTTTAGTGCATTTTGCAGATTTGCACTACAGTCCATTTAACATGGTTTCCTATGGATCACGTTCTGTAGTGCAAATTTGCAAAATGCAAAAAGCACTAAAAATGCATAGTAAATTCACATTTGTAGTCCACCTTAATATGTCATGCATCTTTCTTTCAAGAAAGAGAGTGGCTTCGATTTAAATACATATCATTTTATTGTTTAGATATTAATTTGAAGAAAGATGGGAAAAATAGGGAAATAATTACTATTTTCAGCATTTTTCCTCAATCCTTCTAATGCCGCTTACACACGAGCACGAACGACTTTTCCACGGACTAGGTCCAGACTCCGTCGGACAATTCGATCGTGTGTGGGCTCCAGCGGACTTTATTTTCCCAAAAGTCCGACAGTCCTAGAAATAAAACATGTTTCAAATCTTTCCGATGGACTCGAGTCCGGTCGAAAAGTCCATTCGTCTGTATGCTAGTCCGACAGACAAAAACCGACGCTAGGGCAGCTATTGGCTACTGGCTATGAACTTCCTTATTTTAGTCCGGTCGTACGTCATCACGTACGAATCCGTCGGACTTTGGTTGATCGTGTGTAGGCAAGTCCGTTCATTCGAAAGTCCGTCGAAAAAAAGTCAGTCGGACCTAGTCCGTCGAAAAGTCCGCCCGTGTGTACGCGGCATTAGTTTATGTGAACAGGAATAGGATCAAAACTCGTGTGGAAATTTCATTCCAAGTAGTTCCAATACTACTTATTTCAGTTTTTTGTCATATGGTTTTTATTGAAGTTTCATAATGAAAAAAGACATGGAACCAAGAATCAGGAGTAACAGAAATACAGATAACAGTGGGTAACAATAGCATTATACATATCATCTTGCATATTTATGAGGAAGTGGAATACGAAAAAGGGAGGAAAAAGTATAATTAGTCAGTTTTGAGGTGGAGAAGTCATGCATCCCATTGATAATGACATTTCTTATGCCCTTTGTGCTGAAGAGTAAAACAAATGTTAATGCCTGAACACAGTTTTGCAACTTTGACATACATGTGTTAGTAAAACTGTATCATCACAACTACTTTGTGCATCCAGGTGGACTATACTTTGATCATCTTCCCGCATCTGCTGTCGCAATTTGAAAACAGCGTGGCTGTGTGGTTTCCTGTGAATGAAAGCACTACAAGTACTGTTTTCCATTGCAGCGTACGGCTTGTAGTTCTCAATGAACTACAAGGGCGCTGGTGAGCGATCTCATAGTTCCTGCAATTTAGTTGCTGTCTAATCATACAGAAGGTACAAGAAGACAACTGACCAAGTCTGCAGGATCCTGGCATTGCGGAAGGCTGCAATGTTTACAGGATGCAATTGTTTTTTATCTGCAAAAAGATGTGCATTTATTAATTTTTTATCAAAAGGTGTGCTTATTCTTTTAAGCAAGTTATTTGTATAGGCTAATGTAATTTAAAATTGAACCTGATTATTAACAGCCAAGGTCTACAGTTTTACTATCCCCCCCACTGCCAAACTAAATCCTAACATGCAGCTGGTGGGGACATGGTGCACATGCTGATACCGCAATCTTGCACGTTGCAGCAAATTAAACCCAGCTTGTCATGTTGACAAGCAGCACCAATTAAGTCAATGGGCCTGCGCCACGACTGTGAGCCCAATCCTTGCTGAGGCGCATTAGGCCCCTTTCACACGGGCGCGCCCACTCTCCCCTATGGGGAAATCGGGCCACCGGTTCGTTTTCACCCGATCATATGCAATCCGCCAGACAGATGGAAAATAGGACCACCATCCATCTGGATTTGGCAGACAGGATCGAATAGCAGCGGGTGTCAGCAGGCATGTCACCGTTGACATCCACTGCTCAATGAGGTCTTCCTCAGAGCCTACTGTAGGCTCTGAGGAAGAAGGTAATCCTTCGAAACGCGTCAATCAGCAGTGATTTGCACATCCTCTCTCTAGGATCTGGAGACTGCTACCAATAGACGGATTGTCATATACCAAAGACTGTTACATTCTGGTTTTCTTTCCATCCTTGTGAGTAGCTTTTAATATTTTTTCTTTTAATAAATATATCAAAGGATAATGCATTCAAAAGCCTGGTGTGCCCTCTTTTTTTCTATTCTCTTCTTTGACTGCTAGGCTACCCCTATCCTGGAGGGCAACAAGGCCTAAGATATTATCCACTCTGAGCTTTGGATTGCCTGGTCAACACATTTGTGCGCAAGAGTATTTGTTTTGCTGCTATTAAAAAGATAATTTATTAGCCTGTTTCAACTGATCCTCCTGTTAGTTAATTTTTTTAATGTTACTGCCAAACACTTCAGAGAAAATGATTATTCCAGTGACTCCACTGACAACCTTTGAACTATTATTAACACGGATAAAGAAAAGTGTTGCAATGCTTCCTGAATTGGCCATAAACTAGAATAAAAGCCCGCAGTGAATAGTAAAAACATCTCAGTCACATTTATGGAAAATATATCTGAAAGCATAGAGGAGCAAAAAACAAACAAAAAAAAACAACATACCATGGTTCAAGAAACCTTTTCCTAAGGCCCACAGACGACCCCAAGGCTGTGGAGCCTGCTCATCCATTTCCACATCTTCTGGAATAGAAGCCAGATCCTGTACTGGAACTGTGTCTAAAGAGCTCAAGGTACCAGAACCAGAAGAGGAAGACTGACTGTATGACTGAGGAGCACTGGACGATGAACTAGACGTGCCTTGAGATGTGCCTTGAGTGGTGCCTTGAGATGTGCCTTGAGATTGCTGTGAATGTTGGGATTCACCCTTCGTGTCACGGGACATAGTGAAACTAAATGAAGAGAAAAAATGGCAAGCAAATATACTTGAGATTATATATGTTGTCTATAGGCAGATACAGATGAATATTATACCTTAGCTACGTATCTTGTGCTCTGGGCTATTGCCACTGTTACATGGATGTCTAAATCAAACCAGTACAGTATTTGCAGTATATCAAAAAGGAAAAGTGGGTGTATAACTTTTTAACAAGTGTCAGTCATATCAGATAACTGGTCGCAACTTATAAGACAGGACCAGGGATCTTGTTAAAATTCATATCACCGGTCAAACAACAGAATGGTGTGAATGGAACTGAAGGTAACGGTTGTCTGATGTTCACTTTGCTACAGAACAAGTCAGAGGTCCTTTCCAGACCTGCACATACCAGCCATGGCCACCTCCCTCTCACTGAGAACACAAACAGGTAAGGCTGCACACAGCTTCCATCTTCATTTTAAAATGTTTAAAGGATAAGTTCACCTTTCATAACATGTTACACCCATATTTACAGTGGTAAAGCGCCGCTTTAGGCCTCATGTACACTGCTGCTGGTAAACGGACGTTTAGGAGCAGTTGGTCATTTTTTCAGCTGCCCCTGAACTCTCCTCTATGTTAACTTATCAGTACATGTACACAGGGTCCTTTATAGTCGTTTCTAGGCAGTTGAGTTTTTTGGAATGCATTTTTTTGGAATGCAAAAAAAATGGGTTCAGAAGGATGTTCAGAGGCATCTGAAACGCTTGTAAATGCAGTAACTTGTGTTTAGCAGCGTTTCGTTCACAGACATTTTTCATTTTAATAACAAAAAAAAAAAAAAAACGCCTCTAAATGCGGCTAAACGAACATTTTTTTCCTAGCTGTCAAGTTAAATCATTCAGCAGAGGTTAAACAACGTCCCGTGTACATGAAGCCTTAGGCTGCATTCACACCTGAGCGTTTTCAGCTCATAAAACGCTCGTAAACGCCTGAAAAACGTCCAACAAGCAAAATTCCATTCATTTCAATGGCACCTGTTCACATCTGAACATTTTGACCTGAAGCAAAACACCTGAAAAATGCCCTAAGCTCAAAAAAGAACATGAGCTTCTTTAGGGCAGATTACAGGTGTTTTTCTGCCTTTTACATTGGTGACCTCAACAAAAGCGCGGTAAAAAACGCAGTAAAAACAAACACTTTGAAACACTCAGGTGTGAATGCAACCTTACCGCTAACGCCCCCCCACCAGTGTGAAAGTAGACTAAAAGTCAGCAGCTACAGGTTTTTGTAGTGCCTGACTTTTCATAAACACAGATATGCCTGGAGCTCCTCTTTTAGGCCTCATGTACACAGCTGATGGTAAACGAACGTTTAGGAGCAGTTGCGCATTTTTTTCGGCTCCCCCTGAACTCTTCTCTATGTTATCTTATCAGCACATGTACACAGGGCCGTTTATAGTCGTTTCTAGGTAGTTGAGTTTAGAGGCATTTTTTGGAGCGCAAAAAAGTGGGTTCAGAAGCCGTGCTTAGAGGCATTTAAGCGCTTCTAAACACGTTTCGTTTACAGGCGTTTTTAATTTTTGGCTATTTAAAAAAAACATGCTTCTAGGTGCAAATGCGGCATGTAAACATGGCAAAACGGGACGTTTTAAACGTGGGTTACTATCTGTCAAGTTAAATTGTTCAGGGGAGGTTATAAAAATGTCCCATGTACATGAAGCCTAAGTTCACGACAACAAATTTGCGCTTACTCTAAATAGTCAAGAAGATATAAGCAGCTAACACCACAACTAGAATCGTTGCCACATAAACAGATAATAAACAAAAAATGTGTAGCGCTATTTAAGACAAGATATCTTAAACTGATAAAATAGCTTATAACCAAAGTATAATGTACAACAATAAAGGTAGCATATATAAATCAAATTGAAAATAGAAAATATGTTAAATGGACAATCAGTGAGTTGGGACTGGATGGGTCACTACCCAACATGTGAGGTGAGGAGCGCCTTCACCAACATACAGCAGAAAGAGTCTCAGAGATTAATGTTCTGCAGTCATTTAAAAAGTCTCATCAATAGATGGGATATTCCATATATGAATCACACTATTCACCACTGTGTCTTCAAAAACATGCAGTGTGCTTGGATGTAAAAGGTGGGAGCTTACCGGAGGGTTTGAACCCCAAGCCAGCATATGCTGTTAGGGTCAAACCAAGCTTTTATTGCACCCTGGCAATAGTGAGAGGATCTTGGCAGGAGACACTGAACCGGGCTGCTCTAGTGATGCACCCTCTCCACAGGCAATGCTGGATCTCTCCACGCAAGGTTCATAAAAGGCACAAAAAGGGACTACATAGCGTGATACCGTAGACAACGTATTTATTAAATAAAAAGAGATACACTTACATGATGAAGTAAATAAAAAGCGCTTTTATATAAAAGGGGCGGCAGTGGAGTCCTCCCGACGCGTTTCGTCTCAGTAGACTTCGTCCAGGGGTACCCTCCACTGCAGCCCAACTCCTTAATATAGGCCCTGTGTTCATTATGATGTGACTCCAGCCCGTTCAATTGCCAAAATCTGCACTTCCGGGTTACCCAAGATGGCGGACCCGCGTGCGTTCCAAGCCTCGTCTTGGTGGGTGTATTATGCGCTCCACCACCCAAAAACAAAGACCCAATGTTCCCCATATGTTAACTATTTAAGATCCATTAACGTATTAATTGAAAATGTGTGAAGAAAAACATGCATTGACAATAAGAACTTACTTTCATGTACAATTAGGTTCGTCTGCCACACTATGTGACGACGAGTCTGTGTTAATCACGTGACGTGACGCTACGGCGTCACGGCACGGAAGCGGAAATGCTCATGTGGAACTCATTGCTTGCGTTCCACTGATGGTTAGCAGCAGGTCACGACTCTAGGTTAATCTCGCGATGTGACGCCGTGACGTCACGGCGTGAACACGGACCTTCTCATATAGATCCCACCGCTTGCGTTCCACTGGTGGTTCTAAGCTTAACAACCAGTTAAATATAACCTTGATGTGAATGGCTTACATTCCGGAAGCCGGTGTATCGTCTGATGCCATATGTTCACTGGAGATAACATAATAATTTTGTGAGGGACCTGGACTAATTAGATAATATATGAAATTTTGTGTGGATTTATATGATTAAAATTAAAACATAAAGTATAAAATGCAATAATTGCATGTGTATAAACCCGTGTATAATAATCGGTGAGATGAATTCAAAGGGCTGGATTCACATGCGTCTATACATTATTTACATTTTAAGACCTCAGTAATTTGAAAACATGCAGAGGGCAATACTAAATGCTGTCATTAGGTAAATACATTTGAATATAAAATTAAACGACATAAAATTAGACCACGATGTCATGAAAATAGAAAATAGAAATAAAAAATAAAAATAAAAATGTTTTTCTCGTGCCCCTTACGATTGATCTAGAAAAGCATTAACGTCTACCTCTACATTAAGTCCTAAGGGAGCAAAAGTCTGCAGCTCATATGCCCAGTACATTTCGAGGCGGGATACTCCCCTTGTTTTGGCACCCCCTCTCCAAGGTGGTGTATATTTGTCAATAATGACAAACTGCGATCCGTCAGGATTCCCACCATGGAATTCCTTGTAATGTCTCGGGACCGTATGTTTGGGGTCCCTGCTTTTAATAAGGGCGATGTGTTCTCCCACCCTAATCGTGGTGGTGGTACGGCCTATATACTGTTTACGGCAGGGGCAAGTGATGAGATACACTACATATCTCGTGCTGCATGTGCAAAATGGTTTTATGGTATATCTTTTACCTGTCACTGTGGAGACAAACTCGGTGACTTTGCGTGTTCTAACGGCATTATGCTGGCATACCGTGCATTTCCTACATGGAAAAAAGCCTGTCCAGTCATGAAAGAAAGAGGGGCGGGTGGGGGGATTTATAATGTTAGGGGCTATCCGTCCTTTTAAGGAGGGCACCCCTCTGAAAATAACATTAGCTTCTCCTGGGATGAGTGGACCCAGAATACTATCTTGCTTTAAGACGCCCCAATGCTTCCTCATGATGTTTTTGATTTGTCTGTATTGTGTTGAAAAAGTGGTTAACATGGCCCACTTAAACTTCCCGTCCGACTCTCTTTTAGGTTTGATTTCCAGTAGGGATTTCCTATCGATGTTGATCGTTCTTTGGATCTCTTGATCTAGGCCATTCGTGTCATAACCCTTATCTACAAACCTAGATTTTAGAATTCTGGCCTGTTCAAGAAATACCTCCGTTTCGGTACAATTCCGTCGGAGTCTCAAAAACTGGCTCCGAGGGACAGCATCTAGCCATGAAACATGATGACAGCTGTCAACAGGAATAAACCCGTTGCGGTCTGTGGGCTTAAAATATGTGCTGAATCTAAATTCTTTATTGATGATCTCTATCTGTAGGTCCAAAAAGTGAATTTTAGTTTCGCTAGCTTCATAGGACAGGGATATACCTCTGTCATTGGCGTTCAAACCCACGAAAAATTCATCGAGTGTTTCCATGGTGCCATTCCATAGGAGAAGGATGTCGTCTATGTATCTAGTCCACAAAACCAGAGAACTGGTTTCATGGACATAGACGACATCCTCCTCCCACTTCGCCATAAACAAGTTCGCGAGGCTAGGCGGGAACTTCGCCCCCATGGCAACTCCCCGTTGTTGGAGATAAAAGTTATGGTTAAACCAAAAGTAATTGTGTTTTGCCGCGAACTCTAGTAACTCAACGAGGTAATCACATTGAAAAGCAGCCAGAGAGTGTTCCTGAGACAAAAAATATTTGACGGCATCAATGCCCTTATCGTGTGGTATGCACGTGTACAATGATGCCACGTCGGCCGTAGCCATGATGTAACCATCCTGTAAAGTGATGTTTTCAAGGAGTCTGATTGTAGAGCTGGTGTCTTTCAAATATGAAGGCGTTTTCTTTACTAGAGGCTGTAGGAAAAAATCTATATATTTACCTACTTTGGCAGTAATGGAATTTATGCCACTTACAATTGGTCTGCCGGGGGGGCAAACTGGATCCTTATGGACTTTCGGCAGATAATATATAGTGGGGATTCGAGGTGCTGTGGGAATCAGAAAGTCTCTCTCTCTTTTGTTCAGGATCCTTGATTCATAGCCTTTTGAAACAAGCTGATGTAATTTCTGTTTATAATTGTGTGTAGGATTATTAGGTAACAGCCGATAAGTCCCTGGTTCGTTTAGAATGCGATGCATTTCTGCTTCATATTGGCACTTGTCCAAAATCACTATGCCACCCCCTTTATCTGCTGGGCGGACCACCAAGTCTTTGCGTGCACACAGAGACTCCAAACCCCCTTTTAACAGTGGAGGATGGGGAGTGCGTTTAATTGGTAGTCTGGCTAGATCATGTAGGACGAGGTCCCTAAAGATTTTTACGGCCGGCGCTATAGGGACCGGGGGGGAGAATAGAGAAGGATTGGATAAACCTGAATGAACGGCTCCTGAAGTAGCTGCTGGATAATCAGTACGTACTGGATTAGACACCAAATACCTCTGTATATTAACCTTACGGATGTATTTATGAACATCCATGAATGTATGGAATTTATCAAGTTTTTTGGGGGGAGCGTACTTAAGACCTTTATCTAATAGGGCCAGTTCTGCTTCCGTGAGGGTTTGAGAGCTTAAGTTATAGACCCCTTGGCCTTTCATAGTCTTTGTCTTTTTTCTTCTTTGTACTCTCCTCCCCCCTCTACACCCTCTCTTTGATCTGGGCCTCGTTTTCTTGAATGTGGGGCCCCGCGAAAAAAATGATTCCCATGTGTATAGGGGTTATGTATATATGGAGATTGATCGTAGTCATCTCTTCTACGTTCAGGGCTGTAGATGTCCCTAAGGGGTGAGAACCTATTTTGGGTGCGTATAGGGGAGGAGTAATGATGGTAAGATTCATCTCTCCGTTGAAAGTCTTGACCTGATCTATATTGTCTGGGGGAAGGATGGTATGGAACATGTTGAGAGTGAGTGTCTGAATATTGCATCCTATTATGGGTAGTACCTCTGCCTCCCCTCCTTCCTCTCAAGTTATTTCTACCTCTATGGGGAGTTTGAGGGTTATAATGCTGTACCCGCGGCTGAGATACATGGGATACCCCACCACGTTTTGTTCCACTTCTCTGGGGACCATAACTCTGAGAGTGGGCACCCGTGGGCTGGGATAGTGTAGTGGTGGCGTTCAGAGTTGGAAGACTGCTTATTAGAGTCGTACCCTCGGTGGTATTGGAGGAGACCTCCATAGGTGGGTTAACCTGCAGAAGTTTTTGCCAACCGAATACTGTACGGTTCTTGTAATCTCCTACATCCCTGGAGTATTTCTTTTGTTTTTTTATCTTTTGGTCTCGTTCCTCTTTCTCTAAATGTACCAAAAGGTTAGAGGAAAGGGAATTATACTCCTGAGAATTCTTATGGATTGAAAGTTTATCCTTCAGATCCTTAATTTCTCTATCTATGGTCTGGAGTCTAATACTTTTCTTAGTTATAAGTAACTGTAGAAAGTTGATGCCTGCATCATTGAAATATTTGAACCATGAGTCCAGATCTGTTTCCCCTTGTTGGGGTTGGACTTCCCAACGGAGGCTTCTAGGGACCATTTGTTCTGTAATATATTGCTGTAAAAAGACCAAGTCCCATTGCAAATGAAGCTCGGTTGTCATAACATTTTTAAGTCTGAGGAACAGTCCTCCAATCTCCGTGTCACTACTGGTTGTTATAAATACTCCCTGAGGGTTGACCCTACGTGAGGCTCGGTAGTCAAACACGTCCATAGTGGAGTGATTCCACAGAGCAGCGGCAAAAATAGTAATTCTAAATAAGTACACCAAAATTCACGACAACAAATTTGCGCTTACTCTAAATAGTCAAGAAGATATAAGCAGCTAACACCACAACTAGAATCGTTGCCACATAAACAGATAATAAACAAAAAATGTGTAGCGCTATTTAAGACAAGATATCTTAAACTGATAAAATAGCTTATAACCAAAGTATAATGTACAACAATAAAGGTAGCATATATAAATCAAATTGAAAATAGAAAATATGTTAAATGGACAATCAGTGAGTTGGGACTGGATGGGTCACTACCCAACATGTGAGGTGAGGAGCGCCTTCACCAACATACAGCAGAAAGAGTCTCAGAGATTAATGTTCTGCAGTCATTTAAAAAGTCTCATCAATAGATGGGATATTCCATATATGAATCACACTATTCACCACTGTGTCTTCAAAAACATGCAGTGTGCTTGGATGTAAAAGGTGGGAGCTTACCGGAGGGTTTGAACCCCAAGCCAGCATATGCTGTTAGGGTCAAACCAAGCTTTTATTGCACCCTGGCAATAGTGAGAGGATCTTGGCAGGAGACACTGAACCGGGCTGCTCTAGTGATGCATCCTCTCCACAGGCAATGCTGGATCTCTCCACGCAAGGTTCATAAAAGGCACAAAAAGGGACTACATAGCGTGATACCGTAGACAACGTATTTATTAAATAAAAAGAGATACACTTACATGATGAAGTAAATAAAAAGCGCTTGTATATAAAAGGGGCGGCAGTGGAGTCCTCCCGACGCGTTTCGTCTCAGTAGACTTCGTCCAGGGGTACCCTCCACTGCAGCCCAACTCCTTAATATAGGCCCTGTGTTCATTATGATGTGACTCCAGCCCGTTCAATTGCCAAAATCTGCACTTCCGGGTTACCCAAGATGGCGGACCCGCGTGCGTTCCAAGCCTCGTCTTGGTGGGTGTATTATGCGCTCCACCACCCAAAAACAAAGACCCAATGTTCCCCATATGTTAACTATTTAAGATCCATTAACGTATTAATTGAAAATGTGTGAAGAAAAACATGCATTGACAATAAGAACTTACTTTCATGTACAATTAGGTTCGTCTGCCACACTATGTGACGACGAGTCTGTGTTAATTAGAGGTCGACCGATATATCGGCCGGCCGATATATCGGCCGATATTTGGCTTTTTTTACTTAATCGGCATCGGCCGATTGTGCTGATAAAAAAAGCCGATTATAACTTCAGCGGGACTTGCAAATGACTTCTGTAATAGAAGTCAATTGCAAGCTGTTTGAAGTTTGTTTTCTCTCCTCCTCTGGGCAGCCTGCCAAGTCTGATAAGAAGATACATTTGTAGCTCTTCGGGTTCTTTTTATCAATAGACTGAACTCCGTGGAGAAGTTCTCAGTTTAACCATTTAAAGACTAAATCTTTTTTGACATTTGTTGCTTACAAGTAAAAATCCTGTATTTTCTGCTAGAAAATCAATTGGGACCCCCAAACATTATATATATTTTTTTTAGCAGAGACCCTAGGGAATACAATAGCGTTTGTTGCAATATTTTATGTCACACGGTATTCGCGCAGCGGTCTTTCAAACGCATTTTTTAAAAAAAAATACACGAATTAAAAAAAAAAAAAAATAGTAAAGTTAGCCCATTTTTTTTTTTCGTCCAAAAGTTTTGATTACCTGTTTTTGTGTATTTAATATTTAAGATATAGTTATTTTTTTAAAATCTAAATTCTACATACAAGTGAACTGATTGGAGGTTTGTTTTGTTCAATAAATGTTTAAATGTAAAAAATTTTCTGTATCACTTATTACTTAAGATTGCTTTCACACTGGAGCAGGCATGCGTTGACGGTAAAACGCTGTTAGTTTTAGCAGCGCTTTACCGTCATTTTAGCGGCGCTATTCGGCTGCTAGCGGGGCGCTTATAACCCAGCTAGCGGCCGAGGAAGGGGTTAAATGCGCCCCTGAAGTGCTGCTGCCAAAACGCTATGCAGGTGCTTCGGCAGCGGTGCGCATTCATTTCAAAGGGCAGGAGTGGTGGTATACACCACTCCAAAGATGCCGCTTGCAGAACTTTTTTTTACATCCTGCCAGCGCATCGCCTCAGTGTGAAAGCACTCAGGGATATCACACTGAGACTGCAGGGGAGCTGTTTTACTGGCACTTTACAGGCACTATTTTTAGCCCAAAAGCGCCTAAAAAAACGCCCCAGTGTGAAAGGGGTCTAACTGTTAGATTTTATGAGATGAAGGGGGAAAAAAAAAGAAAAAAAAATCGGCCTAATATATCGGCCCAAAAAAATCGGCATCATATATCGGCCATCGGCCACCGCGATTTCTAAATATCGGCATCGGCATCGGCCAGAGAAAAACCCATATCGGTCGACCTCTAGTGTTAATCACGTGACGTGACGCTACGGCGTCACGGCACGGAAGCGGAAATGCTCATGTGGAACTCATTGCTTGCGTTCCACTGATGGTTAGCAGCAGGTCACGACTCTAGGTTAATCTCGCGATGTGACGCCGTGACGTCACGGCGTGAACACGGACCTTCTCATATAGATCCCACCGCTTGCGTTCCACTGGTGGTTCTAAGCTTAACAACCAGTTAAATATAACCTTGATGTGAATGGCTTACATTCCGGAAGCCGGTGTATCGTCTGATGCCATATGTTCACTGGAGATAACATAATAATTTTGTGAGGGACCTGGACTAATTAGATAATATATGAAATTTTGTGTGGATTTATATGATTAAAATTAAAACATAAAGTATAAAATGCAATAATTGCATGTGTATAAACCCGTGTATAATAATCGGTGAGATGAATTCAAAGGGCTGGATTCACATGCGTCTATACATTATTTACATTTTAAGACCTCAGTAATTTGAAAACATGCAGAGGGCAATACTAAATGCTGTCATTAGGTAAATACATTTGAATATAAAATTAAACGACATAAAATTAGACCACGATGTCATGAAAATAGAAAATAGAAATAAAAAATAAAAATAAAAATGTTTTTCTCGTGCCCCTTACGATTGATCTAGAAAAGCATTAACGTCTACCTCTACATTAAGTCCTAAGGGAGCAAAAGTCTGCAGCTCATATGCCCAGTACATTTCGAGGCGGGATACTCCCCTTGTTTTGGCACCCCCTCTCCAAGGTGGTGTATATTTGTCAATAATGACAAACTGCGATCCGTCAGGATTCCCACCATGGAATTCCTTGTAATGTCTCGGGACCGTATGTTTGGGGTCCCTGCTTTTAATAAGGGCGATGTGTTCTCCCACCCTAATCGAAAATGTCCTGGTGGTACGGCCTATATACTGTTTACGGCAGGGGCAAGTGATGAGATACACTACATATCTCGTGCTGCATGTGCAAAATGGTTTTATGGTATATCTTTTACCTGTCACTGTGGAGACAAACTCGGTGACTTTGCGTGTTCTAACGGCATTATGCTGGCATACCGTGCATTTCCTACATGGAAAAAAGCCTGTCCAGTCATGAAAGAAAGAGGGGCGGGTGGGGGGATTTATAATGTTAGGGGCTATCCGTCCTTTTAAGGAGGGCACCCCTCTGAAAATAACATTAGCTTCTCCTGGGATGAGTGGACCCAGAATACTATCTTGCTTTAAGACGCCCCAATGCTTCCTCATGATGTTTTTGATTTGTCTGTATTGTGTTGAAAAAGTGGTTAACATGGCCCACTTAAACTTCCCGTCCGACTCTCTTTTAGGTTTGATTTCCAGTAGGGATTTCCTATCGATGTTGATCGTTCTTTGGATCTCTTGATCTAGGCCATTCGTGTCATAACCCTTATCTACAAACCTAGATTTTAGAATTCTGGCCTGTTCAAGAAATACCTCCGTTTCGGTACAATTCCGTCGGAGTCTCAAAAACTGGCTCCGAGGGACAGCATCTAGCCATGAAACATGATGACAGCTGTCAACAGGAATAAACCCGTTGCGGTCTGTGGGCTTAAAATATGTGCTGAATCTAAATTCTTTATTGATGATCTCTATCTGTAGGTCCAAAAAGTGAATTTTAGTTTCGCTAGCTTCATAGGACAGGGATATACCTCTGTCATTGGCGTTCAAACCCACGAAAAATTCATCGAGTGTTTCCATGGTGCCATTCCATAGGAGAAGGATGTCGTCTATGTATCTAGTCCACAAAACCAGAGAACTGGTTTCATGGACATAGACGACATCCTCCTCCCACTTCGCCATAAACAAGTTCGCGAGGCTAGGCGCGAACTTCGCCCCCATGGCAACTCCCCGTTGTTGGACGAGGCTTGGAACGCACGCGGGTCCGCCATCTTGGGTAACCCGGAAGTGCAGATTTTGGCAATTGAACGGGCTGGAGTCACATCATAATGAACACAGGGCCTATATTAAGGAGTTGGGCTGCAGTGGAGGGTACCCCTGGACGAAGTCTACTGAGACGAAACGCGTCGGGAGGACTCCACTGCCGCCCCTTTTATATACAAGCGCTTTTTATTTACTTCATCATGTAAGTGTATCTCTTTTTATTTAATAAATACGTTGTCTACGGTATCACGCTATGTAGTCCCTTTTTGTGCCTTTTATGAACCTTGCGTGGAGAGATCCAGCATTGCCTGTGGAGAGGATGCATCACTAGAGCAGCCCGGTTCAGTGTCTCCTGCCAAGATCCTCTCACTATTGCCAGGGTGCAATAAAAGCTTGGTTTGACCCTAACAGCATATGCTGGCTTGGGGTTCAAACCCTCCGGTAAGCTCCCACCTTTTACATCCAAGCACACTGCATGTTTTTGAAGACACAGTGGTGAATAGTGTGATTCATATATGGAATATCCCATCTATTGATGAGACTTTTTAAATGACTGCAGAACATTAATCTCTGAGACTCTTTCTGCTGTATGTTGGTGAAGGCGCTCCTCACCTCACATGTTGGGTAGTGACCCATCCAGTCCCAACTCACTGATTGTCCATTTAACATATTTTCTATTTTCAATTTGATTTATATATGCTACCTTTATTGTTGTACATTATACTTTGGTTATAAGCTATTTTATCAGTTTAAGATATCTTGTCTTAAATAGCGCTACACATTTTTTGTTTATTACATGAAGCCTAAGGCCTCATGTACACTGCTGCTGGAAAACGGACGTTTAGGAGCAGTTGGGCATTTTTTTCAGCTGCCCCTGAACTCTCCTCTATGTTATCCTATCAGCACATGTACACAGGGTCCTTTATAGTCTTTTCTAGATCGTTGAGTTTAGAAGCATTTTTTTTTAAAGCAGAAAAATGTGTTCAGGACGGATGTTCAGAGGCATTTGAAATGCCAAATGCCTGTAACAGCTTGTAAACACGGTAACTCGCGTTTAGCCACATTTCCTTTATAGGCGTTTTTAATGGAGATACATTTCTGACCATTTACAATGTAAAAAACGCTTCTAAAGGCAAATGCTGCTAAACGCCACACCTTTTTAAACATTGGTTACTAGCTGTCAAGTTCCATCGTTCAGGAGAGGTTTTAAAACGTTTCATGTACATGAAGCCTAAGAGCTCACTGGATGTCTGGCAATTTTTGTTTTTTTTGTTTAACTTACTTGCAGCATTTTTAAAGAAACAAAACATGGAAAATGTGCATGCATTGCAGTGATGTACTGCACATGTGTTGTATTTTTGACTGTCAGTCACTGCACCCCACTCTGCTCCTCCATCGCTCTCTGGAGTGATGGGCCGGAGAGGGGGCAGATGTGGCAGGCTCAGGCTCTCAGCTGCATGCTGAAAGTTGAGCCAGCTGTTTCTGGGATCCTTTCCAAATGTGATGCGGGTCCGCCCGGTCAGCTGATAGCAGACAATAGCCCACTTTCACCTGACTCTGGTTCATAGAAGTACATATACTCTTGCGATTAAAAACAGAAGTACAGTAAAACCTTGGATTGAGAGCATAGTTTGTTCCGGAAACATGCTTGTAATCCAAAGCACTTGTATATAGCAAATTTCCCCATAAGAAATAATGGAAACTCAGATAATTTGTTCCACAACCATTTATTCATAAGTCCTTCAGTTAATAGTCCATATAAAAAGATTATAGCAATGTGATAAGTTTTGTAACCATAAGAGCCCTTTCACACTGAACCAGATTTCAATTGTTTTAGCGCTAGATATAGCGCCTGAAAACTTCCTCCCAAATGTGAAAGCTCTAATGCTCTCACACCCAGGCGGTGCGCTTGCAGGACGTTAGAAAAAGTCCTGCAAGCAGCATCTTTGGGGCAGTTTGGGAGTGATGTATACCACAATTGGAAGCCTCCACGAGGGGATTAGAAGCTAAATCTATCAGGAGCTACAGGGTATAAAAGAGAAGAGAGGCGCCTCTAATGCTGGCCATACACGGTTCGAATTTCGTAAGAATTTTCTTTCGAAAATCGTATGAAAGAATTTTCGTATGAATTTCGCACCATTAGTGGGCTGCAACAATGGCCGATTTTCGTGCAGCAATCAAATTTGAGGAATCGGACATGTTGGAAATTTTTAGAAAAACAAACGATTTTCTAATCAATGATGGGAGAATCGTGCGAGAAATGTAATAAGAAAAGAAAATTTCTGGAGAGAAAAGAAGATTCCTGCCCACGAAAATTCTTTTCTGTAGCAACATGCGGTGAAATTGAAGGCTTGGTCAGCCAAATTTCGAAAATCAATGGTGGCATCATCGGATCACAAAAAAAAGGAACATTCTGATTTTGAAAATAAAAATTTGTTCGAAATTCGACCATGTATGGCCTGCTTAAGTGTAGCAATATAGATCTCACCGCTGTCAATCTGCAATCGTGACCAGGAAAGCTACCCTGCAGTAGAGCGATCTGAAAGGGTGGCTTGAAGCGTTCATGGAGCACAGCGTTGAAGGGATGACATCGATGGTGGCATGGAGGATGGTCTATGTGGACAGCTTTACCCCGGATGCCTGTATACTTAGATGTGCCTCTTTTAATCATCAACCATGTGAGTTGCTAAATGTTGTACCTTCATTAAATGTAACCATATTGCTACACTTAGAGGCGCCTCCCTTCTCTTTTATACTCAGTTGTGACATGAGCTACTTGTATATCAAGACATCGCTTGTATATCAAGTCAAAATCATCGTCTTGCAAAACGCTCTCAAACCAAGGTTAAAAAAGGTCTGTCCACACTCCTTTTTAAATCTCAAAGCAAGATTCTAGATACACTGTTGAAACACAATGTATATATAAACACTGGGGTTGATTTACCAAAGGCAAATCACTTTGCACAACAAGTGCAGTCGCCGTAGATCAGAGGAAGCTCTGCTGATTTTATCATCCAATCATGTACAAGCAAAAATGCTGTTTTTTTGTTTTTTCCTTGCATGTCCCCCTCAGTTCTACAGCGACTGTACTTCCAAGTGCACTTGTAGTGCAAAGTGGATTTGCCTTTAGTAAATAAACCCCAATGTTACCTACTAAAGGTTTTGACAATCTGACCAACCAGTCTACAGGCTCATACAGCCTAACCAGGCTGGTCACCTGACATTTCTGTACTGCACTCAGGCAATACAATCCAGCCATCTCTCTGCCCCCACACTGTGGCTGGCCAATGAAAGAGAAGCAGCAGACTAATGAGCACATTCTTCTCTTCCTGTTAGGACATCTGATTAGCTCCTGATGATTTTCCCTTTTTCAGTCTAAATTCTACTGTACAGGGAGGGGGGTACAAGAGACTGATACCAGGTATAATCCCGCTATGTAGACAAAATTAATTAAAAATTCCATTTCATTCAACTATTTTTACATTATTTTTTATAATCTGCCTGGAGCTTTAAATGCAGTAGAGAAACATGAATCACCTGCCTGGCGGTGCTGTTTAAAGCTGGCCTATACATGTTTCAGTTGTTAATTTAGTCAGCGGCTGGAGGAAATACAAACTATGGGGCTTATTAACTAAACCTGGAGAGTGCAAAAGCTGGTGCAGCTCTGCATAGAAACCAATCAGCTTCCAGGTTTTATTGCCAAAGCTTAATTGAACAAGCTAAAGTTAGACGCTGATTGGCTACCATGCACAGCTGCACCGGATTATGAGTGCACCAGTTTTAGTAAATTTCCCCCTATGTGTGGATGGGGAAATCCTCCAGGCTGATTGGCTGCATGTGCTGATCAAATTAAAATTTTCCAACGAGACGGTTGATGAGGAGTAGATTGATTGATTGACTTCTCATATATGGAAACAGTCATACATGGATCAGAATTTGTCTGGTTTCTGATGAACCAGCTGAATTTCAAGACACATTTGGTCAGCTTAAAGCGAGAACGAAAGCTTGCAGGCTTTTATTGCAGAAGAGACATGCACTGTCTTTTCTGGAATAAAATACCCTTAACTGCCTGCAGTCTCCTCCGCCACTGTAAACTGGGTGGAGCATGCGCAGTGCAGCTTACAGTGTCAGGATGACAGCCTCTTGCACATGTGCAGGAGTGACGTTATCCCCTGCCAGCCAATGAAGAGGCCTGAAGACTGGCACTGAGAAAAAAACGCTGATGCAGCGCCGCTGGACTGGCAAGTATGGAGACTTTAGTTCTACTTAAAGAGCTCATGCACATGGACATTATTAGGATACTCATTCACTAAGCTCTGGGGGAAATTCATTTGAATGGGCTGCTGTGCCTCTTGAAAGGCAGGGGAAAGGTCCCTGCAGCAGTGCAGAAATCACAGTCCACAAAGTAACTACAAGCCCAGTGCGTGTATTAATGGCACCAGCACACCACTCCTGCGTTTTCCTGTGCTGATGGTGGCATCTGTAGGAACAGGGGTGTTCCCCCAGCAGTAATCACACAGACATGAGCCTAGAGTTAGGCCTACCATCAACTATGTAATGCCATGACCCCCTCTGGTTTCCTATAAATGGAATGGATTGCTTCGTTTTGGTAATCTTGTACAGATTATACAAGCAGATTGTAGTGTATGTACATTCTGCTGTCACAAAGCAGGCAGGCTCTTTATTGCAGAAGAGACATGTAGTGAGGGAGATTTACTACAACCTGAGCACACAGAATCTGCTTCAGCTGTGCATGGTAACCAATCAGCTTCTAGGTTCACACTGAATGTGGCTTTGAAACTGTGTGGCTTCAATTGAAATAGTACGATTTCAAAGCCGCGTGTCAGTGCGACTCAGCTGATATCTGTGCGACTTCATGCACAGATGTCTATGCAAGTCACACATGAAATTGCCAAAAGTAGTGCAAGAACTACTTTTTTAAATTGGTGCATCCTGCACTGATTTGAACAGTGCCATTGCTGACAATAAGGTGCGACCTTTCATAAGATTTGACCTGTCCGGTATGAATGGGGGGCTAATTGTCAAATCCTAATAAAACAAGCTGAAGTTAGAAGTGGATTGGTTACTATACACAGCTGCACCAGATTCTGTGTGCACCAGTTTTAGTAAATCAACCCGTGTCTTTTCTCCAATAAGACGCACCTACCTGCTCGCATGTCAGCTAAGCTTACTCTCATCCTGTGCTAGCCAATGAAGATGGCAGAAGACCAATTTAGTTCTGTTTTAACCCTTTCCCTTGAACTGGGCTAATGCCCAGGAGGTAGGAAGATCTGATTGATCATGTGACCATGGCCATTGGCTATTACAGTGGTCACACGATTGGCAGCTGATGACTCCTGATCAATATTAGAGACCTGCAACTGTCTTTGACAGCTCGGTCACTGTGCTGGGAGCGCAGGGAACTCTGCCACCCATATGGATGCATGTGTGTGTGTGTTTAAGTCCACCCTCATGGGCGGCAACAGATTAAATGAGGATTGTACAATCAGATCATATAGTGTATGGTTATCTTAAATGAGATTGTCCAATGTACGATTAGCCTAAAGACGATTGTACAATCAGATTATATAGTGTATGGCTAGATTAAATCAGATGATATAGTGTATGATTAGAATAAACCAGATTATATAGAGTACGATTAGAAGAAATCAGATGATATAGTGTATGATTAGAATAAACCAGATTATATAGAGTACGATTAGAAGAAATCAGATGATATAGTGTATGATTAGAATAAACCAGATTATATAGAGTATGATTAGAAGAAATCAGATGATATGGTGTATGATTAGAATAAACCAGATTATATAGTGTATGATTAGAATAAAGGGGATTGTACAGTGTAAAGTTAGAATAAAGGGGATTGTACAGTGTAAAGTTAGAATAAAGGGGATTGTACAATGAGCCAGCATTGGATTTGCCATCCCTTCTATAGTAGAACTATTCTCCAGGCAGGCCTGGCACTACACAGTGATTGGTAGGCCTGAAGACGATAGTAGGAGGAGGGGGGGGGTGCCACATGTGGAGAGCAGTCTATCCTCTCGGGGACATGTACTCTCTCCCCAATATATATATATATATACACACACACACACACGGCTGCCATGTAGGAGGGGGTGTAGAGGGTGAGTGCCCACCCAGGTGCCCCGCACACACACTTATCCAGTGACACGCTCTCACCTCACCGCAGCCACATAAACAGGAAGATGATCCTCGTCCCCGTTGCCGCCATTCAGTGTTAAGCCCGGCTGACCAATCACAGGTGCTGATGTCAGCAGTGGGCGGTCCGCGCTTACCTTTCACCCCCGGGAGCCATACGGCATGGGTCTGCGGGACTCGGTGCTCCCAGGATCGGCTTCCCCCTGTGGAGGAGTGAGCGGGGTCCGGGTGTGTGCCAGTCATGGAGATCGGATGCCGGGCGGTGTGGAGGCGCTGTGCCGGGCACTGGAGGACGTGTATGGCGGCTGTGCTGAGTCCAGCGAAGGTGACCCGGGGGGTGATGTGTGTCCGAGCTCCCCCCCTTCTCTCCCCGGCTCCATGGATGAGGAGGAGGCTGTGTATGAGCGCTCAGAGCCGCCTGTGCTGGAGCTGTCAGTGTGAGATCCGTACTGAAGAGCTCTTCTGTCCTTCCTGCCGGTCACTGCAACCTCCGGATCTCACCAGGGATTACTTCTACCTCCTCAACTGGTAAGACGACCTTCGCCACCACAATCGCCATTGCCATCACCATAATCGCCACCACCGTAATCGCCAACATCACCACTGTAATTGCCATTGCCATTGTTGTCACCACCACCATAATCGCCATTGTCGTCACCACCACCATAATCGCCATTGTCATCACCACCATCGTCCCCAATACCACCATAATCGCCGTCACCATAATCATCATCACCATAATTGCCATCGTCACCATAATCATCATCACCATAATTGCCATCGTCACCATAATCATCATCACCATAATTGCCATCGTCACCATAATCATCATCACCATAATTGCCATCGTCACCATAATCATCATCACCACCACCATAATTGCCATCGTCATCATCACCACCACCAATACCACCATAATTCACGACACTACCTGCTTGGAGTTTGCATGTTCTCCCTGTGTCTGCGTTGGTTTACTCCGGGTACTCCGGTTTCCTCCCACACTCTAAAGACATGCTGGTAGGTTAATTGGCTCCTGTCTAAATTGTCCCTAGTATGTATGAATGTGAGTTAGGGACCTTAGATTGTAAGCTCCTTGAGGGTAGGGACTGATGTGAATGTACAATGTATATGTAAAGAGCTGCGTAAATTGACGGCGCTATATAAGTACCTGAAATAAATAAAATAATTGCCATCGTCACCATAATCATCATCACCAATACCACCGTAATTGCCATCATCACCAATACCACCATAACTGCCATCGTCACCATCATCGTCATCACCACCACCATAACTGCCATCATCACCATCATCGTCATCACCACCACCATAACTGCCATCATCACCATCATCGTCATCACCATAATCATCATCATTACCACCATAATTGCCATCGTCGCCACCTGTTACAGCTGGCCCAGGGTTAGTCCTTGTCATTAGACATGTGCAGTTTGTTTTTCAACAAATTTGTTAATTTGGAAATATTCAAATTAACGAAAACCCATTTAACAAATTATTCGGAAATTCAAAAATCTGAAATAACTAACTAATACTAACTTAAATTTTAGGTATTGGCATTTCCTTTCAAATTTGACAGTTAGCGAACGTAACGAAAACGAATTTATCTGAGGTTGCAAATTATCCAAAATAATGAATGTTGCATCTAAACAAATGGAATGTAATGAATTTAATAGTAATAAAAACTTTATTAATAATTCATTACGTTCCATTCATTTAGATGTGGCATTCATTATTTCAGATAATTCGTAACTTCAGATAAATTCGTATTTGTTACGTTCGCTAACTGTCAAATTTGAAAGGAAATGCCAATACCTAAAATGTAATAGTTGGTATTAGTTATTTCAGATTTTCGTTCTTCCGAATTTTCAAATTCTCGAATTTATGCAAAATAACAAATCTCGATCATAACAAATGACCTGAAAAACAAAAAAAAAAAAAAAAAAAACACGAATGAAATGAAAACGAATTGTTTGGCAGTGGACATGTCTACTTGTCATTGCAGTATCCGTGCAAAATCTACACCCATCAGCCACAACGTTGTGACCACTGACTGGTAATGTGGAGACCATTGATTATCTGGTGGCACCATCATCTGAAAGTGGAGGGGGGTATATTAGACAGTAAGTGAACATGTTGTCCTTGAAGTTGTTTGAAAATAGCTAAAAATGGACAAGCGTAAGAATATGTGTCCTTGACAAGGGCCAAATTGTAATGGCTAGAAACTCCAAAACGGCAGCTAATGTGGGGATGTTCCTGGTCTGCAATGGTCAGCACCTACCAAAAGTTGTCCAAGGAAGGAAAGCCGGTGAACCAGCGGCAGGGTCCTAGTCAGCCAAGGCTCACAGATGCACATAGAGAGTGAAGGGGAGCCTGTGAAGACCGATCCAATAGAAGAGCTACTTTAGCTGAAAATGTTCATACTGGTTCCAATAGATGGCAGTTTATTGTGTGTTGAGCTGCAGACCAGTCGGAGTGCCCATGTTTTTCCATAATAGAGATGAGCCAACACCTGGTAAATCCATCAAATGAAAAACTTTTTGTCACATCACAAGTATGTTAATGCATTTTGGCTGTAGCTGCTACAGCCCAAACACGTTAAGAGTTTCTGTGATGTGACATATGTAGCCAATAAAGATTTTTCATTTGATGGATTTACCAGGTGCCGGCTCATCTTTATTATGGAACTTCTGCTGGAGTGTGTGACCACTGAGAACTGATCTTCAGCTATGAGGGACTGAGCAGGCGGTTGAGCTTGGGTATCAAACCTTTTTAGGGTGCCCATGATGACCTGTGTCCACAGCCAAAAGCACCTACAATAGGCATGTTAGTATCAGAACTGGACCATGGAGCAATGGAAGAAGGAGGTCGGGTCTGATGAATTCAAGAATGGCTTGTGGAACACAACTAGTTTGAGGTGTTAACTTGGCCTCCCCAATTCTTCAGATCTCAATCCAATCAAGTGTGGGATGAACTGGAAAAACAAGTCCAATCCACAGAGGGCCCCACCTTGAAACTTACAGAACTTAAAGGATCTGCTACTGACTGCTTGTTGGCAGATAGCATAGCACACCTTCAGAGGTCTAGTAGTGTCCATGCCTTGATGGGTGGTCATAATGTTGTGCCTGGTCGATGTAAGTCTATACCTGTGTGTTACTATAGATTAGACATAATGTTAAAGAATATTGGCCAGGAAAACCTGGAAGGAGGTTGTCACTGTTGGAGCAAATTGGACTGTTGAGTGGAGGTTTCAGGGCATGAAAGGCTTATATATAAAAAAAAAATGTTATTTGTTTTAATTTGATGGACATGTGCCTGGCTACATACCTGTTCTGGATCAGAAGTTTTACATGTCAGAGACAGCCAGGAAACAGCTGAGGTTCCATTCACACCTGAGCGCTTTGTAGATAAAATCAACCTCCAAATCCCTATGTATTACAATGGTGGGTGTTCACATATCAGCGCTCAGATGTCAGGAGCTCAGTGCCCAGCACTCCAAAACCTACATGAGCCACTTCTGAGGTAGAACAGGCCAGTTTTTGCCCCATAGACTTGAATAGGAACAAATCAAGTGTTTTGCATGTTTTTTAGGCTCTCCTCTATGTGGTTTCCATTGGCTAAAACAAAAATGAATGAAACTTGAAAACACTTCTAAAGTCTTAACAGACAAACATGTTAAAAAAATGCCTGAAGCCACATTGAAAATTGATAAAAAAATAAATAAATAAAACTCCCAGTTAGTAACCCCACATCCTGCCTTGTTGGAGTGAGCATTTAACTTTTTTTTTTTTTTTTTTTTGCTGCCCAACAACAAAAGAATGATAACTGGAAGTTTTTCTACCAGGCTTTCAAAGGTCCAAAGGGCCTACAGGTATGACAGTCCAATTATTGAATATTGTACAGAGCTGCACAGCTTTTTATTACCTACTGGGGCCCCTTGAGCTCTATTGTCTCCAAAAAAAAAAAATGCTAAAAATGTCATTTGAGTACAGTGTTGTATGACCGCGCAATTCTCATTCAAAGTGTGACAGTGCTCAAAGCTGAACATTGGCCTGAGCAGGAAGAGAGTGAAATTTCCAGTATTGAAGTGGTTAAACCATTAAAGGTTACTTTTTACAGGGGATCTTTTTTTATTCTCCGAGGAAGGGATGACACGCTATGTTCAAGAAATTATATAACAAAGTGGTATTAGTGGTGTCTCACTTCCTCCATTGTTCCAGGCATGTGATCTGGGTACAAGTCATGGCACTTAGAATAGATTTCCTCCTAGTCTCTACTTGCAGCTGTGGCCACACCTTTATACGTTTTATTACTTGGCTGGTATTTTTTTTGTAATTCCTATGTAGAATAATGTCACATCTGGTAAAACTATGATAACCATTGATATGTTTTTTTTTTTTTTTTTCTTGTCCGTTTCTTTCAGTGACAGATCGTTTGATGTTAATGTCCAGGAACTGCAGAAGAAATACAGGGATCTCCAGAGGTCACTTCATCCAGATTACTTTAGTCAGAAGCCACAGGCATGTTCCACAACTTGGCAAGAAGTACTATAAAGTCCCCCTTTTTGGTTTACATAGCAATATTTGCAGTTGGTTGAAAAAAAAACTGAAAACAGAGGCTGCCATTGCTGACTTCTCTTCTGAAAATGCTAGTTTCCTGGCTTTCATGCTGATGCAATGACGGTGACAGTCTGACAATAACGAGGAAGATAATCCTAGCTCTTAACTAATTTTAAAAATGTTTCCTCCCCCCTCCTACCCATTCTGCATACCCTTTAAAAAAAAAAAAAAAAAGATATGTGCACTTGCCTTAATCCAGTCACATGACCCTGTGGTGTTTTATTTACTAAAACTAGAGTGCAAAATCTGGTGCAGCTCTGCATAGAAACCAATCAGCTTCCAGGTTTTATTATTAAAGCTTCATTGAACAAGCTGATGTTAGAGGCCGATTGGCTACCATGCACTGCTGCACCAGATTTTGCGCACTCCAGTTTTAGTAGATCAGCTCTCTTGTGTCAGTGAGCGGCAGCTGCAGGGGAGAGTTGGGAGCGCCAACAATGGCTGGGCCATGAGATCCTATGGGTGACATGGCTTCTCGAATTTACAGTCATGGGCAAGCGCTCTTACACAGCTGCAGGATGGCCTGACGGAACCAGATTAAAAAGGTAAGTACACGGATTTGGAGTTCTACATTTCGAAAGCTGAATGCTTGTTGCAGGTTTTTCACTCAAAATGCCTTAAATCCAGGGAAGCCAGGCAACTAACATTCTCGGAAGCAAGTCTTCAGTGGAAGCCCCTATCTAAGACTCACTTAAAGTATAACTAAAAACATTTGCGTTTTGGATAGAGTGGAGAGGGATTAGAACATCTATCGGGTCTTTATTGCTGAAAATAGATTAAAAGCCAGCACTCAACCCATAGACCCTGCGATAATGATACAAAAATACACCAACATTGGACAATGCAGGCAAGTATGACATGTTTATTATTTTAAAAAGTTTGCAATCACTTGCATTTATTACTGCATGTATCTCAGAGCAGGAAAGAAATGAGGACAGGGCCTACATAGACTGTAAAGAATTGTCCTGCTATAATCTAATGGATGTAGTGGATCTAAAAAGGAGCAGGTTATATCTAATGATTTCTTTCTTCTAAAGTCCATACACACGATTAGACTTTTTGACAACACTGGTCCGACGGACCTGTTTTATCGGACAATCCGACCGCGTGTATGCTCCATCGGACAATTGTTTTCGGTTTTTCAACGGACAAATGTTCGCTGTGCATGCTATCAAACTTTCCGGCAACAAATTTCCGATGGAGGAGAATCCAATCGTGTGTGTACACAAGTCCATAGGACTAAAGTCCAAAGTACAAACACGCATGCTCAGAACCAATGCTGAAGATCAGACAACAATAGCAGAAGTTGCCCAAAGGGTGGCGGTAAAGAGCTGAAAAACCACGTGATTTGGGGAATGTTGGCTGAAAAAGTTCTGCCTTGTGTATGCAGAACAAGTTCACGGCAAACGCCCCTTCGGACAAAAATCCATGGAAAAGTCAGATGGAAGTCCGATCGTGTGTACAAGGCTTAAGACTGCAGCCTATTTAGCAGTAAATGACTATTGCACAATTGTTTGAACTGCATTAGAACAATAGTTTTGTGATGCTGAACCTGATCCCAGGTGCTCCGTTATAATGCAAAGATGTTAATGCATTTATTTTTTATTTTGGATATTTATCTTGCATGATCAAAACGCCTAACCTGTGTTTTAAATAAAGTTTATTTCTGCTTTCTATTTTAGTTTGAGCGGGATATTTCTGATCAACAATCTTCTTTAGTTAACAAGGCGTACAAAACGTTGCTGTCTCCATTAAGCAGAGGAATATACCTTGTAAGTTTATTGCAGGAGACATCAGTCTTTTCTTATTAATTCTGACAGGTTTAGAAATATTTATCAAATGTAAGAATTTGAGCTGGGTTTTTTTTTTTTTTTGTTCTAATTTTAGAAGAAAATCAGTAGATCCAGTATCTACATAAAACTGCAAAAGGCATATAGGCTTAATAGTATACAGTGGTACCTTTTGGATTATGAGCATAATTCATTCCAGAAGAATGCTTGTAATCCAAAGCACTCATATAACAAAGTGAGTTTCCCCATAGGAATCAATGGAAACTCAGATAATTTGTTCCAGTGTCACAACTAGTGTATGCAGTACCGCATGTTGCCAGAGGTGGGGGGCGCCAGAGACACTCGGGAACGGAGTGTCTCAGAGTGTTACCGGTGCCTTGCACCTCTGGCCATATGCGGTATTACACACCCCAGAGGCTTGACTCCTGCTTGTCTTGCGAGACAACGCTCGCAAACCAAGTCAGACTAAAAAAATAGCTTGTATTGCGAAACGCTCATAAACCGCAATTACTCGCAATCCGAGGTATTGCTGTATTGCAAAAGAGCAATGACCGGATGCAAAACCTGTAGCATCCTTTGAATTGACTGCTTCTTAGAGTGCCCCCTTAACATAATAGTTATATATATATATATATATATATATATATATATATATATATATATATATATATATATATATATATATATATATATATATATATATATATATATATATATATATAATATAATTTTAATTACATGTGTGCTGTCTTGCTTGGGACCATTGCTTTGTTATGGAACCTCCTATACGGGATTTTAGTTGGAGAGCTGCAGGAAGAATCAATGGACTAAGAGTATGCCACACTCCTGTTCCATTGCTAACTACAAGTCCATCTGCTGTGGCAGACAGACAGATCTCTGTGAATGAATGACGAAGCTGTGCAGGCAGAGTCCCTTTTCTTCTGCCTGCCGCTTGTCAAGACCTCTGCCTGGACCTGACTACTCCTTCTGCCTGCCAAGACCCAAGTACGCCTCTTGCTGCTGTCTTGCACTGTGGTCTCCACACCATAGCCATCCCTGATCCTGAGGGCCATGACCTTACAGTTGTAACAAAGCAACCTGGGATCACTAGGGTCTCTGGTTTATCTTCACCTTCAGGGGCTCTGGGTGAGCCTATGTCACCTGCCGGAGCGCCACTATAACAATTTACATGTGGACTATAGAGTTTCATCCCTGGGTGTGGTTACAGTAAATATTGTAAAAAGAGAAGGAAACTCGCCTGTTTAAAGGAAACCTTTTAATGAGGGAAACGTGGAAGCGGTTGTTGGCTTTTTATTCTGCTGGTTGCCTGGCTGTCATGCTGATTCTATTTCAGTCACTGACCTATCAGAGGTGCGCATCTTCACTAGGCTCATGATTCGATTTGATTGCGATTATCCTTGCATCACAATTACTGCCCATGGTTTTCATAAAAAAATTCAAGCAATCGGAAGGACTCCATTTTATTTTATCTGCTCTGAAAAAAAGACACTCCCTGCATGTAACAAAGTCTGAACACAACAGACAACAACAGTATTTATTTAGAACAGTAAATACTAAATGGCACAGCCCCCTTTACATTACACAGCCAATTTACAATATACAGCCCCCCTGCACTCTCAGGAGACCCCCTGCCTCTCCCTGGACAGCCCTACCAGCGCATTCTAAAGTTAAAAATAAAATCACTGTCGGTCCCTCTGTTTCATGTATTCCTTTCTACGGTGTGAAAGGGTTAATGTAAACCTATGCCTCTACCTTACTCCCGGATGGAGTGCACGTGACCCTGGATGAAAGATCGGTGATAATAAGGTAGAGGCATACGTTTACATTAACCCTTACACACCGTAAGAAGGAATACATGAAATAGAGGGACTGACAGTGATATGTTTTACATTTTAGAATGTGTTGGCAGGGCTGTCCAGGGGGAGGAAGGGGGTGCTGGTATGACATCATCCATGCAATTGATGATGCATCGATTCTACGATTATTTTCAACACCCCTATGAACCTATAAGAGTATCCTGACAAGAGTGTGCATACTGATAATTTTTTTTTTTTTTTTTCAGCCTGTGACCCAGATGAAGCCAGAGCTTTACCAACAGCCTGGCAATTTGCTACTTCAAAGTGACACTAAGGCCACTTTCACACTGAGGCGTTGGCGGTAAAGCAGCACTAGTTTTAGCGGCGCTTTACAGGCGCTATTTTTAGCGCTAAAACGCCTCCAGTGTGGAACTGGCCTAAACTCTTTTATAAAATAAATCTTATGTTTTTAAATATAAGTAGAATATACCAAATGCAAGTGTTTTCCGGTTATTCTCAGACATCCTGCTTTAGAGTGTCTACATTGTTCTCCATACCCCCTTTGTGTATGTGAACGTGGCCACCCTTTCCTGCTGGCCCCTAAGTTGGATTATACATCCATGTGCAGATGCATTCAGCTCTATAAGAATTGTAGTACACAGAGCGGAGCATGTGACTAGAAATTATTCACCATGCTCGCTCTACACTAATAGCAGTGTGGTGCATCGGAAGGATCTGCTGCATGCACAGGGCAAAAAAAGCCTGAAAACAGTAAAGGCTCGTACACACGATTGGACTTTTTGACAACAAACATGCAAATTAGCTGTTTTAAGGCAACATCCGACCGTGTGTACGTTCCATCGGACAAACTTTTTCGTTTTTCATCTGACTTTTGTTGGCTGTGTGAACGGACAAACTTTCCGGCAACAAAAGTCAGAAGGAGCAAAGTCTGATCGTGTGTACACAAAACCATCGGACTTTTGTACAAACTACAAACACGCATGCTCAGAACCAATGCAAAAGATCAGACAACAATACAGAAGTTGACCAAAGGGTGGTGCCGGAGAATTGAACTTCCTCTTTTTTGAAGTGTCGTCAGTACGTTGAAACGTCACTACGTTCGTGTTTGTTGACGAAAAAGTCTTGCCGTGTGTATGCTTAATTAGTTTACGGACAACGCCCTTTGTACAAAAATCCACGGGAAAGTTTGTACAAAGTCCGATCGTGTGTATGAGGCTTTAGATACTATAGAGTATATAGCATAGGCCTTCAGGCCTATGGTTCAGAGCAAATAATTATACATTATATGAAATCCTTATTGCTTGTCCCTTTTGTTTGGTACAGTTAGGTCTTCATGGCATTACTTTTACAGAAGGGACAGAGGAAGGCATAGATGCACCATTTCTGTTTGAAATCCTAGAAGTCAATGAACAGCTTAATGAAGCAACTACCGATGCTGAAATTGAAGAAATAGGAAACGATGTACAAGGTTATTTGTTTTTCTTTAATTTTTTTTAACAGTGACTTGCAATGCATATAATTTTATAGTACAGCTAAACAGTCTATAGAGGTCTGATTAATGTTAATGTTCACACAGTCGCATATTAATAAATACTGATATTTATTTTATTTTTTTGTAATCTTTGCTTGCTTAGTAAAGCATATTGATTATTCCTTACGATAAAATATATTTAAAGACCATCGCAAGCCAAGGCAGACAGTAATAGGAATCTCACATAAGTTCTAACTCTTCCAACTGTACTTTAAAGTGTGTGTGTTATCCCCACAACAGGAAGTGAGGGGAAATCTCTCCAGTGCAAACAAACCTGTAAAAGTTGTAGGCAAAGCAACCCTGGCACAGTACAAGTTCCTGTGATTACAGATAGGTGATAAGGGTGGGAAATTTGGAGGAATGGTTGCTGGTAGGACCTGATTCTCTAAAGTACATACTGTGTGGGTGAAGAAAGGAAAACCACAAGGGCAGTCAACTTTATCAGTAGGGGAGACTGAGCATAAGCCAAATGTAAATAATGCTGAACACTTACTGTATGTGTGGTAAAAGTAGAGTCATATTTAAAAAATCCCCCCCGCCCCCAGAGTTCAAGACCACAATATCACTTAAGGCACACCACACCTGCCATGGGTGCAGGCCACTAGTCATAGTGCAAGTAAAGTCCACATTCAAGTAGCTTTTGCACAATGCCAAATTCCTCAACTTAATTTACAGCATATCCCAATGCACCACAATACACATGCTGTGTGTTGTGATGCGTTAATTGATCGGGCCATAGCCATACTTTGACGGCCCATACATTATAAATAATCATCCTTAAGGCAATACACGTTAACAAATGTACTGCAACACCCAGATAAATGTTATTAAGCTTTTACAGAAGAGTTGAGGGATCCAGCAGGTTGTAAATGTCATTTTGATCAAAAAAAGGTATATTGCATGTAGAATAACATGGTGCGGCTTTACTTTACTGCAACTGAAGATACTCTATATTAGTAAAATGAAGCATGAGAAAATTGAGTACTGTCCGTGATACTTTTTTTATTATCACGGACAGTACTCAATTTTCTCTGTCACAATTGCACTAATACGGCTACAATCAAATCAAGTAAAATGAAGCATGAGAGCCGTGTGCTTCCTTTGCCAGGACTGATCACTGTTCTAACGATCAAACAAGCTTCACTAGGACGTCAGAAAGTTTAAAGTACTGCTGAAGGTTATTGAAAGCCTGCTAGCTTGTTTTAAAGTGACAGTCGGCATTCCGATATTGGGCTGTGAGTAACTTCCTCAATTGGAGCTGAAACTGCTTTAAGCTTGCTAATTGCATTGTAAAGGGCCTGTAAAAGCTTCGTTTATACATTGCTATTTATACAAGATAAAATCTGTTAGTGCAAGGGTTTAGAGTACATGATTTTATACTTGAAAACTGCCACACAGAGCTTGCTTCTCAGAAAATTTTGTTGACTAGCCGATTTACTCTAGTTTTTATAAAAAAACGACTATATATTTAGTAAAAAATAGCTACGTGTTGGCTTTATGTGATGCAAGTTAACAGTTGTTAATATTCATTTATTTTCTTTCTTAGAAAAATGTCAGATGTTGACTGAAAATGTTAAAGAAGCCTTTCAGAAAGGTAATGATGAATTTAGTGTAATTTTATCTTTAACCAATTTAAGGACTAACCTCGTTTTGAGAGTTTGGTGTTTACAAGTTTAAAACAGTTTTTTTTTTTTTGCTAGAAAATTACTTAGAACCCCCAAACATTATATATTGTGTGTGTGTGTGTGTGTGTGTGTGTGTGTGTGTGTTTTTTTTTTTTTTTTTTATCTCCCTAGAGAATAAAATGGCGGTCATTGCAATACTTTTTTTCACACCGTATTTGCGCAGCGGTCTTACAAGCACACTTTTTTTGGAAAAAATTCACTTTTTGGAATAAAAAAATAAGACAACAGTAAAGTTAGCCCAATTTTTTTTTTTTTTTTTTATATATTGTGAAAGATACGCCGAGTAAATTGATACCCAACATGTCACGCTTCAAAATTATGCCCGCTCGTGGAATGGCTTCAAACTTTTACCCTCAAAAATCTCCAATATGCGACATTTAAAACATTCTACAGGTTGCATGTTTGAGTTACAGAGGAGGTCTAGGGCTAGAATTATTGCTCTCGCTCTAATGATTGCAGCGATACCTCACATGTGGTGTTTGACCACCGTTTTCATATGCGGGCGCTACTCACGTATTCGTTCGCTTCTGCACGCAAGCTCGGCGGGACGGGGCATTTTTAAATTTTTTTTTTTTTTTTTTTCATATTTTATTTATTTTTACACTGTTTAAAAAAAAAAAAAAAAAGTGTCACTTTTATTCCTATTACAAGGAATGTAAACACCCCTTGTAATAGAAAAAAAAAGCATGACAGGTCCTCTTAAATATGAGATCTGGGGTCAAAAAGACCTCAGATCTCATATTTACACTAAAATGCAATAAAAATAAAAAATTATAAATTGGCCCTTTTAAGAGCTATGGGCGGAAGTGTTGTTTTGACGTCGCTTCCGCCCTGCAGTGTCATGGAGACGGTTGGGGGCCATCTTCCCCTCACTCGTCTCCATGCACAGCCCTAAGAAGGATGCAATCGCCTCCGCTGCTGCCGACGGCTCCGGTAAGCGGCGGGGGGCACCGGATCACGGCGGAAGGGGGGGTCCTCTCCCGCCACCGATAAAAGTAATCTCGCGGCGAGTCTGCCGCAGAGACCACTTTTATCTTGTAGCCGATCGCTGGCCGAACATGGGGATACCGGGGTTATGGCAGCTAGCTGCTACCATAACAACGATATCCGTCCCCAAAGTAGGGACGTACATCGGCGGTCGGCAAGTGGTTAAAAGATGTTTGGGATTTAAATAAAAAAAAAATAATCCATACTCGCCTAGGTGGATGCAGCCTCAGTCCAATGCTGCATCTATCCACTGTCGCCTCTAAGACCGGGAGCTGAGTGATCAAAGGCCGCTGATCACTTAGTTCTTGGTCTTCAGTGAGCAGAGAGTGGTGACTGCCAGTCTGCGGCTCTCTGCTCTGCCCTTCCAATGATCACTGGTGCGCCGAGCTGTGCGGGGGGGGGGCTGCTTCAGGCTCTCAGCGGTGCTCTGAAAGGCTGAGCCAGCTGCCAGTTCAGTCTTTTGTATTTACATGATTGCAGTACAGGGAATTATAATATGAAGCTGCTGATACCCTCCTCATTCTATATGAGAACAGTGGGCGTCAAACAGTTCAAAGTTGCACATACAACCCATGTTATCTAATTCCTCCTTTTGTGAAAAAAAAAAAAATGCATTGACATTTAATTACTCCCCTCACAGCATTTGCAAGGCAAGAGTGAGCAATTCATTTTCCCAAGGGGCCACATTAGAAGCTGGGACTCTTGCGGAGGCTAAACCAATAAAGGCTGAACTTTATTCTGCTCAATATTACATTTATCACTGGAGGGGAGAAACGCTATGCAGCTGCAGGAGATAGCTGGGTAATCTGAGCACTGCCAGGCTTAGAATATATACGACAGAGCAGATAAAGACTCAATGTTCCCCTGCCCTGGGGAGAGAAACACTACGGGGTTTATTTACTAACCCTCAACTTGCAGGTGTGTGGTTTTTAATTTTTTTTGGTTTTTTTTTGTTTTGTTTTTTTAAAGCTTAATTGAACAAGCTGAAGTTAGAAGCTGATTGGCTACCACGCACAACTGCCCCAGATTTTGCACTCTCCAGTTTTAGTAAACCAAGCCCTATGTGTAGATGTGCAATGTGAGTGCTGGCCAGGTTCAGCAGGATCGGCACAGACAGAGAAGCTGGATGTACACTGGAGATAAAACCGGCCAGTAGCAGAGCATCAAGAGCCAAGCCTCCCTGCTCTGCCAACCGGGCATCTCCCACTCTCTCTGCAGTTCTGCCTGCTCCACACAGTGTGCACAGAAACATCTGTTGGCATGCCTCTCTAAGCCCATCGGCTTCCAAGCTGAGAGGCATGCAGACACTGGAGGTACCGCAGGCCACACGAGGAGTGGCAAAGGGCTAGATGTGGCCCTCAGGCTGGTATTTGCCCAGGTCTGCTCTAAGGAGATCTACAAGTCACTCTGTTGTAGCGGCAGATAGGATTTCTAGTATTTTCATTCACAAATCCTTTGAATAAATTATGTGGCTCTGCAGAAAGAGCCACACAGAGGTACCAAATGTAAAAATTGTAGTGGGCGCTCCAGGGAGAACACCCCCTGATTCAGTAGGAGTAGAAGGGGGGCCTGTGAAGACTGTGACTATGTTTTATGTTACACCTGTATATATGGGTGTAACATGAAACATGGTCAAATGTGAACTTTGCTTTTAAAAGATACCATTCATGTATCAAACACAAAGCCCGCGGGCCAGATCTGGCTCTCCAGGCCATTTCATGTGGCCCTCGCAGCTCTCTTGTAGCTGCAGCAATCCCCTTGTTTCTGCCCCCACCTTGTCTCAGCAGCAGAAAGGAGGACAAAGCTCCTCCTCCAGGTACTGCGCTTCTCAGTGCAAGTGCGGAGAGGCTGCTCCCTTTTTAAAAGAAAATGAATCCCAGGCAGCAGCTCCACCCTGTCATAGAAGAGGCTGACTACTTACCCATTTGGCAGCAGTGCAAAACCTCTATTTGCTGTGATAGTAGGTATAATAGCTACTTTTTTTTTCTGTTTTAGGTGATCTTGAAGGTGCCAAGAAGTTCTTGACGACAATGAAATACTATACGAATATTCTTGAGCAAGTAAAGAAGAAAATACTTCCATAACTACTTTTCACCAATACCTGCAACTTAGAAAATTGAATAATATTCTTCAAGCCTTACACTGCACTTATTGAAAACAGCATTTAGACTGTTTTAGCCCCCAATCACTGCCTGTAATGTATAGTATATTTTGCTGATCTAGAAGATTATAATGGTACGTGGTAGTGGTACAGTCACTGTTCATGACAGATTTTAGTACTGTTGACTGGTTGATTAGCCACCTTTTTTGTAGTAAAATGGAACAGATCTGACTGTTGCTATGGGAGCAGGTGACCTGATATCATGGCTGTTAAATGCTTGAGGGCCTAATCTCACTTTGTTGTGGAGGTGCAGGGTTTTTTTTCTTTTAATGCATGTTGTCACACTCTGTTGCATTAAGGCAGACAACAGAATGAACAAAAAAACTAACGTGCAGCATTTTTTCCAATGTAACATGCTACATAGCACGTAAGTGTGGTACACTGCAATACACATGCATCAGAAGTCTGTTGCATTAGCATGTTGCGGTGACATCCATTTTGAATGACACCCCAATGCACTAATGCGTTTAGCACAACACAATAGAATGGAAAGGGTAAATGAGCCCTGAACTTTTAACTGTTTTAGAGAGTGCCCTATTATCATGGGCAATGTTATTGTAGAAAATTATATTCACTACAAGAAAGCTGCCTTTTTACGGTGTCTGTTTTTGTTTTTTTATATGTGGTGCAATAATATATAAGTAAATTATATATTTTAAGACAATTTAGTTTTTGTTTCTATTGGCAATCTTATGTTTCTATCTCAAACTGCATACAACATGTGGACATAAATTGAATGGGTATTTTGTGGTTCATAATACCACTGTTTTAATGGGTATCTAGGAAACTATTGATCATCCAAGACTGATATTTCAGTTTTCAGTAAATGCTAGTGATTTAAACCGTTTTTATAGTTCTTTATATCTGAGGTACTCTGTGACATCTATGCATGCGTCTCTGGGCTAGTTTACCTTAAAATCCTAAATAGTTGATGCCCCCAGCTATTTTTTATTTTTTTTTTTATTATAATTTTTAACCTTCTTAGGCTTCATGCACTCATATACACTAGGCAATTGCTCGGTTCGTCTGAACGCCCTCCTGCCAAGCCACATTTTGCAAACTCAATTAAGGGCATCAAACATTTGGATGTTCGTTCATTCCATTGGCCGGAATATTCATTTATTCTAGCCATTGAAATGAATATATGTTCAAGCACTAATTGCTTTTTTTGCACCCGTTTAGGCATGTCAAGCTTTGCTTTTTCCCTAAACGTCTTTTAGGACAGCCACCTTTTGAGAGACCTCGGCTCCTCCCTTCACAGGAAACACCGCCTTAGCTTCAAGATTTAAGCCCGTCCTGCTCCAGTGGGCCCTCAGTTTCGGTGTCTCCTTCGACGGGGAGACATCGCTGGGAACCAAGGCTGATCAACTGGGGAGGTTGAAGCCGGTTTTTGCTAGGGAGAGCTTCTCTCCACATCTCTATTTTTTTTTTTTTTCATTGGCGGAACCTTGGGCCGTAGGGAAGGTACCGTTCGTTCCGCCACTTAGCCACCCCAGCTTTTCCTGTGGGTGGGAAAGAAACTTCGGGGGCCCCGCTCTCGTTCTGTCCAGGGGGGCGTAGTCGGAAGTGCATCGTTCCTCCCCGCGTTCGGTGTGGCCAATGAGGAAGCTCAAAGCTGGATCAGAGGACGTAGTGACGTCACGTCCGGTGGAGGCATGCACTTCTGCCGGGGCCGCGGCCTTCGGTTCCAGCTGCGGTGTATGAGATGGGGGCCAGGCTCTGGCTGGTGCGAGCCTGCAAACACTGTAGATGTCAGCAAGCGGCTCAGGAAGGCAGGACCACCACGATCCTCAGCGGGAGATGTCCGGGCACTACTCCTGGTTATGCCCGCACCAGCCACTAAGGTGAGAGGAACCCTGGGGTGGGTATTCCCTTTGCCTTTTACCCAATAGCTCCACGGGTGTAGACCCCTCTGGTGGTCGAGGGGTTGGGAGGTGGTACTGGGACCTTGGTGGCGTTTGGTCCTAGGGACACTCCTGGTTACACTGTGCTTAGGAGTATGGCCTTGCATTTGGTTTTAAAGTGAGCTGCAGGACTGCAATGCCCAGCATGCCCTTTGTGCAGTAAGTCTGAGGAACTACAGTGCCCAGCATACCCTTTATGCAGTAAGCCTGAGGAACTGCAGTGTCCAGCAGGCCCTTTTGTGTGCAGTAAGTCTGATAGGCTGACTGCAAAAAAGGCACGCTGGGCATTGCAGTTTATCAGACTTACTGCAAGCAAAAGGGTCTGCTGGACACTGCAGTTCCTCAGGCTGACTGCAAAAAAGGCACGCTGGGCATTGCAGTTTGAGGAACTGCAGTGCCCAGCAGGCCCTTTTGTGTACAGTAAGACTGAGGAACTGCAATGCTCAGCATGCCCTCTGTGCAGTGAGCCTGAGGAACTGCAATCCCCGGCATGCCCCTTTTTTTTTTTTTTTTTTTTTTTTTTTTCCCCCCAGTCTGGTTCAGCCCCAGGCTGGCCCCCCACCAGCTCAGCAGACTATTGCACCTGCCCGCCGGTCTTATCCTCCGCTAATGGAGGGGCATTAAGGGGGCACTAGTGACAAGCTGAGGTGGATCCAGTTAGTGCTTCTTTAGGCTCCCAGGTGGAGTCATAGGGAGAGGGGTTGGGTGGTGAACCCTCTAGACCCTCTTGCTACAAGCTTTCCCTTCAGGGGGTGAAGAATCTCTTGGGAGACATCCATACCATCCTGGGAATCCAGGAGAAGAAGCCACTATCACTCCATGACCAGATGTATCAGGGCTTGGGGGAACAGAAGAAGTTGTTCCCGACCCAGGAAGGTCTAGTGGAAGCCATCAACGATGGGCTAGATCTGGGGAGGAAACCCTTCCTTTCAAGGGCCCTGCAGCCTAGGTTTTCTTTTCAGGGAGGGTGTCAGTCGGTAGGGTACCTAGACTGGATGCAGCCTTCTATCAGGTTTCCAGGCATACAGACCTTACCTGGGAAAGATCCCATGGACAAGAGGATGGACCCGCTCTTGAATGACACCTGGGACTCTACCTTGGGGCGCACATAGGAGCAGGGATGGAGACAATCTTGTCTTTTCCCATGCTCTTGCAGGGGGTGGCATATAGTGCGGATGCCTCGTCTGATTCACTGCATATGTCTGCCAGATCCTCAGCCCTAGTCATCGCAGTTAAAACTTGGCAGTGGGACAGTGTGTCCGCGGCTAAGCTCTGTGGGATGCTCATAGAGGGCTTGTTTTGGTTTGGCCCTGGTCTGGAAACCGTTTAGATCGGATGGCTGATGGGTGAGAGTCCTTTCCCATCTGGTGTAGTACGGGGAAGCAAGCAGGGATAAGTCTCTCCCTCAGAGGATCCAGGGTCCCAAAGACCGACGTGCCAGAGAGGTCTTGGGGTCAGAAAGGCAGGGCAAATGGGGGGGTTCATCCTCCCGAACAGTCCAAAGGAAGATTTGGGGCCTTCCTCCCATAGCGGGTAGTGGTGTCCTCTAAGGATGAGCTCCGGCGTGCTCGCAGAGCCCACCAGGAAGTCTGCACTGCGCTGTGCTAATCACAGGCAGTGAGACATTGTCCCGATGCGCGGCTGCAGAGGTTGGGAAATGTCTCGCTGTCTGTGATTTAGCGCAGTGCCGAATTCCTGGAGGGCTCTGCGAACGTGCCAGGGCTCATCCTTAGTGTCCTCCAATCTTTTCTTCTAGGGATGGTAAGGAGGGGTCACCGGCTTGATTTTTGTATGCCCGACCGCTCATCACCAGTTTACCAAACTGTACAGATAAGCGTCAGCCTTACTACCCTCCCTGGAAAATCCTAAAGGTGGTATCAACAGTGGCTTAGTGGCTGGCACTCTGGACCAGCAGCACTCAAACCATAGGTTCTGTCTCGGACAGGGTATTGCCTGCTTGGGGCTTGAATAGTAAACAGCAGAGTATCCTGAAATTAGGCAAGTTACCAGTGCCACGTCAGTATGTTTGTTTTTAAAAGGGTGTTCCCGGTCCTGGAAACTTGGGCTGAAGCCATCAAAGGATGTCAGGACTCGGTGAGGAAATCCTTCTTTTCAGGGGGAGGTAGAGAGTAGAAGCTGTTATCACTCCATGACCAGAGGGATTAAAGTGGCACAGTGGCTAATGGGTTAGCATTTTTGCCTACCAGCACTGAGTTTCTGGGTTTGCACCCCAAACATGCCACTGCATATAGAGAAGGTCGGTTCTTCCTCTGTTTAAACATAACTCCTGACCCAGGGACTTCCCTAAATTCAGGGCCTGGGGGAACAGAATAATTTACAGAAGGCTCCGTATAAGACTCAGTCCCCCCCTCCCTCTAAACTGCTTAATGGCAATCACAGACCTGAGGGACACTTATCTGCACATTACCAGGGTGGAGAGCTGTCAAAAGGTTCCCAGGCTGATGGTAGAACCAGGGAAGGTGTGCTACTCGGGCATTTCAATAATCGCCTATCTGGATGACCTGCTCCTATTTATCTTCAAACCAAGGTTATGTCTCCTATTCTCACTGCACCGCATTGGCCCAGGAGGCTGTGTTTCCCGAGCCAGTACGTTCTGGCGTGGAACCTTCCAGGATACTGCCAATCCAAGAGGACCTTCATCTCAGGGCCATGCTGCTGTCCCCAGGTGGAGCGGTGCATTCTCCCTGCATGGCTTCCGAGGAGGAATTGCTAAAGGCAAGAGCTTCTCGAATGGGGTGGTGGCCCTGCTAAGTAGCAGGAAAAGGGAAACCCAAGCCATTTTCAGCAGCTGGTACGCAGAGGGCATTCCCGATCAGGGGTCCCCTTTTCTACAAATATTTCCATACCAGGTGGTTTCTTTTTTTTAAGAGGGTAGCCTCGAAGCTTCACAGAGGCCAAGAAATTATTTTGCCAGCTTTCGGTTCAGATCCTGTTGTTGAACATAAGTTGGATGTTAAAAGGTTGTAGCACCTTTGCAAAACTCTACAGATTGGACCTGTGAATCGCTAAGGATCGGACCTTTGGGGGAAAAAAGGGGTCCTACAAGCGGTGGTCCCACCCTAGGGTTAAGTGCTCGTTTATCCTCTCAAAGGTGGCTGTCCTGAAAGACATTTAGGGAAAATCAGAGTTGCGTACCAGTAATGTCTTTTTCCAGGAGTCTTTCAGGACAGCACCGATACCCACCCGGAAAATGTGTCTGCAATAAGGAGACTGCCCACTGGCTAAGTGTGTAGCAGTTCTGTCTAGCAGCACTGGGGTTTCCTGTTCAATTCCCCAACATGCTAATGGAGTCCCAGGGGAACAGGGGAACAGTCAGGAGCATATAAAGTTATGTGTATGGCATATTCTTGTGTCTCCCCAGTGGGGCAGAAGGGGCTTAGATCTTGAAGCTAAGGCACTGTTTCCTGTGAAGGGAGGAGCCAAGGTCTCTCAAAGGTGGCTGTCTTGAAGACTCCTGGAAAAAGACGTTACCGGTATGTAACTGATTTTTTGGGATTTTTTTTTCAGCCTCTTAAAACTCCTCCTCTAATATTCCTGAAAACAGTCCCCAAGTTTGCTGATAACAGCTGCAATGCTAGAGGATGGTTTTCACAACCTAACAACAAGTCAGGATGTGGGGGTTGCCAACTAGGAGTTTTTAGCCAGGCTTATGAGGGGACCAGAATGGCGCACATGTAAAACAATAAAATTATTGATCATTTTATAAAGCAGCACAGAATTTTAATATACTATATATTATATTCTGGGGCACCTTGACTGCATAGGTGTTTTTTCTGGAAAAGGTGAGCTTGGCTTTAAAATAAAGATCAAGGTGTCAATTTACTAATGCTTACCGCATGTGATAAGGGTATCCTGTTAGTTTACTGCATGCAATCATTTATGCAAATTAGTAAATCCAATTCACAAAAAACAAACAAAAAAAGCAAAACAATTATGTGGTATTTACTGGGGGGCATAAAAAGCTTTTAAGTCCAATTCCCAATTGGACCAGAGCATTAAAAAGCATGCAATATTTACCACCAGGGTTTGGGTGGCGGTATTTGTCAAAAAACAGCCTGGGGTTGGGGGACTCCCAGGTTGTTTTATGACAGCTGGTTGCTAAGCGCCAGGCCAGGAAGCCGGCCACTGCATCCCTAAGCCGCGTACACACGAGTGGACTTGCCAACGGGCTAAACTCCGTCTGCATTTCCGACGGAAAGATTTAGAACATGTTCTATATCTGAGTCCGTCGGAAATGCCGACAGAAAAAGTCCAATGGGGCATACACACGGTCGGAATGTCCGACCTAAAGCTCCCATTGGACTTTTTCTGTCGGGAAGTCTGGCCGTGTGTACGCAGCATTAGAGTAGATGTAAACCCTAACATATACCCAGTGAAGTGAATGGCCTCAGATGATACCCAGAGATAGAACAAATCCTCCTACATAAGTTTTGCATGTATATCTGCTGTCTTCATCTTTTATATACAGCTGATTGGAGGAAAGGCACACACACCCTCCACATAGGCAGAGAATTTCAGAGCTGTCCTCTGAGTAGAGCAGCTTTCTGCTAAGCTATAGCACCCCCCCCCCCCCCCCCGACACAAAATTCTGGCTGGTTTTATCACGTGTCAGTTATCATGCTGATAACAGAAGAACAGAGCAGGAGGCCGCTACGGGACATAGTGCTTTGAAGAGAGGTAAGAAAACACTCCAGCTCAAATTTCATGAATCGGTTTTATTTCCAATTTAATCTAAGAAATGACAGACAGAGGGAGCCGACACAATGGAGGCAGCCAGCTGCAGAGGAAGACTGTTTTTTTTATACTTAGTGGGCAGTGGCTGCGGCGGACAAAGAAGAAACCATCGGTTTACCACCAGTATAGTATGCGCTCAAAACTTGGTTGGGGCTCTTTTTGCATGAATTACTGCATCAATGAGGCGTGGCATGGAGGCAATCAGCCTGTGGCACTGCCGAGGTGTTATGGAAGCCTAGGTTGCTTTGATAGCGGCCTTCAGCTTGTCTGCATTGTTGGGTCTGGTGTCACTCATTTTCCTCTTGACAATACCCCACAAATTCTCTATGAGGTTTAGGTCAGGCAAGTGTGCTGGCCAGGGCGTGGCCAAGATGGCGTGGTGAGCGGCGGCTTTGGAAAGGAGCTCCGCAGATCCGTAACTTTAATCCGGATCCATCGGCACTAACCACCCTATTTTATTATCCCTGCTGACCGAGGGGGAGCTGGGGAGGACCTGTCTGCTGTGGGGAGAGAGGAATTGGCTGCCCCTGGGCCGCGATCGGCATCCCGCTGACGCTCCGGGCCTACCTCGGAGGACTAGGCCGAAGCCGCGGCCTTTCCTGGCGGGCCGCGCCGCGGACCGGGAGCTCCTTTCGGCGCTCGGATCTGCTGGGGAGAACCATCGGCTGTTGGGGACCTTGGATGGGGCCGGGAACCCCGTGGCCTGGAGGAAGTGTCCCTGAAACGGCTGGGGACAGCTGCCTGGACAGTGGGAGAACCCCTGGACACTTCCACCCCTGACATTTTCCTTGTACAGGAGAGCGGCTAAACCAGAGACCCCCTGTCAGCCTGTGGTGCATGAATCCTGCTCTATGCAGTTTCAGGTGAGGGGGAGGGGTTGTTGCTGGGCCACACGCTGCACCATACCTCTTACCTGACTACCCCGGACCCAGCAGGGGGGCTCCCACGGCCAGTTACTGATCACTATCCAGATATAGGCCCCAGGCACCTGAATGAGACGCAGGAATTCCAGCGCAAAGCACAGCAAAGGGGGTAGGGGGTTGACCTTTCCGCCACAGTCGGACTTACCTCAGACACCCACTTGTCCCCCCCCGGAGACTCTTAATACGTGCAGTCCCCACAGAGCCTCGCGGACGAACATTATGGAGTCGGATGACTCTCGGCCCCCCTGGCTGGCTGACGTCATGGCGGCTATTGCTACTTGTCAATCTACGTTAACAACAAAGATTGAAGCCGTTCAACTGGACATGGGTCTAATCCGCCAAGATATTGACAAAATCAGGTCACGAGTCACTGAAACAGAGCAAAGGCTGAGTACCACCGAAGACTCCATTGCGGAACATGAAGCATCACTCCGTACGATTCAGACCAAGGTAAAGGCCCTTGAATATAGAGCCGAAGACGCGGAGAACAGGAATCGGCGCAATAATCTCCGCATTGTTGGTCTACCGGAGGGGGCGGAGGGGAATAATCCTACCTCCTTCATAGAGGGTCTGCTGCGTGACCTCCTACCCGATGCCCGATGGTCACCTTACTTCGCGGTTGAGAGGGCGCACCGCATCCCGCCGAGGCCGGGGCCTCCTGGATCCCCTCCCCGCACCTTCATTCTCCGTCTCCTTAACTTCAGAGACAGAGATGAAGTTCTCCGTGCCTCTAGATCTGTGGGGGACCTCAGATTCCAGAATACCAGGCTGATGATCTTCCCCGACTACTCGGTCGAGACCCAGAAGCTTAGGAAATCTTTTGACCAGGTCAAAGCGGCATTGCGATCACGTAACATCCGTTACAGTGTACTCTTCCCTGCCCGCCTGAGAGTTCAGGACGGCGAGACAACTCGCTTCTTCACTACACCGAGAGAGGCCTCTGCCTGGCTCGACACGTTGCCACAGAATCGCTAATGGTCTTTCTGGTATGTGCTCCATGACTTTTTTCATTGGTCCCTCTCCACAGCTTAGATCTGGGTCTGAGTTATCACACGAACTACTACATGGATGATTTCGTTATGTTACACAGGTTATGCCCAGTTCAATCCATGGAGTGTGCGGATCTGTGGGGGGATCACTGGTTATCCTTATCAGGGAAATGCTAAGTTAATGCCCCTGCCAAAGAACTTGGCCAGGAGACTGTTGGAAAAGAAGTTCCACTGCACCTGTTTGACTCCACGAGGAGCGTTGGAGTCTTTGTTCTGTATCTTCTACTATAAGATGGATCGAAACTACTGTGAGGTCGCATTACCGGACACTTCCTTATGTCTGACTTTCCACGTCCTCACAGCCTGCTGCATTACAAGCGGAGTTCTCACTTGTGTAGGGCCGCCTGAACTGCTGCTCCCCCCCCCCGTGTGAAGTCTCGGGGGGTGGGCTTGCCTCTTCCACGGACCCCCCGTTGCAGCCGGCGAGCTGAATAAGTTTGGGATGGATACCCGCCTCAGTTTTGGGGGGTTGGGTGGGGTGGGGGGAGGGGTGAAGAAAGTTCCCCTAACGGGGCTTGTTTCATTTACTTTGGATACTGGTATCCTTTATCTGTTTTTAGTTGGGTTTATTTGTTTTTGTTTGATGTTCATACCAAAAAAACTTAACTCATCAGCATTGCATTGTTTTCAGATGTGTCCGTTTTGGGTCCCGGGGTCCAGTCCAAGAGCCGTGATCTCCATTGATCCTAATATTATTTATATTCTTGACAGATATGTCCTCCCTTAATATTATCTCCTGGAACACCAGGGGACTAAACTCCCCGGTCAAGCGCTCCCTGGTGTTCCAATTTATTAAATCTTATAACCCGCATATATGTATACTCCAAGAAACACACTTAACAGGACGTAGGGTTATGGCTCTTAAAAAACCTTGGGTGGGCCACCACTATCATTCCACGCACTCCTCTTTCTCTAGGGGTGTTACTATTTTGGTATTGAAGTCACTCCCCTTTCGGCTCTTGGATTTGGCCCTCGACCCTGATGGCCGATATGTCATTATGCATGCCAAAATATATTCTTTAACGTGGACCATTGTGGGCTTGTATTTGCCTCCCCCGGCTTCCTTGGTGGTGCTCAACCAGATCACTAGCAAGATAGCCGATTTTGCATCTGACAATACTGTTATACTCGGTGATTTTAATCTGGTCCCTGACCCGGATTTCGACAGGCTAACTCCTGCGGGACATCATTGCTCTGGGTTGGCTGAGTGGGCAGATACCTATGGCTTGACGGATGTCTGGAGGTGGCGTCACCCCCAGACCAGGGCATACACATGTCACTCGGCCTCTCACAGAACTTTTTCCCGTATAGACTTGGTCTTTGCAGGGAGCCAGGTACTCCCACGGGTCACAGACATACAAATCCTCCCTAGGGGTATTTCCGACCACGCACCCTTGCTGTTGTCTTTGGATCTCTCCCTAGGCCCAGTGGCAAGGGTATGGAGGCTCTCCAGATTTTGGATCTCAGACACTGCAGTAGATTCCCAATTTAGGACGGAACTCCTAGACTTTTGGGCAGTAAATGTGGGCTCGGCAGACCCCACAGTAGTGTGGGACGCCTTTAAGGCCACAACGCGGGGGCAGTACCAGACCATCATTGCCAGAGTCCGACGAGAGCGTAGGGCAGATTTGATCAAGGCTGAGCGGGATGCGGGCAGTGCGGAGGCTCTTTTTGTTCGTACCCGAGACCCTGTGCACTATTCGCATCTACAACTCATGACAAAGGAGGTGGTGCGTCTTCGTACCGCTCTCACCCAGAAGAAAATGTTGGCTCAGTCTCAGCGGATTTTTGAGCAGGGAGAGAGGTCAGGCCGTCTGCTGGCCTGGCTCTCCAGGGAACAGGCTGGTGGGCCGAGTATCTCATGTGTTAAAGACCTATCGGGACAGTTGATCCATACACCGGAAGGGATAAATGGCTGTTTTGCAGAATTCTATGAATCCCTCTACAGCTCCAGGGCAGACTATAGAAGAGAAGATCTAGGAGCATACTTAGATGATATTGACATCCCAACCCTTACAGCTACGTACCGCGACAAGCTCGACGCCCCAATTACGTCTCTGGAAATACTCCGGGCACTTAAATCAATGCAGTCAGGGAAAACACCGGGTCCTGATGGCATCCCAGTGGAGTTTTACAAACAGTACGCAACAGAACTAGTTGATAAATTACAGGACCTCTTCTCTGCGGCGGGGCGTCTTAAAAAACTCCCGGACACAATGAGCGAAGCAATTATAGTGGTGATCCCTAAGCCGGGGAAGGACCCCACGTTATGCTCCTCGTATCGCCCCATATCCCTTCTAAACGTCGATGCAAAGGTGCTGGCGAAAGTGTTGGCCAACAGGCTTAATTTGGTCATTACTGCCCTCATCCACAGGGACCAAACGGGCTTCATGCCCGGAAGGGGAACTGATATTAATATCAGACGCCTTTATACCCATATAGATAGAGCGGATGAGGTGACTAAGGGAGTGGTGGCCTCACTCGACGCGGAGAAGGCCTTTGACTCTGTCGAGTGGGGTTACCTATGGGAGGTGCTCTCGCGATTCGGGTTCGGCACGGGTTTTATGAACTGGCTCCGCATGTTATATCATGGCCCCTCAGCTAGAATACGTACCAACGGATGCTTATCGGGGAAGTTTAGACTCTTTCGTGGCACGCGACAGGGGTGTCCTCTCTCCCCGGGTCTATTTGCTCTGGCGATGGAGCCCCTGGCTATATTGCTGAGGGAAGATCCGGGTGTGAAGGGTCTCCAGGTAGGTCCAATTGAGGAGAAAGTGTCATTATACGCGGACGATGCTCTGCTCTATTTAGCGGATGCGTCGTCCTCTTTACAGACTGCACTGGACCTGATTAACCAATTCGGTGGGTACTCAGGGATACGCATTAACTGGGACAAGTCGGTTCTTTTCCCGCTCCACCCCTCGACCCCTAGGGCGCCACACCCACAACTCAAATGGGTAGATGACTTCAAATATTTGGGGATCCAGGTTAGCGGCAAAGTCCAAGACTACATGGATAACAATTTGCGACCACTCATGACACAGCTTACGGCTAGATGTGCTGCTTGGCGTTCCCTTCCACTGACACCTGTTGGCAGAGTTAATCTGCTAAAAATGATCTTTCTTCCCAAGTATCTCTACTTCTTCCGTAATACACCTATACACATACCTGGGACTTTCTTTCGAAGGTTGGAGAGTCTGCTGATACATTTTGTCTGGGCCGGGAGGCCACCTAGGGTGGCCAAGCAGATTTTATATCTCCCGCTCTCGGTGGGGGGGACTGGCCCTACCGAACTTTCAAATCTACTATTGGGCAGCTGTTCTGGTCACGATTCGGTGGTGGTTTTCCCAGCCCATACAGAATCCGGCGGTCACTCTGGAGGTAGCTATTTTGGGTTCCTATGCGGCCCTGAGCAATCTCCCGTTCCGTGGACTTAGAGCCAGCCTGACCATGACAACACTGATGCGAACTACCGTGAAGGTATGGCAGGAGGCTAGGAAAATATATAGGAAGCCCAATTTCATCTCACCCCATATGCCCCTATGGGGTAACCCTATGCTTCCCCACTTTTACAGCATACCGGATCCCTCGCTTTGGGCAAAAAAGGGAATTCTCACATTAAAACATATAGTCAAAGAGGGTAGACTTATGTCTTTCCAAACCCTGAGGCAATCTTTCGCTATTCCGCTCTCCTTCCAATTTAGGTACTGGCAGCTGAAACACGCCTTTGAAGCTCAGTTCCCTGCCCCCCTCATTCTGGAACCGGACTCCATTGAACGGCTCTTGACTTCCGGCGTGATGGGGAAGCCCCTCTCAACATTATATCTTTACCTTACAGTGGAATATGATGCCAAATTAACCAAAACCTGGGAAAAGTGGAGGGTCGATGTTCCCTCTTTGAACGAGGAGGAGTGGAAGGAGTGTTTAATCTCCTACATTCCCTCCATGATAGCTGCAAAAGATAGGTTCATACAATTTAAGTTCCTACACAGAGCGTATTTCACCCCACAGAGACTGGAGCGCATTTACCATCAAAGAGATCCCAACTGTCAGAGATGTAGGCAGGAGGAGGGTACTTTCTGGCACATGGTCTGGTCCTGTCCCAAACTTCACCCCTTCTGGTCAGCAGTGGCCTCCACAATGAGCAGGGTCATAGGCTCACACTTGCCGGTTGATCCTCAGATACTACTGCTTAGTCATTTGGAGGAAGTGGAGGGAGATAGATATAGTAAATTGTGTCTAACCTTTGCACTATACTATGCCAGGCGTGAAATCTTATTGCGATGGAAACTAGTGGAGCCTCCTACTCTGGCCTCGTGGAGAAGGTCGGTGAATATGGCACTTCCTCTTTATAGACTGACATATGAAAGTAGACAATGCCCAGGAAAGTTTGATAAAATCTGGTCCTCTTGGGTTGATGCCTCCGGAGATTCTGAACCCCCATCCCCATAACCAAGAAGTGAAACATTTTAGAGGACATCCTACATCTCATGGTCATTTCTCTGATGCTCGGCCCCCCTCCCCTCATCCCCTCCCTTCCCCCTCCCTCGGTCCCCTCCCCCCCCCCCCCTTCCCCCGTCCTCCCTCCCCCCCCCCCCCCGACATCCATACTAGGTTTGACTGCATGTTGGTTGCCTACTTTATTCCACCTGAAGAGGTTATTACGCTTTAATGCCATAAGAAGTATTGCTAGGTGTAATTTCTGACTTTGCATGGCTGACATGTCTGCTAAATAGTGGCTTTTGATTGAAGGCAGATCCTGTTGTCACTTTTCTCATCGCATTGACTGTACTAATTTATTGTATTGTAATGCTGATTTGTTCAATAAAATCTTCTGTTAAAAAAAAAGTGTGCTGGCCAATCAAGCACAATGATTCCATGATCATTAAACCAGGTATTGGTACTTTGGCAGTGTGGGCAGGTGCCAGGTCCTGCTGGAAAATGAAATTGACGTCTCCATAAAGCTGGTCAGCAGAGGGAAGCATGGAGTGCTCTGGAATTTCCTAGTAGAGGGCTGCGCTGACTTCTCAAATCATCACTGATTGTGGAAACTTCACACTGGACCTCATGCAACTTGGATTCTGTGCCTCTCCACTCTTCCTCCAGACCCTGGGACCTTGATTTCCAAATAAAATGCAAAATTTTCCAGTCTATGATGATTTTGCTGAGCCATGTCATGAAGTGTGCAGAGAAATCAGAGTAACTAATTTTAGCACAGGAGAGGAGCCTGTACAATTGTGCAAGACTGAAGGTAAGGCTGGAGTTCCACTTTAAATAACTCCAGTACATCCACCATTGGTAGTGCTCCAAAAAAATGTGAGAGCTGAAGGGTTTAAAGGGACCCTGTCTCCATACCATTGGTAAACAGGAGGCAGCCCGTAAAAAAAGAGTGAGCGTACTTACCTTTTCAGTGGCCTGAGTAGTTAAAAGAATAGACATTGTTTTACTGCTACCCAGTTGTTGCAAGTATTCAGTCCTTTGGGTGGGTCAAATACCTGTTACCTCTGCCATACATAATGGTTCCTCCTGGTGTCTCATGTGGCAGGGATGGTATTAACTATTATTTTATATACAGGATTTATATAGCGCCAACAGTTTGTACAGCACTTTACAACATGAGGGCAGACAGTACAGGCGTAATACAGTTCAATACAAAAGGAATCCGAGGGCCCTGCTCATTAGAGCTTATAATCTAAAACTTCTACACATTTGGAAATGTGAGATGCATGCAGCCGCTGGGAAACATCACAGTGGAACTTTTCAACACATTGGACACTGGGAAGCTTTTTTCACAGGCTGCAGAACTGTATTCACACTTTTTTCAAGGCTACAGGGTCGCTGTTTAGCGTTTCACCTGTATACCTCTTATGGATCAGAGCAAGCCCAACTCCAGACGGGCTCCCCTTCACAGGTTTCCAGCAAGCGAACATTTTTGTTCCCCGAGAGAACCTCGCTGTCCTGCAGGCAGGGCCGGCTCTTCCGCTAAGTGAACTAGGCAGCCGCCTATGGGGCACTGCCACAACCACTGACTTCCAATCTAGCCTGGCCGGGGAACAAGAGGGGCTGAAGTATGCCCAGTGGGCACAGCTGGGGATGTGGAGGACAGTGGGGAGGGGACACTGGAGAGGCGGCCACAGCTGGGGAGGCGGAGGAGGACAGTGGGGAGCGGACACTAGGGAGCCGGATGAGGCGGGGATGAGGACAGCTGGGGAGGCGGGCACCATCAGGTCTCCGGATATAGGTGAAACCATCCTGCTCAGTGAGTCAGCTCTGACCCTGTTCCCTGTTGTAGTCACCCTCGCCCTAGGCATGACTATCGCCTCCCCCCCCCCCCGGCGTTGGGAGAGGGGGGGGTGTTAGTCTTGCCTAGGGTGTGAAAAAATCAAGGCAAAGTTCTATCTCCTGAAACCCAGTCAATTTACACGCCACTGGAAGTGGCTGTACTTCCATGAACAATTTTCTTTAGATTTTTTTCCTTTAGATTTACCAAAACCATATAATATGAGGTCACACCTAAACACTTTCAAATTGTGTGCAATCAGGCAGGCCCTTGCACTACATAGTTGAAGGTAAATCTAAAGGAAATTGAACAACGAAAGTTGTATAGTGTGTATCCCGCCTAAGCTCTGCAGGTCTCATAGACCCCAGCGCTATGGTTGTGTCTCCGCCCCCCTCTCCTCCCACCCATTCACAAATGGAGCCTGGAGCCGATCGCCAATCTCATGTGTCAATGAGCCCTAAATATGGGCCTAAATATAGCACATTCTCATAGTCTAGATCAATAAATGTCAGTTACAACTTAGCCCTTAGCTAATGATGAATGAGGTGAATACCTGAGTCACTCCTCTTGTATCTAAGTTCAATAAGTGGAGAAAGTATCAGTGGTGAGCTCCCAATCATCCACTGTCATATGTATATCAAAGAAGAAGGGTACATTCTCCATTCTGCAATTTCTTTACTTCAAAGTAATTTCCATAATAGTTACAAACTGCTACATTGTAATTATTATGGAAACTGTACTTTGAAGTAAAGAAATTGCAGATTGGAGATTACATCCTTCTTCTTTGGTGTGTGTGTGTATATTATATATATATATATATATATATATATATATATATATATATATATATATATATATATATACAGTATCTCACAAAAGTACACCCCTCACATTTTTGTAAATATTTTATTCTATCTTTTCATGTGACGACACTGAAGAAATGATACTTTACTACAATGTAAAGTAGTGAGTGTACAGCTTGTATAACAGTGTAAATTTGCTGTCCCCTCAAAATAACTCAACACACAGCCATTAATGTCTAAACCTCTGGCAACAAAAGTGAGTACATCCCTAAGTGAAAATGTCCAAATTGGGCCCAAAGTGTCAATATTTTGTATGGCCACCATTATTTTCCAGCACTGCCTTAAACCCTCTTGGGCATGAAGTTCACCAGAGCTTCACAGGTTACCACTGGAGTCTTCTTCCACTCCTCCATGATGACATCACAGAGCTGGTGGATGTTAGAGACCTTGCGCTCCTCTACCTTCCGTTTGAGGATGCCCCACAGATGCTCAATAGGGTTTAGGTCTGGAGACATGCTTGGCCAGTCCATCACCTTTATCCTCAGCTTCTTTAGCAAGGCAGTGGTCATCTTGGAGGTGTGTTTGGGGTCGTGATCATGTTGGAATACTGCCCTGTGGCCCAGTCTTCGAAGGGAGGGGCTCATGCTCTGCTTCAGTATGTCACAGTACATGCTGGCATTCATGGTTCCCTCAATGAACTGTAGCTCCCCAGTGCCAGCAGCACCCATGCAGCCCCAGACCATGAAACTCCCACCACCATGTCTGACTGTAGGCAAGACACACTTGTCTTTGTACTCCTCACCTGGTTGCCGCCACACACACTTGACACTATCTTGGTCTCATCAGACCACAGGACATGGTTCCAGTAATCCATGTCCTTAGTCTGCTTGTCTTCAGCAAACTGTTTGCAGGCTTTCTTGTGCATCATCTTTAGAAGAGGCTTCCTTCTGGGAGGACAGTCATGCAGACCAATTTGATGCAGTGTGCGGCATATGGTCTGAGCACTGACAGGCTGACCCCCCCCCACCCCTTCAATCTCTGCAGCAATGCTGCAGAGATTGATCCAAAGACAGTCTCTGGATACGATGCTGAGTACATGCACTCAACCTGGTCGACCATGACGAGGCTTGTTCTTAATGGAATCTGTCCTGTTAAACCGCTATATGGTCTTTGCCACTGTGCTGCAGCTCAGGTTCAGGATCTTGGCAATCTTCTTATATCCTAGGCCATCTTTATGTAGAGCAATAATTCTTTTTTTTCAGATCCTCAGAGAGTTCTTTGCCATGGAGGTGCCATGTTGAACTTCCAGTGACCAATATGAGACAGTGAGAGCGATAACACCAAATTTAACACACCTGCTACAAATTCACACCTGAGACCTTGTAACACTAACGGGTCACATGACACCGGGGAGGGAAAATGGCTAATTAAGCCCAATTTGGACATTTTCAATTGTGGGTGTACCAGTGGCGGCTGGTGCTCAAAATTTTTTGGGGGGGGCGCAAACAAACTGAAAAATACTGAACCCCCCCCCCCATCAATTGCAGCCACTTGTGCCCATCAAACGCAGCCATTGAGCCCATCAAACGCATCCATTGTGCCCATCAAATGCAGCCACTTGCCCATCAAATGCAGCCGCCTGTGCCCATCAAGTGCAGCCACTTGTGCCCAAATGCAGCCATTGTGCCCATCAAACGCATCCATTGTGCCCATCAAACGCAGCCAATTGTGCCCATCAAACGCGGCCGCTTGTGCCCAAATGCAGCCACTTGTGCCCATCATATGCAGCTACCTGTGCCCATCAAATGCAGCCACTTGTGCCCAAACGCTGCCACCTGTGCTCATCAAATGCAGCCACCTGTGCCCATCAAATGCAGCCACTTGCCCATCAAATGCAGCCAACCCCCCCAAGGGGGGTGCCAGAGCCGCGATCCACACGCGCAGGGAGGGGTGGGGGGGATGCAGCTGACTCAGGGAAGGGACTTACCTCTCATAACGGCGGGGACCTCCGCTCCAGCACGAGTCTCCTCGCTCCTCTTCCTAAGCGCCAGGCATCCAAAAGGGTGACCTGGCACTTTGGCCGATCAGGAAGCAGGTCTGACGTCCTGCCTCCTGATTGGCTGGGAGGAAGTTTAGTGTGAAAATAGCGAAAATGAATTCGCTATTGTCACACAATTGGGTGGGATCAGGGCGCACTCTCTGAGCCCCAAGCCCACCCTATTTTGAAGCCTATTAGAGCCTCTGGTTCTAATCAGGTGCTTCAAAATATACCACCCCCTCCCACCCCCACCATAGGAATCCATGCGTCCGGCGTCCTGAAAGGGGTTGGGTACATGGATGGGGGGGGGCGCCCATAGAGTACGGGCCGCCACTGGGATGTACTCACTTTTGTTGCCAGTGGTTTAGACATTAATGGCTGTGTGTTGAGTTATTTTGAGGGGACAGCAAATTTACACTGTTATATAACCTGTACACTCACTACTTTACATTGTAACAAAGTGTCATTTCTTCAGTGTTGTTACATGAAAAGATAGAATAAAATATTTACAGAAATGTGAGGGGTGCACTCAATTTTGTGAGATACTGTGTATATATGTATATATATATATATATATATATATATATATATATATATATATACATATACATACAGTAAAATCTTTAGGTTTGGGAGTAACTTGGTTTGAGAGCGTTTTGCAAGACAAGCAACATTTTTCCATAAACTTTGACTTGATATACAAGCGATGTCTTGATATACAAGTAGCGTATGGTCACAATTGAGTATAAAAGAGAAGAGAGGCACCTCTAAGTGTAGCAATATGGTTACATTTAATGAAGGTACAGCATTAAATTTACAACTCACATGGTTGATGATTAAAACAGGCACATCTAAGTATGCAGGCATTCAGGGTAAAGCTGTCCACATGGACCATCCTCCACACCGCCATCAATGTCATCCCTTCAATGCTGCGCTCCACGAGCTCTTCAAGCGTCGCTTTCAGATCGTTTTACTGCAGGGTAGTCTTCCCGGTCACGATTGCAGACTGATATCGGTGAGAGCTGACGGTGCGGAGGATGGTCTATGTGGACAGCTTTACCCCAGATGCCTGCATACTTAGATGTGCCTCTTTTAATCATCGACCCTATGTTGTGCCTTCATTAAATGTACCCATACTGCTACACTTAGAGGCGCCTCTCTTCTCTTTTATACTCTGTAGCACCTGATGGGTTTTGCTTCTAATCCCCTTGTGGAGACTTCCATTTGTGAATGGACATTTTATTGTTATACAAGCGATCACCATAGGTGTGCGCAGCCTGTTGCATTAGAGTGTGTACCCCAAAGCTCACACGTGACTTTGTCTGCAGCCTCAGCTGCAGGGGGTAGTAAATGAATGGGAAGTGCTCTGTGCTGAGTGGCTTCCTGTTCATTCACAAACTGAAGCATAGTAAACACAGTTTACTATGCTTCCGTTATGAATGGACACAGTGAGTGAGTGTGTTCACTGTGTTCATTTAGAAAAGGAAGGGGCTGGTAAATTACGAGAATCATCTCCCGCAGCAGCCAGGGGGAGAGAAGAGGAGGGAAGCCAGCATCACTGCCGGGTGGGAGCCAACAAGGGTGGGGAGGTGGGGCTATAGGCGGAATCTGCACTGCACATAGTAAATAGGGTGTGCCCAGTCACACCTGGCACACCCCCTGTGCAAGCCTGTGCCTATCACATTGCTATAATCTTTTTTATGGATTATAAACTGAAGGACTTATGAATAAATGGTTGTGGAACAAATCATCTGAGTTTCCATTATTTCTTATGGGGAAGAACGCTTTGATATACAAGTGCTTTGGATTACAAGCATGTTTCCGGAACCAATTAAATGCCCGCAATCCAAGGTTTTATTGTATACTATTCTCCTAGGCTGACATCTGTGCTCCTGAAAATGTTAGCAGGCTCACAGCTACACTGACCATGTGGTTCTGATAATGAGTCCTATGGTGACCTGAAAGTACATAGATCAGGAGATCACATCACAGGTCTTTATCTGGTTATTTCATCCAGACCATAGACTGATCCAGGAGGATCAACATGACAGCTAGTTAGCTGCTATTAGAATGAGAGATGAATCTGGACAGCCTCCTTGTTTCCCTATTGCAGGTTTCCTATCAATACAATTTCCCATTGATGCCACTGATACAAGCACCGTCCTGTGTGTTCTATAGATGTTTGGGAATCACAGCAGAGCAGAGACAGTCACCATGACAACACTACAACAATCTCCGAGAAGACCTAATCACTAGATCCCGCCCCTGAAATTGGATTGGTTAGTCTTGCATTTCCAGCGCTCTGATTGGAAGTCCACGTTGTCACTCACCGTGCAGGTTGTAGTCTAGTTGGAACGTGCAGTAAAAGCAGAGGGACAGGTTAGACTGTGCAGATCCTGGGTGTCTGGGGTTCATGTACAGTCCATCCAGGGGCTCCTCACTATGGTACTGAGCAAGAGGTTCTCTAAGGACATCGGCTCCATGCTTCCTTCAGTGGAAGAGGCCAAGGATGCAGAGGAGGAGGAGGAGGGAACCCGCTCCAGTGTGGGGGGCATCTCTAGCAGACCCCCCAGCAGACCTCTCCCATCTCTCAGCAGAGGAAGTGTGGACAATAAGGTAATTCATGTGCATGGCACCCAATTTACAACTGAGGGCACAACTTGTTTCTTTCATTGTGGAGGGTATAACCCGTTAGGTGTTGTTTGCCATCTGTGGCCCTTTGAGGAGATTTCCCTTCACTTCCTGTCCCATACCTAAAACAGGAAGTGAAATGGAATCCTACAAAGTGATTGTCACAAGAACTAGTGTGTCCATTGCCCAATTCCCCTTTTATTACTGTTCTGGTGACAACCAAACTTGTGGGACAATCTTTCCTTTTCACACTTGTTGATCATGTTAAAACAGGACAAATAGAGGCGGCAACTCTACCTAATGGGGCACAGACAGCAATAAAAACCTGGCAGGGGGGCACAGACAGCAATTTAAACTGGCAGGGGGCACGGACAGCAATATAAACCTGGCAGGGGGGCACAGACAGCAATACAAACCAGACAGGTGCTCTAATCCATCTCTACTCCATACAAAAAAAAAAGATTGCCTTTAGTTACTTTTAAGAGGCCCTGTCACCAGTCCATGAAAAATCTACCTATAAGAGTTTATGTACATGTCTTTTATATATGTTATTGTGTATTCAATTTCAGTAGAATGGATATGTTGAAAAATGTTCCATCGGTCAACAGCTGCAGCCAATTAACTAAAGCTGCTGATCAGTGTATTCTGACATTGATGGGTACCACAGTCAGAAGACAATGTCTCGGTGGGGGGGGATTCCCCCATTCTACTCGCCAGTGGCGTTGCTAGGTGGCAAAAAAACGGGGGGGGGGGGGGTTAGTACCTACCTGACGCGCACTGACCTGACACACAATGACCTACCTGACACACACTGACCTACCTGACCTACACTGACCTACCTGACATACACTGACCTACACTGACCTGACACAGAATGACCTACCTGACACACAATGACCTACCTGACCCACACTGACCTACCTGACCTACACTGACACACACAGAACTACCTGACCTACCTGACCAGACTTCAGGTGTCCTCCTGCAGCTCAGCGGCACGCCCATCACACAGTAGAGTAGACTCCATGCAGCCAGAGCCATGAGGAGAGGAGAGGAGAGCCACCCGCCCGAGCGCCGAGTGGGGTCAGGATCTTCTCACAGTGGCACGGCGGCCGTATTGTAATTCCCGCCTTCTGGAGCCTGCAGCACCTATGATGGACATCACACGTCCCGCGGTTCCCACAGTGGGCCAGTGGAATGTGCAGGCTCCAGAAGGCAGGACCTGCTATTACACTCGACCACGCTCGGGTCAGATCAGTCCTCGCTCGGCGGCAGCACTCAGGGCTAATAATAGAACCGTGCCCACCTGAGACCCAGGGCTTTTTGGGGATTCATTAGATGCAGACAAGCAAAGAAAGTATTTCCACCGCTCAGGCTGACACTGACCCAGGTGTAAGTAGAAGTTTCAGAGCAGAAGAGCTCCAGGTGCTGGCTGAATGCTAGGCAAAGCAGGCTTGAATGGAGGAGAAGATTTGGATGCCGCACACTGGATGTAGTCAAAAAACTTCACTTTATTGAAAAAATGGGATCATCAAAATAACAAGGCTGTCATGCAGAAAGTACAGGTAAGCTGACGCGTTTCGCACTCAGGACTGAGTGCTTACTCATAGCTAACAAATATTAAAAAGACAAACTCTTATATAGCTCAATGGAGTATCACATGATTGCCCAATTAGATGGTCATTGAGTCTCAGCTGGAAGCCAATTTAATGAGGTCTCGGCATCTGCTGGCTATTTGGTGTGTTAACTGATTGAGAAATGTTTTCAAAACCGTGACATGTAAATAGATGACAAAGAAGGTGAAAAAAGATGTGTATATGTACATGTGTAGGCAAAAAATATATATGTGTGTATATATATATGGTGAATCCTATCAATAAACGTGTATATAATAATGAATGTACTTGTATAACGTGTATATATAAAAGGTGATAAGTATCAAAAAAAGGGGTTACTATTGAGTGAAAGGAAAAAATGTGTAAAAAATATTTCTCATTAAAAAAAGAGAAAATATATTGATAAAAATATTCAGACAACGTGCAAAGTAAATGTGAAGAGTGAATGTAATGAAACTATATGTGAACAAAATATATAAATATGATGAGACTCTCTATAATATGCCGGTGAAGTGGATGAAGCTCTCTATAATAAGCCGGAATAATACAGGTGAAATATAGAGCAATGTGACCTGAAATAATGCGTGATATGCCCGCGGTTGATAACAAGGTACATATAGGGCCCTATAATAATAAAAATAAACTGTGGGATTCAAAGACATAAAATCACGCTGATAAAGGTTGCCCTGATCTGGTCAAATGGCAGTGATATATGCAGGGTCCCAGTAGACTGACTTGTAACGTAATGATTCTAAATGATGAGCCTGGCCGAGAGCAGGGTGTGTGTAAAATTTCAAGGATGAAGCAGCGGTGTTCAAAGTAATAGAACGCCGCTAGTCTGTGTCACACTAAATGTCTAGATGGAATTATAGTGATGGTAATAAAGTTGGTAGAGGTCTCGGCCAGTCACCCAAGTTTAAGGGATCACAAAAAGGGACAAATGAAAAACAAGTAAGATACTATAGGCTGGGATACGAAGACATAAAATCACGCTGATCAGGGTAGCCCTGATCTGGTCAAATGGCAGTGATATATGCAGGGTCCCAGTAGACTGACTTATAGCGTAGTGATTCTAAATGTTAAAATATGTTAGTTTGTGATCCGTCTCGGGTGGCTCAAAAAAAGCATGTCTCAGTATATGTGTGTCAGCCAATGCCAAGACCTCCAAACAAAACATATTGGAATAATACATCTTATGAATCCACTAATACAATACTCATATATTAACACCGGCAAGTGAAACAGATGAAAACAGGCATATAATGATCAACGTGAATCCAATCTATGAAGACGATGAGAAGAAATGTTATAATGCTGCATTCTAAAGAGAAACAACTACATATTCATATTGCAACATTACACTCACAAAATAAGCACTAAACACAAACGATACAATGTATGTCAGTTTATGTACATATAAATAAGCTTAATATATCTGAATTATGATCCCAAGGTGTCCAAAAAAATATGTATATGGACAACAAGGTGTACAAAATGTGAACAAATAAAAATAAATAAATGAATAAAATAAAATAAGGTAAAAAAGTGTGAAAACATATTGCGTAAAAACCTAATATATATATCAGGTGTTTCCTACACAACTAGAAAGATGTATAGGACAATGAAAGTTTCCATATATATCTATGTAATGAAAAATGAGCTGGAATAAAAGTAATAATAATGAAATAAAATTGTGAACCTCATGATACAAATCATGAATAATTATCAAAAGAAAACGATAAAAAAGGTAGATATAATAACACAGAAATGTGTAGAAAACGAAATAGAATAAAACTATTTATCTCAATGTTGTCGCGATATGCATCCTCAGATAAAATTAACTTGTACTTTGGTCAGGTATATAAAACACCCGAACATGATGGATATCGCGAAACAATAAAAGATATTGTATATTGCTATTATTAATATGACCTTTTGCATACATCTATTGTTGGCCATGGTTCCCTGGGAATTCCTGCTCTGCCATAGTTACTATACTGAGTATGCAGAGTAGGGGAACTTGTCGGGCATATATACCAATCAAGGTGGTAAATATTATATATTCATGTATAAGATTGGATATGTTTGTACATAGGCCCCAATGGTCAATAGATGGAAAAAACTCCTATATTGGCACCATCTGACCGGAACACAAAACAAGAGGAAATAGAAAATGGCTGACAAAACGTGAAAATGTAAAAAATAAACATGAAATGTTCTTTATAAGGACTCATGATAGTGTAGGTGTTATGACCATGTTCAAACAGTATAGGAAAGAGCCAAGTGAGTTAATTCCCCCTCCACCGACCTCTGAAATACATCAATATCTTTGCCCCTGGATGCCACTGGGTAAAAATCAGATTTAAATCTGATTATTAGTTTTTACTGTAAATCAGTGGGATCCATGGGGGGTGGATCCGAATCATCTGCCAGTGTTATTAAATCTTGCAGTGCACACACTTCATTAAAAGAGGTGAAGGGGGAGACTCACCTGATTCGCCAAGGTTCCCTGGAACGTCCTCTTCTCTAGAACCACCAAAGTGTTTCTTAAGTGTTAATAAGCGAGAAAACCTGTTAACGTCCAAAATAGTGTTCTTTTTAATATTTGTTAGCTATGAGTAAGCACTCAGTCCTGAGTGCGAAACGCGTCAGCTTACCTGTACTTTCTGCATGACAGTCTTGTTGTTTTGATGATCCCATTTTTTCAATAAAGTGAAGTTTTTTTACTACATCCAGTGTGCGGCATCCAAATCTTCTCCTCCATTCAAGCCTCCTTTTTGGGGATTCACTCGGGGCTTCAGCCACCGTCAGCCCCCCACTGCTCCTCGCTGAATTAAAAAAAAAACTGTGTATGGCCAGCTAAGGACATGAACATGTTACTGGCAGGATCACCAGGAGATATTAAAGGAAAGAAAAGCCTAAAAAAAAAGAAAACAAATGCAGCCAATTCATTAAGGATTGGTAAACTGTAAGGCTCCTTTCACACAGAGCAGAGATCACACTAATTAGCAGAGGATCCATGAGCTAAGAGAGATACTGGTTTTTGACATCCATGCCCGTTCACTTTGTGCCAGGGGGACACAGGCAGACCCGTGACAGCTCTATGTGAGGTTGGATGTAAACAGACTCCACTGTCCTGTCTCCGATCCATCATGTTTAGGTCTGGAAAAGTGGAAAAGTGCGCAGTCTTCAGTTTTTTTTTTCCAGACCTGGGCAGACTCAAAAGGTAGATGCAGGGCTGGGACAAGGGGTGGGCAAGAGGGGAAACTGGCCAGGGCACAGCACCGCACACAAGCTCCAGATCAGTGTCTAGCAACCAGCAAGCTGCGGATTCATGCCTGCTCTGACAGCTACTGCTATCTAAGGCTTCATGGACACTAGCAGCTCCTAAACGTATGCTTTTGCCGTTTTTTTGCCAAAGCTCCTAAGCTCAACTCCATAAAAGCTTATGTGTCCATGTACACATAGGCTTTTAGCAGCGTTTTGGATCTGCTATGGTTAGGTGAGCTTCCACCTCCCTCTTCTAAATGAGGAACAATTGCGTTCAGGATTGAAACGTTTTGACCGCCAGCCGCGGGAAACCGCAAAACCGTGGCAAAATCATAACGTGATTTTGCAGCGTTTTGCATTTTCCCGTGGCTGCAGTAAATGATGGCCAAGTGTACATGAAGCCTTACAATGTTACAACATGCCCACTCTTCACCCTATCCCACAGCTGATACAAAAGCACAATATGCACGTGCAACTAGAAGGCAAGCAATTGGCCAAACATGTGCAGTACACACTCAATGCCAACCATGCACAGCACGAGCAAGGGTGCAGAAAATGGGCACAGGATAGTTACCCATTCTACGGCATGCATTAAGAGTGGGGTGGGAGGGGGGCGTAGTTCTGCATCCTTGCCCTGGGCACTGGATAAACGTGTCCCAGTACTAGGTAGGTGGGTGTAAATGGACATAATTCTCTTTACATTCTCCTGTCCATAGGAGTGAAGGAAGCTTCTGATCAGATCCGCCTGAAAAACTGACAGGCACCCTTGTGAAAGGGCCCTTTTATATGGATTATTTCCTCTTTAAAGCTGAGCTCCACCCAAAAGGGGAAGCTCCATTTGTTTCCTTCCTCCCCCCCTCCACTACCATATTTGGCACCTTTCAGGGGGGAGCTGGTACCTGTTTTTGACAGGTACTGCGGCGAGATCCCCCAGAATTTCAGCCCCCTTCCTCCTTCTATTGCCGTGGGGCCATTTTGAAAGCGCAGCACGCTTTACCCATGCGCAGTAGGGAGCCGGCTGTGAAGCCGCAAGGCATCACTGCTGGTTTCCCTTACAAGGAATGGCGGCGGCAACACCCAAGAGCTGATTGAAAAATCGGCTGGGGTGCTGACATCGCGGGATCCCTGGACAGGTAAGTGTCCTAATATTAAAAGTCAGCAGCTACAGCATTTTTTTGGGGGGGGGGGGGGGGGGGGCTGGAGTGGCTGGAGCTCCGCTTTAAGATTTTTTATTTACTGTATACAAGTGAGGATGTAGATATGTTGTTTTGCTTGCTACGTTGTACAGATAAACGCTCACACTTTGCATGTAAATTCTGTTCTCTGATGTAAAAGGTGATGTCCTTGGAAACAATGTGCTCATTAAATCGATTTTCTGCTGATTTGTAACATACTATGTGCTGCTATAGATTGTACAAAGGTCAGCTTCAGCGAGATCTAGGAATAAAGGAGACATCGACAATGAAATAACGGAGGTCTCCGAGTCTAAAGAGGAGGCGATGAAGGAGAAATCAGAGCAATGCTCCGAAGACTTTGCAGGATCAAAAGAAAATGAGGAAGACTGCGACACCGATTTAGAAATAGAAGGTTTGTTAGTGAAATTGATAAATGTCTCATTTTCTCTGTCAGCCGTACAAGTCTTCTCCAAAGCCACGTCCCGGGAATCTCAAGGATTCATTACACTTCTTATGCTCCGTACACACGGTCGGATTTTCCGATGGAAAATGTCCGATCGGAGCGTGTTGTCGGAAATTCCGACCGTGTGTGGGCTCCATCGGACATTTTCCATCGGATTTTCCGACACACAAAGTTTGAGAGCAGGAGATAAAATTTTCCGACAACAAAATCCGTTGTCGGAAATTCCGATCGTGTGTACACAAATCCGACGGACAAAGTGCCAGGCATGCTCAGAATAAATAAAGAGATGAAAGCTATTGGCCACTGCCCCGTTTATAGTCCTGACGTACGTGTTTTACGTCACCGCGTTTAGAACGATCGGATTTTCCGACAACTTTGTGTGACCGTGTGTATGCAAGACAAGTTTGAGCCAACATCCGTAGGAAAAAATCCTAGGATTTTGTTGTCGGAATGTCCGAACAAAGTCCGACCGTGTGTACGGGGCATTATTGTTTCATCTACTGATTTCTCTATGGTTACTGTGTGCCTTCATGTTTACTAACTGGTTAGCAGCATATAGATAGAAAAAAGACGTGCCATTACTGACCTCCTGAAAATACTAGTTAACTGGCTCTTATGCTGACTCCCTGGTTTCAATATTTTAGGTGTCAATGACCCAGAATACATATACAGGTAAGGAAAGTCAGCGTCAAGTGAGAAAAGGAAAGAGGAACTGCAGTCTGCTCACATAATTTGTAATAAAAACATCTTTGCCATTCTGAAGCTTCCCTCCAACCACTTATATTATTATTATTATTATTATTATTATTATTATTAATAATAATATTATACATACATATATTATACTTAATATTATTTTATATATACTGTGATTCTGTACTTGCCAAATATGCTGCAGAAATCTCCCTCCGCTGAGTCTGGCTGCAACCATTTTAACTGTGGGCAGCTGAAGCTGCTGCCTGTTCACTTCCTGGATTTACACAGACATACAGAGGCACTCCTCCAGCTCTGCAGCTCTTCAGCTCTCATTGGCAATCTTATGACTCATCCCCCCTCCCTTCCTAGCAAACTCTCACTAAAGTAAGAGGGAGAGCTGTGCATGATGTCATAAGCCTAGGCTAATGACCAGAAACAGGAAGTGGGCTGTATAAGGTATTTACTGGCACTATCCAAAGTTAAAACAACAAGGACAGAAGATTTAATAGATGGAAAGTTGAAAGAAATGACTGAAGGTTGTTTTAAAGTAGAACTATAGGCAACGTTTTTTTTTTTTTTTCATTTTGGATAGAGTAAGTGAAGGTTATAACCCCTGTCTGAATTTTTTTTTTCCCTCATCTGTGTTCCATTGTGAAGATTTCCCTTCACTTCCTGTCCCATAGCCAAACAGGAAGTGAGAGGAAATCCCTGCAAATTAGGGAATTTCTTGGGAGTCCCCCAGGTCACCAGAACTAGTTTCAACATTGGAAGATTTCCCCTCGATTACTTTTCTGGGGACAACCCAAAATTTGGGATTTTCTTTACTTTCACTTTCAATGATAATGATAAACAGGACAAATAGAGAGGGTGAATCTCCCCAATGGGGGTACAGGCAGTAATAAAAACTGACAAGTCTTCTCATCCCTCTCCACTCTATCCAAAACAAAACAAAAAAAAAAGTGTTGCCTTTAGTTATACTTTAGACCCCTTTCACACAGAGGCAGTTTTCAAGCGTTTTAGCGCTAGAAATAGCCTCTAAATAGCGCCTGAAATCCGCCTACCATTCGTTGCAGTGGGTCTTTTCACACTAGCGCGGTGTGCTTGCTGGACTTTAGGAAAAGTCCTGCAAGCAGCATCTTTGGGGCGGTTTGGGAGCTGTGTATTTAGAGCTCCCAAAATGCCCTGCCCATTGAAATGAATAGCGCTTCGGAAGTGCAGCAACACGGGGGCGCTTTTAACCCCTTCTTTGGAGTTAAAAGCGCCTCCTTGAGCCAAAAATCGCCTCTTAAACAGTGCTAAAGCGCCACTAAAATGAGTGGCGCTTTAGCGCTAACACAGCCGTGGCCCCAGTGTGAAAGGGGTCTCAAGGCTTCATCCACACTGGAATGATTTTGCTGTCTCTCTAGACACCTTTCCTTCTGGCAACAGTGTTTTGGAAGAAAAAATGCTTGGCGCTTGTAAACGCATATAACGCATTTAGGCACGTCAAGCACTTGGACATTAATTCCTTTCATTGACCAGAATAATTATTTTTTTCGGGCCAAGCGCTAAATGCATAGCGTTTACACCTGTTTACATAGTCAAGCATTTTTTCTGCCAAAATGCCACTCTTTCAGGACACACTGGCAGTGTTTTTTTACTGCCTCTAAGCTCCTCTAAACACCTATGTGTGCATGAACACAGGGGCTAATGTACAAGAGCATTTAGATGCAGAAGCAAAAAAAACCCACCAGATGTCCCTAAGAGCAGTGTCAAAAACATCCATCATATACAAGGCCTAAATTACATATCTCTGGGTTGAGTATCAGACAGCGATGGCAGACTCCATTATTTTATTGTTAACTGCGTCACTGTTGGGGAGATGTGCCTTTTCCTGACTCGGTGACACAACAGGAGGTCATGGAAAATGTCCCTCACACAGGCAACAATAATATTAATGGCAAAGGTTATAGTTCTGCCTTATTCAATCACCTTTATTTCCTCCCCACTGCCACCAAAAACAACATTGCATAGAGTTGCACTTGATTAATTTAAGTTATATAAAGTGAAAACAAAGTCCACTATAGTCACCTGTCTCCGGTGATGTGATGTCCATGCTCCCTCTCCGACATCTTTTGCTGTGTACACACGGGCGGACTTTTCAGCATCAAAGGTCCGACGGTCTTTCCGACGGACTTTCGACTGACTTTTGACGGACTTCCGACGGACTTTCGAACGAACGGACTTGCCTACACATGATCATGGACTAAAATAAGGAAGTTGATAGCCAGTAGCCAATAGTTGCCCTAGCGTCGGTTTTCGTCCGTCGGACTAGCATACAGACAAACAAATTTTTCGACCGGACTCGAGTCCGTCGGAAAGATTTGAAACATGTTCCAAATCTAAAGTCTGTCTGATTTTTTGACCGAAAAAGTCAGCTGCAGGTCTGATGAAGCCCACACACGGTCGGATTGTCCGTCGGACTAGTCCAGTCGAAAAGTCCGCCCGTGTGTACACGGCATTAGCCTGATCTTCTGTCGGGTTCAGCATCAAGCAGTGTAATTACCCAAATTTGACTTAGTATAAGCCTATTACTGGCCCTATAGCAGCACTGAGACTAGGGAGGAAGAAGCAGCCCAAGGATCCAGGATCAGGTGTGTGGCAGTACACAGAGCATGCTTATAGGAGGAATGATCGGAGTGGCTTAGAGATGGTGGAGAGGAGACCTGTAAGTAAAAATAAAATTGCAGCAGAGAAAGATCAGGTCCCCTCCCCTGCCAGACAGGGTTGTGCTGTGTAAATCTATGGACTTGATAGGCAAAAATACAAATCCTTTGGCAGTTCTTTTACTGACCTATAGCAGTGGTCTCCAAACTGTGGCCCGGGTGCTGAATGTGACCCTTTGTTTGCCTTTATCTAGCCCTTGGGGCACAAGTCCCCCTCTTGACACCATCAATTGGGCGCTATTCTTCATGGTGATACTAACAATGGGTATCCCCCATTCCCCAACTGAAACCTGATGTCAGGGTATTTTCTACTCCCACTGGCCACATTATGGCCCCTTAAAGCCTAAAGGACATTAAACTGGCCCTTTGCTCTGAAATATTGGAGGCCCCTGACCTATAGTACCTACAGTAGACCTATAGTAATGGTTACCTATAATACATTGTGATGGCTATGACAATTGAATGATCCTTTCACGATTGAGAACCACTGTAACTTTAGAATGTCTGCACACAATTTGAATCCATGCATCTGATAGAAGAGCATCGTGTACAAATGTTAAAATCATTTATCTTCCTAGAATCCCATACTTGTGGGTCAACATATCAATTTCCTTTGCAGAAGCCAAAGAGGCATATGATCCCTCTGGTAAAGCCAGATACCTATCTGCCTGCCAGGTATTTGGTGTTGTGCCAGTGTCATACTTCTTGCGTCACATGGGCGATTCTAATCTTGTGATGAGGCATCATGGGCTAGGTGCACAGGTAAGAAATACTACTATATATACCGATCTGTGGGGGGGATTGGTATTGCTATAAATGTTGTTTGTACTATAGAGTCATATTAGATGACACTGTAATCAATGTGCCTCAGAACGGTGCGATTTTGGTTCCTGCACTACTTTGGTGCGATTTACAGTGCGACTTGGCTCCACACGCTATGCAAAGACGCATCAAAGGTACACTACATAATCGCACTGTAAATCACATCAAAGTCTCATCTCAGTAGTGCAAACCTAGCCTTATACCCTTGAAAAGTTTTAGGTCAGAATATAAAAAAAAGTCAAAGTGCATTAAGGAGCATGTGGTTTAAAGGCTTCATTCAGATGGCTGCTGGCACCGGTCCTGCATGCAGGCGACATTTGTTTTTAATCCTGCATCCGCCCTGAGGCTGTGTGCAGGCAGCCTATAGAAGTGGATGCAGACACAGCGCCTGCACGGACACAGCCACATGTCAAAATCTGACAGTTGTGCAGGAGCAACTGCACTACCTCGAACGCACACTGTCTGCATGAGCTGTAAATAATTTCATTGGGTTTGATCTGACTGAACTATGTACATTTGCACAATTCTGCATGATTATCTATGTGACTTCTAGTTTGAAGTATTGTAATTCAGAATTAAAATTGATTACGTACAATTAGCATCTTTATATGCTTGTGTGTGCTGTTTGTGGGGACTACAATCAGGGTTTCATGGAACCCTAGGGTTCCTTCATAGATTGCCAGGTGTTCCATGAGTTGTGACCAATTGACCTCCTATTTGATGGTGCCCGCATAGTTCTGGTGCCAATGTCATTAAGCAGATCTTTTTTAAGCTGCCTGTAAAGGTGGCTTTTTGACTATTGCTGTAAGGGGGGATTTATTTCCCTTAACTACCAATGTAAGCAGTGTTCTTTCCACTGAATCCTGATGAATTCATTTTATTAGGGGTTCCCTGAGACCTGAAAATGATTTCAAGGGTTCCTCTGTAGTAAAAAGGTTGAGAAAGGCTAGTATAGAAGAGGATCTTATTGTAAGGCTAGGTGCATCCATGAACCTTAAAATGTAACTACATTTTATAACCTACAAATTACAGACATTTGTACTGAACAGGGTTGTAACCTGTCAGTTTTTTTTGCTATGTACTTATTTGGGAGATACAACCTTTTTCATTGTTTCAGTGACTGCTTGCATTATGGCCATTCGTCCCTGGGTCCATACTTCCCTAAATGTACATACTGCTCAGTGCACCACCCAGCTCCTTCCAGCCACAGCAACCATTAGACTCTCATAGTGTTTAACAGGCAGCCAGCAGCGGGGTTCAATGGCCCACCTGTGCCCTCCAGCGGGGGCCTCATGCACCAGGGCTAAACACTTAGCTTTCATTAGGTCATAGTGGTAACAGGGCCAGATCTAGGCGGGTGCTAGGGTGGGCTGTGCACCCCCAGATTTTAGTTGTGCCCCCCAGGTCTCTGAGAGTGCATCCACTGATCCATAAGCCAGTCTGATGCAGACAGTTGATGTAAGGAGGCACTCTGATGAGGATAATCCATGTAACAGGGCACTCTGATGGAGATACGTGATGTAAGGGGGTGCTCTGACAGAGACACCTGATGTTAGGGAGCACTCTGACGGGGATAACTGATCATATGTAAGGGGACAATGATGGGGACAGTTGATGGAAGGGGGACTCTGATGTAAGGGGGCATGGCATTTTGATGGGGACACCTGATTTAACGGGGAACTTTGATGGGAACCCTGATGTAAGAGGGCACTCTGATGGGGACACCTAATGTAACGGGGCACTCTAATGGGGATAACTGATCATATATAAGGGGACACTGATCGGACAGTTGATGTAAGGGGGCACTTTGATGTAAGGGGGTGCTCTGATGGGGACACCTGATGTAAGGGGGCACTCTGATGGGGATAACTGATCATATATAAGGGGACACTGAATGGGACAGTTGATGTAAGGGGGACCCTGATGTAAGGGGGAATTTTGATGGGGACACCTGATTTAACGGGGAACTTTGATGGGAACCCTGATGTAAGGGGGCATTCTGATGGGGATAACTGATCATATGTAAGGGGACACTGATGGGGACAGTTGATGTAAGGGGGGCTCTGATGTAAGGGGGCATTTTGATGGGTACACCTGATGTAATGGGGAACTTTGATGGGAACTCTGATGTAAGGGGGCAGTCTGATGGGGAAACCTAATGTAACGGGGCACTCTGATGGGGAAACCTAATGTAACGGGGCACTCTGATGGGAACCCGATGTAAAGGGGGAATCTGATGAGTAGTCATTATGTAAAGATGGAATCTAAAGAGGACTCCTGATGTGAACAGGGGGCCTTGATATAAGTGGGCACAGGTTATGTTTAATCACCCGAATCTAATAACAACCTAATACATAATAGTGTTTTCCAGGTCGTGACACTGTGTGACAGATTGTCAGTGACTTACACATAGTGTTGACATTATGCCCCCTGACTTTTTATTTACTGCACCCCAGATCAGATAGGTTAGATCCGGCCCAGGTGGTCACCAAGGGAGGATGCGAGGGAAAGTCTCTCCAGAGGCACCCCAGTCAGCACTTAGAATTTGACAATGGGTTCTAGTCAGTGACAATACACCGGAAGCTCCATTGCGGCAAAATTTAAAGTGAATGGTGCAATTAATTTTTTTGAGCGGCAGGCATTTTGTTTCAGGTGACAGAACGCTCATGTGTGGGCAGGAGCAATTGAAATTAATAGAATTTGGCTTGTTGGGCGTTTGAGAGCTTCAAGTTTCAGGCAGAAAATTGCTCAGGTGTGGGGCCTTATTGCATTAATGTACACACACACACACCTTTTCCCTGTACGTTGCATGTTGAGTATGCTGGTGCTACGTGAGTTACTAAAATAAAAAAAAGAATCCCTGGCCTTGTCTTCTGGTTTATTTCAGGCTGCAAAAGCAATTGCTCTCTCTTTAGTAACCAACACTTCGATTGTCAGTCTAAATCTCAGTGATAACTGGCTTGAGGGAGATGGTGCAGCAACCATCGCAGACATGCTTAAGGAAAACTGTTACATTTCAGGTATGTAATCCACTTCACAAAACACTTCAGTCAAAAAATAATGTATTTTAAGGCATTATAATAAGCTGTAGTTGTAATATTTTATCACCTCTTTTTTTTGCTCGGTCAGTCTGTGACTGCTTTACACTGAAGTCTTATTAGATTCCTATTTCTGAGGCTAAAATTATTTTTCTAGACATTGCTTCACCAACGAATGCTGCCCTGTGTATAAACTGAGAGGCTGCCCGAGCACCTCCTCTACCCATTTTCTGAGTTAGCTACAGATAGAAGAGATTGCAGACCTGCACCAGTGTAAATCACCCCATCCTATTTCTTGTTTACATTTTTAAGAAAGTACGGGTCTACCAAAGTCAGCCTGAAATTTCAGCTGGTGTGCGCAGAATATTGGGGATATATATATATATTGTGGGGACGGAAAGTATTCAGACCCCATTAAATTTTTCACTCTGTTATATTGCAGCCATTTGCTAAAATCATTTAAGTTCATTTTTTCCCCATTAATGTACACACAGCACCCCATATTGACAGAAGAACACAGAATTATTGAAATTTTTGCAGATTTATTAAAAAAGAAAAACTGAAATATCACATGGTTCTAAGTATTCAGACCCTTTGCTCAGTACTTAGTACTGATCAACTTTTGATCGAATGCCGCGTAGTATGCACTCAATACTTTTGCATGAATTACTGCATCAATGCGGCGTGGCATGGATGTGATCAGTTTGTGGCACTGCTGAGGTGTTATGGAAGCCTAGGTTGCTTTAATAGCGGCCTTCAGCTTGTCTGCATTGTTGGGTCTGGTGTCTCATCTTTCTCTTGACAATACCCCACAGATTCTCCATGGGGTTTAGGTCAGGCGAGTTTGCTGGCCAATCAAGCACAGTGATACTATGATAATTTATCCAGGTTTTGGTACTTTTGGCAGTGTGGGCAGGTGCCAAGTCCTGCTGGAAAATTAAATCAGCATCTCCAAAGCTGGTCAGCAGAGGGAAGCATGAAGTGCTCTAGAATTTACTGGTAGAGGGCTGCGCTGACTTTGGACTTCATAAACCACAGTGGACCAACACCAGCAGATGACATGGCTTCCCAAATTATCATGGACTGTGGAAAATTTTGCATTTCATTTGGAAATCAAGGTCCCAGAGTCTGGAGGAAGAGTGGAGATGCACAGAATCCAAGTTGCATGAGGTCCAGTTTCTACAGTCAGTGATGATTTGGGGAGCCATGTCATCTGCTGATGTTGGTCCACTGTGTTTTATCAAGTCCAAAGTCACAAAACTAGCCAGCCCAGTGCCCTGCAGGACACTGTGGTAGGCTAGACAGGAGAGAGCCTGATGCGCTAGCCTGCCCAGTATCTACTGCTCTATCCTGCACTGTGCCAGGCTGGGGGGGGGGGGGGGGGGGGAGGGGGGAGCGACACCAATGCGGTAAAACATGGTGTTAACCCCCCCCCTCGGGGGTGACACCATGTTTTACCGCACCAGGTGACACCAACCCTAGTGACGCCACTGCCCTGATTGTCACCAGGCTCACCAAAACTAATGTTCCCATTGGAAGATTTCCCCTCTATTCCTGTGACAACCCAAAATGTGTGATTTTCTTTCACTCTTGGTGATAACAGTAAACAGGAAAAATAGAAAGGGTGGATTTCCCTAATGGGGACACAGACAGCAATAAAAACCTCCCTCTCTACTCTATCCAAAATTAGTAAAAAGGTCTTGCTGTTAATTATACAAATAAGAGAAGTTCATTTTAAGGGGTTGCATACATTTTAGCACTTAGAGCTGTGACTTTTTGTGAATATGAACAATAATGTATTTTTTCATATTTTCCAGAGCTTCACTTGTGTGATAACAGACTTGGGTTGAAAGGTGCCAAAGCGCTCTCAACAATGCTTGTCGAGAACATTACTCTACAAAAGGTGTACCTGTCTGGGAATGAGTTTGATGACCGGGCAGCTCCTTGTTTTTCTGATGCTCTAATGAATAACCAGAAGGTGGAATGTATGGACCTCAGCCATAACAAGTTTGGAGATGGTTCAGGTATTGCCATTCTTGTAGTCACAGATTAAAGCGTGGTGCTTGTTTATTCCCCTACTTATTAGCTATATACTGTATGCAGTGACAAGTTTATATATCATTTGTAATTACCCCAATCAGTCTGAATGACTTCCAAAATGCAGTCTGATTTTCAAAATCAATGAAACTGTTTTAACTAATAACCTACAATTTTTGCTCATTTGTGTCCTTATTCAGCTTTATTAAACTCAACATTGAAACGGGCACAGTCCAGACAGGACAATGTAAGTGAAGCTGCTTTTGTTACAAGCAAAGAAAGCGATCAAAAAACGGGGGGGCGGGGCCGGGTCTTCATCCAGAACGTTTCACAGCAGCTTCACAGAAGACTCCAAAGCTGTTAGCCTCAACAGAAGTTCAGTGATAGAAAGGGAATGGGGCAAGCAGTGAAGATTTTTTTTCTAGCTAAACTTCAGCTTTAGGCCCCTCTCACACGGGCGCCCCTCCGTGGGACGGAATCCGTTTGCTCAGGGGGGGGATCGGGCAGATGACAGGTCCGTCAGGCAGATGACAGGTCAGTCGCCGCTTACTGAATGAAGACGGACCCAGTCCCGCTCTCCGCTATGGGGAGATCGAGTGAAAATGGACCGCCTGCCCGTTTTCTTTCGATCATATCTGATCCACCAGACGGATGGAAAAAAGAACCACCATCCGTCTGAATTTTGCAGACAGGATCGGATTGGGTAGGAGCGGATGTGAGTGAACATGTCACCGCTGACATCCACCACTCCATCGGGGTGAATGGGGGTCTGTTCAGGTCCGCCTGAAAAACTGACAGGCCGACCTAAATGGACAGCCCGTGTGAAAGGGCCCTTAAAGTAGAAATCTACTTCCGCCTCAATTCGAAGCCCGTTATATCTACCCTGTAAAGGAAAAATCTATATACTTACCTATGCTGAGGGTGTTTCGATCTGGTCACATGATCAGGTCCTAGTGCCAGCTCCAGTGTAGAGGAGAGATAGCCGACAACAGCTGCAGAGCCTCGGCAGTGTTGTCACCCATTGACCCACTATGGGGCATCTGTTGTCAGATGACCCCCCACTACACTGAAGCCGGGGCGCTGGAACCCGATCATGAGCAGTCTCAGAATAGATATAGGAAAGTATACAGATCTATCCTTTTGCAGGGTAGATAGAATAGGCTTAGAATGTGTGTGTGGGGGGGGGGGGGGAGTATAACTAAAGGCAAAACTTTTTTTAGTTTTGGATAGAGTACAGATTAGAACACCTGACCTGTCAGTTTTTATTGCTGTCTGTGTCCTCGTTAAGGAGATTCATCCTCTCTATTTGTCCTGTTTACCATTATCATTATCAAGTGAAAGTAAAAGAAAATCCCAAATGTTGTAATAGAAGGGAAATCTTCCAATGGGGACACTAGTTCTGGTGACTTGAGGGTCCCCAAGGAATTCCCTTAATTTGCAGGGATTTCCTCTCACTTCCTGTTTGGTGTTGGGACAGGAAGTGAAGGGAAATCTTCGTAATGGGACACAGATAGTGAAAAAAATTCTGACAGGGATTATAATCCTCTCTTGCTCTATCCAAATGATCCTATAGTTTTACTTTAAGTATAGTACAGTGGGGACAGAAAGTATTCAGAGGCCCTTAAAATTTTCACTCTTTGCTATATTGCAGCCATTTGCTGAAATCATTTAAGTTCATTTTTTTTTCCTCATTAATGTACACACAGCACCCTGTATTGACAGAAAAACACAGAATTGTTGACATTTTTGCAGATTTATTAAAAAAGAAAAACTGAAATATCACATGGTCCTAAGTATTCAGACCCTTTGCTCAGTATTTAGTAGAAGCACCCCTTTGATCTAATACAGCCATGAGTCTTTTTGGGAAAGGTGCAACAAGTTTTTCACACCTGGATTTGGGGATCCTCTGCCATTCCTCCTTGCAGATCCTCTCCAGTTCTGTCAGGTTGGATGGTAAACATTGGTGGACAGCCATTTTTAGGTCTCTCCAGAGATGCTCAATTGGGTTTAAGTCAGGGCTCTGGCTGGGCCATTCAAGAACAGTCACAGAGTTGTTGTGAAGCCACTCCTTTGTTATTTTAGCTGTGTGCTTAGGGTCATTGTCTTGTTGGTAGATAAACCTTTGGCCCAGTCTGAGGTCCTGAACAAACCTGAGAAGGTTTTCGTCCAGGTTATCCCTGTACTTGGCCGCATTCATCTTTCCCTCGATTGCAACCAGTCGTCCTGTCCCTGCAGCTGAAAAACACCTCCACAGCATGATGCTGCCACCACTATGCTTCACTGTTGGGACTGTATTGGACAGGTGATGAGCAGTACCTGGTTTTCTCCACACATACTGCTTAGAATTAAGGCCAAAAAGTTCTATCTTGGTCTCATCAGACCAAAGAATCTTATTTCTCACCATCTTAGAGTCCTTCAGGTCTTTTTTTAGCAAACTCCATGCAGGCTTTCATGTGTCTTGCACTGAGGAGAGGCTTCCGTCGGGCCACTCTGCCATAAAGCCCCGACTGGTGGAGGGCTGCAGTGATGGTTGACCTTCTACAACTTTCTCCCATCTCCCGACTGCATCTCTGGAGCTCAGCCACAGTGATCTTTGGGTTTTTCTTTACCTCTCTCACCAAGGCTCTTCTCCCCCGATAGCTGAGTTTGGCCAGCTCTAGGAAGGGTTCTGGTCATCCGAAACGTCTTCCATTTAAGGATTATGGAGGCCACTGTGCTCTTAGGAACCCTAAGTGCAGCAGAAATGTTTTTGTAACCTTGGCCAGATCTGTGCTTTGCCACAATTCTGTCCAATCAGTATAATCAAACACAGTTGGACTCAAATGAAGGTGTAGAACCATGTCAAGGATGATCAGAAGAAATGGACAGCACCTGAGTTAAATATATGAGTGTCACAGCAAAGGGTCTGAATACTTAGGAACATGTGTTATTTCAGTTTTTCTTTTTTAATAAATCTGCAAAAATGTCAACAATTCTGTGTTTTTCTGTCAATATGGGGTGCTGTGTGTACATTAATGAGGAAAAAAATTAACTTAAATGATTTTAGCAAATGGCTGCAATATAACAAAGAGTGAAAAAATTAAGGGGGTCTGAATACTTTCTGTCCCCACTGTAAGTGCTTGACTGAACTTCACTTTAATGTAGATAATAGTGAAATTAAGAGACCACATGTTTTATATGTCAGCAGGGCCAGTTCACACCAGGATTGCACAGGAACACATGCATTGTACACGTGTGATTCCCATGCGTTCCCATGCAGCACAATTTAGCAGCCCATTCATTGAATAGGCTGTAAATCGCACCAGAATTTGGAAAAAGTTCTGCATGTACTACTTTAAAAAATGCACCATACCAAATAGCATGGGCGATTTGGTGCCCACTAATGCAGATCTGCATTTTGGGTGCTATATAGATTACATTGGCACCAGCATGCAGATTGTAAGAGTAGTACATTTGAACGCATTGCATTCTGGTGTGAACTGGCTACTAATCATAAAGATTACTTAGGATGATGAAGTGCTTATTTACAAAATGCAATAAAGCCTCTGTGATTTCTTTATTCCCCATTATTGACCTAATATCTTTTGAATAAGCAGCTTTTGGATTCATATGTAATTTAGAGCTTGGTGATTCAATCTGGGTCATTGCCAGAACCCTTTGCAGTATTACACTTTTAGTCTCCATGTGAGATGAATGCTTATCCATGACAAACCATAGGACATAGCCAACTACAACTCATGTCTGTAGTTTGGTCTGTCCACATTACATCAAGTTTTACCAACTTCTCAGCTTTTAATGTGACTCTGTCTTGGGAAAAGTATGGCCGACCCTTTTTTTTTATTATTATTATAGTTACCTGACTGTGTCTGGCTTTAATACTTTTCAGTCACAGACCTGGAACAAGCATGCGGTAAATGGGTGTCAGAATTATATGATGCTTGTTCCAGGTCAGAGACTAAGAGCCCATTCACACAGGGACGACTTGTCAGGCGACCTAGTCGCCTGACAAGTCGCCTCCCATTCTGTGCTATGGAACCGTTCTAAGGGGAGCGACGCAAGTCGCTCCGACTTAGAAAAAGGTTCCTGTACGACTTCGGGAGCGACTTGGGGTGACTTGCATAGACTTCTATACAGAAGTCGTTTTGCAAGTCGCCCGGGCAGTCGTTTGCAGGTCGCCTCGCTGAGGCGACCTGCAAGTCGTGTTGCCCCTGTGTGAATGGGGTCTTAGGCCAGCCATAGCCGGTTCGAATCTTAGACGATTCAGCGGGAACTGGCCGATATTCGAACGATGTATGGACGGGCTGAACGTATCAAGTTAATCGAATGAACAATCAACTTGGGTACAACCAACCTGCTGAATCTTACATGTGATTATCGCTAGTGGCTGGTATAGCCACTAGCAATAAATAATCACTGTCTTCTCCTGGCAGGGACGACTTCCCCCTCTGGGAGAACACAATGACTCAGCAGGAGGGATTCCTCTGTCAACGATGTCAGTGTTGATAGGGGAATTGAGTGAATCTCTTTCCTGCAAACCATGGTTGCAGGAAAGAAATTTGCACCGTGTATGGCCAGCTTTAGAAAGCGCTGAAGCCAAAACATTAGCAACAAAGGAACTAACATTCTCAAAAAGGAGGTCAGCAATGGCAGCCCTCATATTTTTTTCTCATGACAGATCCCCTTTAAAGATATACTATAATTAGCTAGCAAAATGTTGCATGTAAAGGAAACCTGCACTGAGGAAGTATAGAGCTTGCCATTGCTGACCTCTCTATTTGAAAAAAGCTAGTTATCTGGTTGACATGATGAATCAAAGGTTTCAAAACTTTCCCAGTAGCTGTTGAAAAAGTATACAGATTAGAAGTTTTAATATATATATATATATATATATATATATATATATATATATGTAGCGCTGGTATATTTGCGATCTACCATATGTTAGGTAAATTTAGTAACTTGTTCGTTAAAATAGGTTAGGTTTGCCTCTGTTCCAGCTTGGCTGATGTTGTGTGTGTTTCCATGCTGACCGGTGGGTGTCGCTGTTGTCACTGGTCAGTGTTGGAAAGGCAACGTGTCGAAGCGTATGGATGCTCTTCTGTCCCGGAGACAACTCGGTGGAGGTGGTCCTCCAAGATGCATGCCGGGCGAGGGTATTTATGGGACAGACGCCACATTGTGGGGTTCGTTTTTACAGCCACCTGCTGGCCCTCCTGGCCGACAGGTATGCGTTAGAGAGAAATCTCGTGGTCCTCCGTTTCCGGAGGCCCACTTCGCTGCGGCGAAGGGGTGGGCCCAGAAGCTTGTCTGGGGCCTACCACAGCAGCCGAGGAATGGTCCTGAGCTGTCTATCCAAAGGGAGGAAGCTGGACAACTGAGGAGATCCCAGGGGAGGACCCGTCATGGAAGGATCACGCGGCGTGCTGGTCTGGAGAGGGGCCTGGTGACTCAGTTGGAGGACGTATCCTAAAAGTAACTATACAGCATAGTGTTGCCGGGTTGGCTTAAAGGTTCAAGCACTGTGACTGACGTTCATTGCAGAAAAAAAAAAACAACACATCCTGTGGCAGAGGATTGTACCGGTTTATCCCAAACAAGTCTGTGGCAGAGACTTTTGTTCATGCTACGTACTGGCTGCTAGGCAAGTGAGAGAGGCCTATCCAGGCGAGCAAAGAGTGTGTCCCACGAGGGGAGCGCATTCTATTATAATATCCAAATTCTACCAGGACATTTGTCAAGAACCCTACAAGAAGATATTTGAGTTTCTTCTGCAGTTTCCCTTCTGCCTCTTTCCTGCTACTTCCTTAGTAACTCGTTTAATAAAGCATTGAAAACGTACTCAAGTGTTGGTGCGTGTATCGTCCAGAGGTAAACTCAACGGAACCCTAGACCCGGTGCTGGTGAAACAGAGGGAAGGAGAGTGAAGGTAACAAGCCCGCTTATACCAGCAGCTCCGCCGAGAGTTATTGCTACATGTGGGGGCGTTGTCCGGGATTTGTTGACCGTCAATTCTCGCAACCCAGAGAGTTGTTTTACCGGGAGTTTACAGAGAGAGCTGGACTTTGGAAAAAATTCTTCAGGAAGAGAAAAGGTTAAACTGTAGGACTTTATTTCTGAGTGCGTAGACGGCAGGCGCCAGTGAAGGCCCGGGAGCTACGTGACCAGAAGAACAAGTGGGAGGAGCCTACCCTGCTTGTTACAACGTGGGGCGCGTATATGTGTTTGGCGCCAGAGGAGAGGAAAGGCCTCGTGATCGTGCTGAGAAGATCAGAGTGTGGCCATGTCTTCTCCGGCGATGCAGCCAATCATGGGACGAGAATGTTCCCTACAAGCACCGTGATGAATGCTGTGCTATCTGGAACTCTGCTTACAGATACTGGAGTTCGTTTGAAGCCGCAGGGGAGGTTTGTCCTGTATACCTCAGGAGATATTGAGGGACTGGGTATGATCTGCCACCGATGTGAAGGATTGGCCGTACATCTCCGTCCATTTGGCCGATGTCCGCAATGTGGAGAGTACTTGTTTGTGGTGGAGCAACCTACCACGTCGCCCCATGCTTATCGGATGGATTGGGCAATAGTTATCGCCACAGTAGAAGCGGCTACTACTACTACGGAGAGAACGACAGGCCACCACTTTGCCTGTTGTTGCTGATAATGTTCCGGAAAGAGACATTGCTGCTGTCGTCTCGTTAGGGGACATTACTTTGATTTCTGCGTCCACTACACCTACTCCTGTTGTACCTACTCAGAGGAAGGTGGGATATGTGAAGGCTTCCGGCGGCCGTGGTCGAGGCCTACCCCAGAGGTTACCTGAACCGGAGCTATCAGAGTCCACGTCAGGAACGGGTAAGCCACTGATGGGGAATGTATCTGGGACTGTGAGTAAATATCTGCCAGCTGAAGAGTTGGGAGACTCGGAATTAGAATCCATGTCGGATCTTTCTGGGGATGATGACCTATTTGAGACTATGTCACAAGAGCTGTTATGGTCACAAGGTGAAGATGTTGCCTCTGCTATGACTTTCCCTGAATGGACAGCCCTGAGTTCTGGGAAGACATCACCCTGTGTGGAGCCACACAGTACTGTTACCGGGACTTTGCCAAACGTTGCTAGTTCACTACAGACACCGGCTGGGTCTATGGTGAGCAAATCATTGGATTCCTGTGTACCGCCTGGTATGGGGAGAGACAGATCTTTGCCCAAACTTGCACGTTTACAGAGGATGTTAAACAAGCGTGTAGCTGCCGAGTATGGTTTGGAGTTCCCCTATGTGCCCCAGGACATAATGCAGGTGATTGAAACTAATCGGGAACTTTGGTACAGTGAAGCTGTTTGGGACTATTTGTCTGTGCCTAAGCCTTTCCGAAAGACTGGATGTTCTGTTAAGATGGATGAACGTTTTAGTGGATGTTTCATGCACGGGAACTTCGGTCGGCACATCTATGCTGACAAAGTGGTCATCTGCAGGCCCGGAAAAGATGATGTTGTCTATTTCATTACCACCGTGGATAAAACAGGAAAGTCACTGACATTGCCAGATCCTCGGTTTTATTGGTGATTCTGGACAACAGAACTTTGCAAGTAGTTAGCTAGTTCGTGTCAGTGTAAAGAAATCTGCGTGGTCAAGATTTACATATTCTGCTCAGTGTTTTAAATCCAAGGACTTCTTTTTGCTAGCCGGATTTTTTTCTTTATTTGAAGAGATCATAGTACAGGGATGGACTCCTTAAGTTTATTCCGATATGGATAAAAGGAAGAGAGGCTCATTTTCTCTAAAAATGAGGCTTTGCTCCTAATATTGTACAGTATATATATATGTGTGTGTTTAATAAGTTTTCCTTTTCAGGAATTATTGGATCTTCTATCGAGCTGGGAGGCTTTTCAGCTAGATAGATCGTAAGGTTATGTATAATCATAGGATGGTTTTGTTTGCGGATGTGAACATAATGTTTTATAGATGTAAGTCTTATAATATCTTTCCACTGTCTTTTCCTCTCTCTTTGTCTATCCAAGTTATAAGAAACTCAAATACCTACTCCCAGGCTTGGGAGTTACTGTTACTGTTTTTGGACAGACGTTGGGGACAACGTCTACTATAGTGGGGGGAGTATGTAGCGCTGGTAGATTTGCGATCTACCATATGTTAGGTAAATTTAGTAACTTGTTCGTTAAAATAGGTTAGGTTTGCCTCTGTTCCAGCTTGGCTGACGTTGTGTGTGTTTCCATGCTGACCGGTGGGTGTCGCTGTTGTCACTGGTCAGTGTTGGAAAGGCAACGTGTCGAAGCGTATGGATGCTCTTCTGTCCCGGAGACAACTCGGTGGAGGTGGTCCTCCGAGATGCATGCCGGGCGAGGGTATTTATGGGACAGACGCCATATTGTGGGGTTCATTTTTACAGCCGCCTGCTGGCCCTCCCGGTATGCGTTAGAGAGAAATCTCGTGGTCCTCCGTTCCGGAGGAGTGAGCCCAGAAGCTTGTCTGGGGCCTACCACAGCAGCCGAGGAATGGTCCTGAGCTGTCTATCCAAAGGGAGGAAGCTGGACAACCGAGGAGATCCCAGGGGAGGACCCGTCATGGAAGGATCACGCGGCATGCTGGTCTGGAGAGGGGCCTGGTGACTCGGTTGGAGGACGTATCCTAAAAGTAACTATACAGCATAGTGTTGCTGGGTTGGCTTAAAGGTTCATGCACTGTGACTGACGTTCATTGCAGAAAAAAAAAAAACAATACATCCTGTGGCAGAGGATCGTACCGGTTTATCCCAAACAAGTCTGTGGCAGAGACTTTTGTTCGTGCTACGTACTGGCTGCTAGGCAATGAGAGAGGCCTATCCAGGCGAGCAAAGAGTGTGTCCCACGAGGGGAGCGCATTCTATTATAATATCCAAATTCTACCAGGACATTTGTCAAGAACCCTACAAGAAGATATTTGAGTTTCTTCTGCAGTTTCCCTTCTGCCTCTTTCCTGCTACTTCCTTAGTAACTTGCTTAATAAAGCATTGAAAACGTACTCAAGTGTTGGTGTGTGTATCGTCCAGAGGTAAACTCAACGGAACCCTAGACCCGGTGCCGGTGAAACAGAGGGAAGGAGAGTGAAGGTAACAAGCCCGCTTAAACCAACAGCTCTGCCGAGAGTTATTGCTACATATATATATTTATATATATAAAAGGTCGGCGCTAACTCAAATCAAATAAAAATGAACATTCAGTGCATGATGGTTAAACCAAAACAATTTAGAAAAAATCCTCAAAGAAAAGTCCAAACACCAAAACCAAAGTCTGTTGGTGTAGGAGAAAAACAAACTCACCAGATAACTAATTAAGGAAAACTTTGTAGTAATCTGATCCTTTGGAGAATACAAGACATCAAGGAGGGATAATCCTTTGCTTTAACACCATCTGCTGGTGTATCCTTAATCTCGTGTATTAGCAAAGTACATCACATAGCGCAATATGTTACTACAACCTGGTAAATTAAAATAGTGAAGTGCGCACTTACATTGTGGGGTGCTAAGGAGTTAGCACCAACGTGTACAGCCAAAAAGCAGGGACCAGCGCCATTCCTAGAAGTCTCGGCATGCGCTCCAACACACCAGAGATCCGAACCAAGCAAGCACCACCAGAAGTGACGTCAGTGCGGGCAAGTGTGCAGTCTCAAAGATTAGAAGTTTTGACTGAAGTCCACTAATAAACCGCAGGTGGTTAAAAAAAATAAAATAATTCCCTGCAAGGCAATATCATAATGTGCTGGTATGCATTGCAATACTAGCACATTATGATAGACTTACCTTAGAACGAAGCCATCCAGCACTGCGTTGTTACAGCTGAAATGGCTGACATCTTCCCCCGGTCTTCCTTCCATGTTCACGGCCTCTGGCTACATGAGTGACTGGGGGCGCAATGAACTCAATCTCGCTAGGGTTGCCACCTCATCCCTTTAAACCAGAACACATATTAATTACACAGGTTCTGTGGCTAATTAAGGTGGTAATTAAACTCGCTTGGTGCCTTATCTGCATTAAATTAGCCTCAGAACCTGTGTAATTCAAATTTGTTCAGGTTTAAAGGGATGAGGTGGCAACCCTAACTCTTGCGCATTGAGCCGCCGTTTAAGCCGCCCTTGCTAGAGGTTACTGGACATCCTTACCACTCACTAATTGGTTGCTAGAGGTTACTGCCAGTCTGTGCCTATTTACATATTAATGCCACTGCTATTTACATATCAATGCAGGTTATTTACATGTCTTTATTTACAGGGTCTTCAGGTGAGTCATCTGTACATGGCAATAGGCAGAGCTGGACAGTATTAGTAATAGAACTTCACACTGAGATATTGGGACACAGCACAGGACTAAAACCTCAAGGCATAAGAGAATTTAAACTGGGATAGTTGGCAAGTATGAAGCAGCTGCTTTGGGCCCCAGAACAATGATGGGGCCCAGGGCAGCTTCCCCTTTTGCCCTGCCTTAAAGATGGCCCTGGTGTTAACATGCGTTAAAAGCCAGATCTGACTAGAGCTTGAGGACCTAACCAGACTCTCTATTGTATTAATACATGGTGCTGCCACTTTTCTGTGCACTGTGTTAAGGCAGCCTGTTTTATTTTTAATTTGCTGTTAACGTACCTTATTGTGTGAAAAAGAAGTACCTGCTTCATTTTTTTCAACACAGCGCAGAGATGTTTAAGATATGTGCATTTTAGTGCACTAACGTGAAACAATGTTGTAGTATGCTAGGCATATGAATTGGGTTGTGCTCAAAGTAAATGAGCCATAATAATATTAGTTCAGATTAGCACTGTCGTATTAAATATATGTAAGCAGTGTGTAATATTCATTTTCATCACTAGATGTCATTTGTGAACAATGGAGATCAGAGACATGTATCTGTTTCAGGTTATGTTGCTGCAATGTGACTGAATTTAGAAGCCAGGCATAAGGCTACATTCCCACCAGCAATAAAGACTGGTGTAAATTGTAGCATCACAAATCTTTTGTTTACAACTGCGGATGAGAGCGGCAAGGTGCAGCCACTGGCGCCATTCACTGTAATAAAAGGTCACCGATGGCTGCAGCTATTCGCGGCTTTCTGCACAGCCAGCGATTACTTGCTGTGATGCACACTATGGGGAAACACACGAATAGACCCGGTCAGCAGACCATTGATTTCAACAACAATCTTCCTGTAAGATTATATATTTATTAAACATATTTTAGACATTTTATTCACCCGTTAAAGCCTCCATCTTGGTATTGCCATCTTGGTTGTGGCGTCAACAGCCCGTCCAGACTCAAGTGACTCTCTTTAGTATTTCCCATTGCTCCTCCCCAGCTGCTACATACAAGGTTATGTAGGTTGCTGAGGGGCGGGGCAAAGGAGCTTGGTTAGCAAAGACTGCTATTAGATAGGGAGAGGGATATGACTTCCAAGGAGGAAGGGGATCGGGCTAGGGAATTGACTGAATGTCTAAAGTAGTCAAATTTGCCAGCAAGCTCAGAGGCACATTGCAAATCAATTAAAAGATATATATTTTAGGCCCATTCACACTGTTGCTGAGTTTCCCTTTCTTCCTGTCTGGTTAAAGCATTATCAGTAGGACAAAGAATGAGGGAAAATCTCTCTAACAGATTCCTGGATAACAGTAGAAACTGTCTAACCTTTGCCCATTTTATCTAAATCCAAGAAAAAAGTTTGGGTTTGGGCTGGAAATACACTTTAAGTGGCCTAGGTATCTAATTATTTTGACATATTTTTCACTGAAGATATCTCCTGCTTATGCATTCATATCATTATAGGTTTGAATTCTTCAGGTTTGTAAATGATTGATTTTAAAGTTTACCTACCATGAAAGGAGCATGTATGCTGCCACTGACATTTATTACAGTAATTTTTTATATAGCGTTGTTAATTTACACAGCAATTTTAAAAGCTAACCATTCACATCAGTCCCTGCCCCCAAGGAGCTTAAAATCGAAGGGGTCTGCCAATTAAACTACTAGCATGTCTTTGGCACGTGGGAGGGAACTGGAGTACCCTTGGTAAAGCTGCACAGAGAGAAAATGGAAACTCTATGTAGTTTGCAGTGTTCTGGTCAAGAATTGCACCAAGGACCCCAGTTCTGCAAGGCAGATATGATAACCATTGAGCTACTCTGTTACCCAGAGCCTTTTCTTTTGAAAATTGCTCATCTATTTTGCTGATCCTCAAAATTCTAAACGTTATGTCTTTGACCTAGGACAAATATGCTAAGGGCTTCTAACTTTTTATGACCTCCTTTTCAGAGGGGAAGTATAGAGTGTGCAGTGGGAAGCTGGCTAGTAAGGTGTTTCGATGGCAGGGTTTAAAGAAATAGATGAATGACATCTTAAATCCTGGTATGACTCCGGGTCCTACCCATTCCAGTCCCGGCATATTTTTTAAGAATAATACAACACAAGACCACTGCCTTTGTCTGGGGCTCTTCAAAAGCAGACTACCGAAGCACACCCTCTACCTCTCTAAACTTAGAGGTGGCCTCGGATTCCCCAATTTTACAACCTATTATCATGCGTCTCAATTAGCTCAACTACCAAAATACCATGCAACCTCCGAAATCCCTCTTTGGGTAGTGTTAGAGCCTGTGGATTGTGATCCATTGTCTCTGACTAACCTTTTATGGCTGCGCCCGTCAGATCGCAAAAAACGTACCAATCCAATTACTAAACATTTTCTTGTCATTTGGGACAAATTTAAACTAATGTATGGCGTACAATCCCCACATGTCCCACTTCAATCCTTTTTTAAAAACCCTCTTTTACCCTGCCTGGATCTCCCCTGCATCCTTTCGAGCATGGTCCGCATCCAACTTAACCAGACTTCATGAACTGACGTCTCCCACCTCAATCAAATCATTCCCCACTTTATGTGAAAACCTTGGACTTCCGAAATCTGAACTGTTCCGTTATCTTCAGATGAAAAAACTTTTTTACACCATATATCCAAGACGGAGTTAGACGTGATAATTTATCTTGATTTGAAGACATGTAAACGTGATCCTCATACAAAAGGACTGATTTTGAATTTCTACGCCCAACTCATTGCTAAACCTGATGCTGAACCAGCTACCTATGCAGCCTAATGGAAAGCTGACCTTGGGCTTAAGCTGGAAACAACTGACTGGAAAAAAATCTGGGATGCAACAAAATAATCCTTGCAAAACATGGTTGCATTAGAAACAAATTATAAAGTACTTACACGTTGGTACTTGGTCCCTACCAGGATTGCAAATTATGCCCCCAGCTACCCCGCATCCTGTTTTCAAGGCTGAACCGCTATTGGGTCACATTCTCATATTTGGTTGGACTGCCCGGTAGCTAAAACATTCTGAAAGGAAATATTCCATATACTTTCTATACTGCTTGAGGAATCGATCTCTCTTGATCTGTTCGTGGCACTTCTAAATTTAAAACCGGCTAACTTCACTTGATCCCACTTTAAACTCCTTCTACAAATCACAACAGACCATCGCCAAAGCTTGGAAATCACAGACGCTAATATTAGCTGAAACAAACACAGAGTTGTTATGATCCATGCCAAAATAGAAGCTATCACTCATGACAAAATCTGTAAATTCGAGAAAACCTGGCATCCTTGGGTTAAACATTATTTACCCCCCCCAATTTTGATGAATCCCTATTGGTGACTTGGTAACATACAATTTTACTTACACTTCTTATACGTGTGTCTGGTGCTTGAAGTTGCATTCTACCCCGGGGACTATTCCTACTCCTATTCTTATTCTTTTTTATTTTCTTACTTTATTCTTATTCGTGTTCTTATTCTTCTTACAAACAAGATATTTGGGGGGCACACTCTCAAAGATGCATTAAAGATGGTGCAGCCATAAGACCATAGAACAGAACAAAATATTACAGCGCACACATGCAAAAAAAGAAATTTACCTCTTGCAAGGCCATTTAAAACACCTAAACATTTTTTAAAAATATGGGGATTTAGTCACACCATATTGCTATATTGTGCTTAAGCCCACTTACTGCGACAAAGTAACCCATAGTTAGTGGGTCCTATGCTATCCGTAGAATGGGAGATCCTGCTTCTCTGAACCATGGGAGAAATACGCTCCTCTATATGGGAGAACTAAAGTACTCCACCTATGACCAGTATTGCTAACCTACCAGATTGAAATTTACTGACACAACATCCAAAATTTCCTGGCACAGCCAAGTTTTTACTGGCATTTCCAAAAATTACAAAATTACAGTTTTAAGTGCAAATTTTAGTATTTAGGCTACAAACAAGTACAACATGCAATTAGCAATGATATTTAAGGTAGATATTAGGGCAAAAAACATATTTCTTATTTTATTTTCGATATAGTAAGTAAGTAGCTCAGGGACAGGACTCAGGAGGGCAAGAAATTAGAATAGGAAGGCACACATCAACATGACTCTCACAGTGACAATGACAGAAGTGTGCAGCAGTACAGATGATGCTGACTTCTCACCGGCATGAAACGTCCCCCTCCTGAGTCACAGTGAGAGTCTCTTTCCAAGCCAGGTGGTCCCTTCAGTCCACTCCAGTCTAAACAGCACTGACAGTCCTGCTCCCGACCTGCCCTGCTGCTTTCCTGCAGACACACACACAAGGCTCTGGCCGCTCTGCTTGGCTGCCTTGCACCAGGACATCACACGACATGCTCGGGCACCACCTCCACCAAAGCTGCCCGAACACACTGTAGCAGGCACTTGGATGGTCTTGGCCGGCTCTGGACTGGGCCAAACATCACAGCCATATTTTTTACTGGCAACTTTTTCCTTTTACTGGCATTTACTGGCAGGAGGAAATTGCCTGTTTTTTACTGACTGCCAGTAAAAATACTGACGGTTGGCAACACTGCCTATGACACAGGTGGACACTACCTTGTTTGTCTATTGTAGGGATTCTGACCAAATCCTTTGGGGCTGGAGCACCCCACTCCCTCATCTTTGCCTCTCATTAGTGTCCACCTGTGTTATAGGTGGAGTACTTTAGTTCCCCCATATAGAGGAGTGTATGTCTCCCATGGTTCTGAGAAGCAGGATCTCCCATTCTATGGATAGCGTAAGACCCATTAACTATGGGGTACTTTGTCGCAGTAAGTGGGTTTAAGCACCATATACCAATATGGTGTGACCAAATCCCCATATTTTTTGAAAATGTTTAGGTGTTTTAAATAGCCTTGCAGGAGGTAAATGTCTTTTTTGCATGTGTGCGCTGTAATATTTTGTTCTGTTCTTTTTCTCCTTACTTCTTCTTTTCCCCTCACTTTTCTTAATTTTTCTCCCTTGCCTTTCTCCATGCTTTGCTCTCCCATTTCCCAAATTTTCCTACCTTTATTTCTTCCTCTTGGTCCAGGTAACAACAATTGGACCTAGACTTTCTATGTTTTGGAACATTATAATTTTGAGCTCTAATACGCTTCATATACTAGATACATTTTTCATGTTTATGCTATGTGTGATTTTCGAAGATCATTAACCTCTTGTTTAATACTAATTTGTCTTCTTTATTATATTGGATTTTGATCTTTCCCAAACACTTTTAAGAACGAATTCTCTTATGTACAATGCCTATTTTTGAACTATAGCGTGTATATATCATATTATATTGTGTACTGGAGCTATCTTCACAATTGTACTTTATGATGATACTTCTATATTGTTGCATCTGTACCTGATTGTATAAATTGTTAAAATCTAATAAAACAAGTTTGACAAGAAAATCCTGGTATGATGTCCAAAACTGCCCTTCTGTTTTCTTTCTGTTTCCTGTAAAGTTGCCTCAGTATGAACTGTGATCTGACTTGGAGGCAACTTTCATTGAAATGAATGGGTACAAGTCGCCTAGAAGTCGGGTAGTACAGGAACCTTTTCTGAAGTCGGAGCGACTGCAGTAGTGTGCATTAAGATGGATCCATTCACTTACATTGATTTTTTCAGCTAGCGCGACTTGAGGCGACTAGGGGCGACTTGGAGTCGGATCCAAAGTTGCCCCTGTGTGAATGGGCTCTTACTTGCATGTTGCGTGAGCAATTGATTCAATCAAGTAGCACTGTTTGTCTCCAATCTCCTTATCTGCCTCAATATAGCTAGCGTAATCACAATGATTAGGGCTGTTACACTAGACATCCCGTTTGTCAATGCCTCTTCAAAACAAGGTCTCTTTATTATTTTCCCTCATCCCTTCTCTCAACCTACAAACAGAAATGCAACATGCAAAATGCATAGCAATTTAATGTACATAAAAATGTTTGTCAATGTGTGTTAAAATGTGCATCAACATGCAAAAAAATGCATGTCCATGGCACATCCATTTTTCAAGCATTTTTATACATTTTAATGCACATTTGTGTGAACAGGCCCTAATCAGTCAGCTGGCATTTTTAGAAAGAAGTCAGCAAAAGCAGCCCCATATCTCCCTCTGGAAAGCTTTATTTTATATTATAAACTGTCTACACACTAATCGTGCTTCTTTCTTGACATTTAGGTGAAATTTTGGGAGCTGCCATTGCTGAAAATACAGGCATGTTGGAGATGAATCTAAGCTGGAATCAGTTTCGTGGGAAGGAAGCTGTCGCCATTGCCAAAGGCTTAGGGGTAAGAAAAATAAATGTTCATTCAACAGGCATGTCAGTTTCATGGACCCTTTCTCAGGGATAAATATCGCAAGTTACAATTATTCCTATCATTACTCAAGCGCTGTATTTCTGAAATTACATAGACATCAGTAGACATTTGGCTCCCTGTAGATTCACTGCAGCCCCAGTTTCCTCTCGATTCAGTCAGGCGTGTCTGATCTAGAGAATCCGGCATTCTAAATTAGTATTATAATAGAGCTAATGAGCCCTGTACTGAGCTATACAATAAGGCCCTGCAAAATTTAATTTTTTCTAAAGGATATTTTTTTTTAATTAAAATAATAAACAAGTTATACTCACCTGCTCTGTGCAATGGTATCGCATAGAGCACCCCAAACCACCTCTTCGGGGGTCTCCCGCCAGTGATCTTGGCTCCTCCTCTTCTGTGTCTGCTCCCATAGCAAGCCACTTGCTCACTCCTGGGCTGACACACAGCCTAGCTCAGCCCTGCACCCCTGCTCTCAGGATTTGATTGACAGCAGCAGGAGCCAATGGCTTCTGCTTCTGCCTGATCCTCATGTGAGAAGAGAAAGACAAAAGAGAAGATCTGCGGATGGGCACAGTGTTGGATTAATATAGGACTCAGGTAAGTGGCAAAATGTTTTTTAAACTAATACAGGGAAGACGCTAGAGTGAAAAATGTTTTAGCTTTAAGACCACTTTAAGATTTTCAAAGTAACCGGTAGCTATTTTTACCCAGATATCGTACTGCTAAAATATATTTTAGTTATTTCATAGGATGCCATCTTATAAGTTTCAGAATTTCAAGATCATTTGCCTTCTGATGATAAGTGCTATTAGATTAATGAAAATTGCTTTAAAAATATGGTAAATACTACACTGTCCAGAACGCTTAGGAACATTTCCATTAGTAGGCTATAATATTTGAAAAGAAAAAATTCTGTTGGGTCTAAAAGGTGTCAGTCTGTGCTAGTGGAAAAAAAAAATTCATACCCACAGCCATCATCTGTATTAATCTACAGTATTGAACATCGTACCTTTCTATTAGCTGCCTAGCCTCCCAGTACCAGCATAACATTTATCAGCCACAGTGTTTCTTCCATTACAATCTGGCACTTGCTCCTTCGAGAAGACAGTGTGTAGCTATAGAGAAAAAGCAGTTTATTTATTTAAATGGCATGCTAGTGAATAAGTACTTTATTTGTTTTAATGCATGTGCAATACTTTTTGGCTCTATAAATGACTAAAGTAAATAAATCCCCCAAAATATATGAGCTTTTTGTTTACACTGAAATAAGGAGATTTATTTTTTTAATGCCAGGGCAACAGTTATTATTCATTACCAGCATAGCTGGCGGACTGTAATGATGTATTAGGAGGATTCCAAAAAACTTCCCTTTTGACTTTGCTACATTATCCTGTTGATAACAGTTTACTGCTAACATATCAAAGCCACTGGCTGTGTTTCCTTTTTTTACTAAGGTAGATTAAATGTATTTATCATCATTTGTACCTGTTATGCCGCGTACACACGGTTGGAATTTCCAACTTAAATACTTAAATAGAGAACAAATTTTTCAATCAGAAATGCCGACGGAGGTTATGCCGTTGGCAAGTCCGACCGTGTGTACGCGGCATTAGTATATGCTTTGGAGGGATACTTAATATATTTCCTTGTAGGTGGCTAGTGCCTAATTTATGCCTCCTATATCTTGCCCGAAGCTGAAGAGCCAGATTTACTTTCAATTTGTAAATACATTTGAGACATGTATATAATAGCACCAATAATAATCTATGTAAATTGCAAAAGATGTCGTTCCAGGAGGCATCTCATCCAGTCCCAAATTGAATAAAAGTTTTCATGATACTTGATTCATGTTTGACCTGAGTGACTGTCAGTCAGGTACCTTTTAAATGAAGCAAAATAATTGCATTAGAGGCCAAAGATGGAAGCTGCTGTTCAACAACCAGGGCTGTAGATAAAGGGGTACCACTGGTCCTCCTGTACTAGGCCAAGGCCAGCAGGGGGGGGGGGGGGCAGGCAACAGGGTGAATCATATGTGGGCAGAGAGAGGGTGATCAGCAGCTGACAGGTGGCTTTTTCTCTATTTCCCCCCCTCCCGCTTTCAGCTGCTGCAGAGAGAGCCATACAGAGCGTCTGTTCTTATATTGCCCCCCTCCCCCACCCCACCATACATTCCCTACTGCTACCCAGGGTCCCCTGTGTACCTCACCCCCACCCCTGCAGTGCTGTCATCTTCTCTCCTCTCCTTTCTGTCGGCATCTGCAAGCACACAATAGGATCTTCAGGTATGGAGAGTGGGGAAATGGCCCAGTAAATATGTCATATTTACCAGCCCCTTACTTTCTTGAATGAACACAATGAGTGATCAGAACTGATCACTCACTGTATTCATGCATAACTGAAGCATAGTAAATTATGTTTATTTGGATGGGGGGGTCCTGTTAGATTGGCTGTATGGGGCCCTGTAGTTTCTAACAGCACCCCTGTCAACAGCCACTGGGCTATAGGTCCTGGGCAGTGACATAACTCACATTGGTTCAGATTTACTTTCATGTACTGCAGCTTATGCTTCTTGAAGGATATGTACACATTTTATTTCTACATAAAATATTGTTTTCCATTCAATTTTATGCAAATTTCAGTTTGCAAGGGCTCCAGTTGGTGAGTGGGGAGGTGGAGAATTATGAAGAAGTTTCTGTAATTAAGAGTGTAGACTATCAAGTATTTATCATCTATATGGGTGGCACAGTGGTGTAGTGGGTATCACTCTCGCCTAGCACTAAAAAACATGCAAACTTCAGACAGGTAGGGATTTGCTGGTTCGAATCCCAACCACGACACTACCTGTCTGCAGTTTGCATGTTCTCCCTATAGCTGTGTGGGTTTCCTCTGGGTACTCTGGTTTCCTCCCACACTCCAAAGACATGCTGAAAAAAAAAGAGTCTGTCCAAAATTGGCCCTAGTATATGAATGTGAGTTGGGGACCTTGGATTGTTGGCTCCTTAAGGGTAGGGTGCGATGTATGTGTGGAGCTGCGTGAATTGTCGGCGCTATATGGGTACCTTAAATAAAAAATAATAATATAATAGATGGGCATCTTAATGAGACACCATGGGATAGGGACAATTCTAGACACGCACCTGCACTCACTCAGGTTGAACTGGATGGACTGGTGTCTTTATTCAACCTTACTAACTATGTAACTATGTAAGTGAACCTCTTACTTTCACCTGCAGACACCGCTAAGTCCTTGACAACCAGTGACGTCATCAGCCCTATTCACTTAAATGGCTGGGAATCCCCAGCCATGTAAGCAAATAGGGTGGGGTGATGGTGACATCACTAAGCAGCAGATATGGCCATGTCCATATTTGGTCAGTGATGTTACCCCCCACTCCCTTGTGTATAAACATAATGGCAGCAATGGAGAGCTCTAATGCGTGACATGAGCAGACAGATCAGCCTATCAATGGGTTCTATTCGTTTGATGATCGGTGGGTGGTATTCATCATAATTGATGCTGGATTTTTTTGGGGGGGGCTTTTTAATTTTTTTTAAAAAGTATTTGTCAAAAACCCCTTACTTGGTCAAAAGTAACCCCAGATATCTGGGGATTACTTTATATTAAGAGGGCTTCCAGATTTTGATAAGTTCCTACTGCACCCCCACAACCAGATGACCAGGATTGTGAGGAAGAAGCACTTATCCTCATCCCCTCCCTTCCCCCACCATGTTTTTCCAATCCCTTGGCTATTTAGTCTTAAAAATGGAGAAACTTAATTTGACAGATTCAGTACCAAATTACTTCAACAGGGTTTGGATCTGGCATCCAAACTTTTTATATGTTTAGTAGAACCTCCTCGAACCAAACCCAAACCAAAAAGTGAAAGTAAAAGAAAATCCCAAATTTTGGGTTGTCACTTCCTGTTTTGGCTATTGGACTGGAAGTGAAGGGAAATCTCCTAGATGGGACACAGAAGACAAAAAAATAAACTGACAGGGGTGATGACCCTCCCTTTCTCTATCTATGGAAAAAAAAGTTTTGCTTTATAGTTCTTCTTTAAAGTATAACTAAAGACAAAACTTTTTTTAGTTTTGGACAGAGTAGAGATAGATTTGAACACCTGTCAGTTTTTATTGCTGTCTGTGTCCCCGTTAAGGAGATCCACCTTCTCTATTTGTCCTATTTACCATTATCATCGAAAGTGAAAGTTAAGATAATAAAATAAAATTTTGGGTTGTCCCCAGAAAAGTAATAGAGGGGAAATCTTCCAATGGGGACACTAGTTCTGGTGACCTGGGGGTCCCCAAGGAATTCCCTCAATTTGCAGGGATTTCCTTTCACTTCTCGTTTGGCTATGGGATAAATCTGACAAGGGTTACTACCCTCCCTTGCTCTATCCAAAATGAAAAAAAAAAAAACATTTGCCTATAGTTCTTTAAGTACTTTCCTTTTTATTTACATACAGTATTATTCATACTCATTGATTTTTTTAACAGGCAAATATTTTCTTAAGAGTTCTGGATCTTTCATACAATGGATTTGGCAATGATGGTGCCTCTGCTTTAGGAGAAGCTCTGAAGATTAATAATGTTTTAGAAGAGCTAAATATAAGGTAATCAATAAGCATAAACACTTGCACGAAATTTGGGGCTATGCAGGTTTCCTGATCAGACCAAATTGAACATGTTTAGGATTCCTTGCCCAAACCAGTGGATGTACAGTGTTGGCATAACCATGTGTTCATTTTGTGACAGCAGTAAACTGCATAAAATGGGGAGTTCTTAAATTTATAAAGCCCCCCCCCACCACCACTGACTGGTATGTTTTTCGAAATTTTTTCCTCCTAACCGGTGCACTATAGTCACATAAATAAGCCTATTGTTGACAATGGAAAAAGAGATGATAGCTGCGTGTATACTGACCTAGCAGTGGGGAAAGTAATAGTAATTATTATGTTCCCAAGAATGCTAGTTTAAATTAGTCATGTGCTGCTTCACATTGCCCAATACAGGCAAAAGAAGCCCAATAGAAAAATGGTAGGCACTTTTAGTGCTCTCCTTTTCAAGGCAGACTACCGTGAAAAGAAAAATAGATGAAGTGTAATTTGCACATTAGATATTTTGAGCATAGGGGTATCTGGAAATTCTTCTATTCACACTTGGGAAAATGTTTGGTGGAATTCGGTCCAATTTACTTATTTGCTAATATTTTACTAAGCTCTGCATGACTTTTCTGTGTATCTTGTGTTTGCAGCAACAACCGTATTTCCTTACAAGGAGCTGTACGTTTTGCATTGTGTCTTAAAGAAAACAAAACTTTAAAAGTACTAAAGGTAAGAAAAGTCTGTACATCGTATATGGTGACAAACTGCATATGTATTTTTTAATACCAAAGACATATAAAGTTATACATTTAACTTTCTGCTACTAAAAGTACTTTTTTTCTCACACAACTGCATTGGGACAATTTTGATGTACTGCAAACTGTAGGATTTAGATTTAGTTAAATATAACCACATTTTTTACTCTCTCCTTGTATTCTTACATAATGTCTTCTGTGCCTTTTAGGAAGCATCACATTTTTTTTATAAATACAGAATGTGTATTACTTATCAGAATTTTTGAGAGTGATTGGACAGTTGGTACAAAGAATGAATCTATAGGTCTATTTCAAATGATTTGCAAGTGTAAATAGATACATTTTGTGTTAACTGAAGATGATACTACAATTTGTGTTACAACCGGTGTTTGCAGATGGCCAGAAATCCAATGCAGAGTGAAGGTTGCTTTGCCATTCTAAAGTCTATCCAGGCAAATTCAGAGTCGGCTGTAGAGTCATTGGATTTCTCTGTAAGTATGTTGATCTGATTAATATAACATGCTGGAATCCATTGTGATCAACACTGTGGATGTTGTGATTTTCCAAGGTGTTCTAACATCATATGTTTAAATACACCAACCAGTTATTACAGAAAGCATTGACTCCATTAGATTATTATTGAAAAGTGTAAATCAGTTAATGTTTGACCAACATATTGAAGAATTGCTTTACCTAGCCGCGTTCTCTTTTTCACCACTACTCACTCAATTCACCTGTGTCCAAATGTTTCTCTCTTCACTGGAATTACAGACTTCACAATCATGGGCATAGGGGGTCCTGGAAGACCAAGTTTCATATAAACTTATTGCATTTCCAATAACTTGCTCTCAACCAGCATAGGTATGCCCCCGTTTTTCCACTTAGATCACCTTGCACGTTCAAGTCCTCATTGTGAGGAGATCACACTGGGTGCAGCAGCTTTGACAGACAAAGGGTACCTGTTATACCTGGTATCACAATGGAGAAATCCAAGTAAGAACAAATTATTTTGGCTGACTTATAGAGGAAGCTGCACTCATTCAGGGCTCCTATGTAAACTAGTAATCTTAAGGCAGAGTTTGGGAAGGCCATACTGTGGGTGTGTGTCCATACCTGTCTGTGTCTAAATGGGCTGATGTCTCATCTGATTAACAGCGAGAGACTGCTTTAAGAGAGTTATGTTGGTCATGCAAGGCTCAAATTTTATCTGAATCCTTCCGAATTGGCCAAAATTCATGTCATGGGTGGCCTTCAGCCTTCAATTCTTTTTTTAAATCAGGCAAAGGTTTATTGAGATGTCACAAATTTGTACATCCAGACATTAAAAGTACATGTAGCTCACATCAGATATCAATTCAGCATACCAGTATTGTAATTCACATCACAAGAATGCTTTAAGCACACTTTAGAGCCGTATCTAGAATCGTGCACAACTGGGACACTAGGGCCACCATAACAAAGCAGGTAGACAAGCAATAAACATTTGGAAAGCAAGGGCATGCAAATTCCAGCCATAACATTACCAGCTAAATTAAACATATCCATTTTGTGATACATTTCACAACAATAACCTGTCCATTACTAAATCAGCTGGAGCCAAACCTGGAGAAGCCAACCAACTATCCCAAACCTTCTCAAATTTGGAAAAGCTGCCCCAATGCTGATTGATATATTAGCTTTTCTAACTTTAATGTTGTCAGCCTTCAATCCTACCCAGTTTGACAAACTTTAGTCTGAAGCTCAAGGGAGCCATAGAGAAAATCCCCAACCGAACAATGACTGCAGCTAATTAAATGCAGTCACTGTTCGGATATTTTGACAGCCGTTGGAGCAGCAGCTGTCTGAATACAATAACTGGATAGGGTATTACTCCATCCATGTTGTTTTGAGTGGATGGGGCAATCTGTTGATTTCTCCCACCCAGCCCTCAGTGCTGAACAAGAGAAATCTTAATGTGTATGGCTAGCCTTAGTCTGCATCTGAACATACTGGAAGACTGACCAAAAGACTGCACAAACCAGTCTAGCATGGTGACAGAGACTGAAGAAGTTTTGTCTACCTGAGACAGCAGACAGAGCTGTGGAACAAATGACTAGTTGGATGGAAATTCTTTGTTGCTGAGTTACGTGTATATTTTCCCATAGATTTTTAGGCCTTTTGTAAACAAGAAAGGAAATGATGAGGAAAATAACAGTTAATCAGCCTGGTGTAGAGGATAAGCATGGACAAATTATCGTATATGTGAATAGAGACATACAAACAATCTACTCCACCTTTGCAATAAAAGAAGTAAAAGTCTATATTTAAAAAAAAAAATCTTTTTTTGTTATACCAGGGTTGTTTAATTAAATCAAGCTGTACGTACTGATGTATTTTAATTTTATTTGTATTTATTGTAGGATATTGTAGTAAATAAACAGTTTGATGATCTGCATGCTGTTGTGAAAACAACTATGCCAAATTTGACAGTCAAACTTGGAGGGAATTCTGACATGTTCAAAAGAACCTTCCCAAAGGTGAGCATTTATAAATGAGGCAATCATCTGCAAGCTTTTGGTATTATTTTAAACCGATATAATTCTCTTTTCTTTATTGAGATCCAAAACATATATATGATCCCCTGTTTTACCTCTTTGTCCTTGTAGCAGCCCAATGAGCCTCCCTTATATGTATAGAACAGTGTGCTGATATTGCACAACCAAAGTGTACCTCTTATTTAACCTCTTGAAATTCCATTCTCCTGTGTTTAATGGTTAGGTAACAAAATAACACAATAGTCGGCACTGCATATTTATTTATCTAGGCTGTTTATTGTCAATGGACTGCCTGTATGGCGCGCTTTACACCAACCTGATCATAACCTTCGCCTACCTCCAGGAGTACTATGACTTTAAATAGTTTGTTTGTGCCAAGCTAGCCTGAATGAATTACTATTCGATTATGCTGCTGTCAGTGCTGTGTAAAACTGTACTGTATGTGTCAGTTGCACACAGTATGCAGCTCTGTGTTCTGCTGTTTTTAGGAATAAGTACAAGGCTTCCTCTAATTGGCTGAGGTGGAGAGGCAGGCAGATTACCTCACAATCTGCATCTCAGCCATTCAGAGGAAGCCTTGTATTTATTCATAAAAATACGTTTCCCGTGAAAAGCTGATCAGATTTTCTTCCAGGGACGGATGAAAGTCCCTATGCCACTGCTGCAACACAGCGCTGTATACTGTATGTAGCTGTTTCTACATACAGTTTATAAAGCTTTGACAGCTGCTGCGTCGATTTGCAAAGGAAATAGTTTGTTTGCGCCAACTTGATCCAAACAAGCTATTTAAAGTCATAGTATTCCTGGAGCTGGGCTATAAAGTGGACCTAAACTCTAAAATGTCTATTTTACCAAACTTCTTAACTATTATGAAACCCTCCCTTGCCAATGTCCTGACCCTTATATTAAAAAAAAAACAAAAAACTGTAAACAAAATTTTTAAATTCTATACGGGCCCTCGAATGTCATTGGCTGCCCAGATTCCTGCTTTGCCCCCAGAGAGATCAAGCGATGTAAGCGTTCCTGACATTACCCAATATTTTTTATCTGCCCACCTACGACATCTTGCATTGTGGTCAGCGCTTGCTTCCTTTATAAATTGACAGAGATTAAAAAAATGTAGATTGCGCCCGTACATCTTAACACCATGGGCTAGCACAAAAGGATTATTAAATACAAATAAAGACCAACAAACACTTCTTTCTTTAACAATTATTTATTTATTTTGGCAAATTTATTTATAGGTCACCGTGTTGTTCAAGGGGTAACCTGATAATTGCATTAACGATAATTAAATTATGAAGCCATCCTGGCTATAATAAATTAATATAAGACACGGTGTCCATCCAGACAATGCTGGACGACTATTCCCCACTAAACAACACCTATGACAGATTTCAAGAAATGGGGAGGGAGGGTGGGAGTCCTGTTCCTGCCTTGAAGGGGTCTGCGGGTAACGGCCGGACTTCCTCCTTATATCTGCTCCAGATTCGCAGGCTTTGGCAACCCGACAATTTTATCCAATCCATAGCCTGTTGCTGCGCAGTTAACTGCCGCAGTAACCAATGACAACCTGCCAATGATATTAAATGGGAAAACAGCATCCCCCTTTGAGCTCTCACATGTTGGTCCCGCATACTGCATGAACCTTTCATTCTATGGAATTCCTCTTTACTACTGATGGATAAACACCTTCTTGTGCCGATGCTCTTCAGTAAAAATATCTGGAGAGAATGCAAAGAGAAATAATAACTGACATCACCAACCTCCCCAATGACCTCTTTTTTATTTATTTATTCCAGATTAGCCAAAAATGTAAGACCTAAAATCAGTTACAAAATAAACTTAGTACAGATGCGTCACAATAAAAGAACAGTCAACAGGCACAAGTAGTCCTCTCCTGAAAAGGGAGAGTTAAGAGTATAGTACTTCATCAACAGAGTGGTAAAGAATCATCTTTCCAGGTAATTTTGGCAGATAAAGGAGTAGTTTAACCAAAGACAGACGTGGTTATGAATTGTGTCATGTCGCTATTGTGACCACCCTTAAGAGACCTCAATCAGTAGCATCTCATATCTGGAAACAGATTTTTTTCAGTTGTACAGGGAAAATGACTTTAACTGATACACAAAGTAGAAAGTTAGATAGGATAGAGGAGTTGTAAACACCTTGACATATTTTGTGGATAATCCACTTCTGTAAGAGGAATGTTGAGAGGGAATCCACTCTTCTACCTGTCTGTGGGTGTGCCAAACAAAGAGGGGGGAACCCCAGAAGCTATAAAAGGTAAGAGTAACCTAGAAACCAGTGACAGGGCTGCAATGGATGACATGTACCTAAGAATCATAATGGCATTATTGGAAATACACAATGTGAAATGAGGGGCACCCAGGAACAAATCATCATAGCCAAGAATAAATGAAACCATTGACCATCAATGCAAGTATATCTATCAATAAGTAACTGGTAAAATGCCAGGAAATCCTCAATGCTTATATTATACCATGGTCAGGCTATGCAGTAAGTATAAGGCAGCAATGAAGTTATGTTCCTGATATACAATATGGTTATAGTGGTTGTAAAGGCAGAAGGTTTTTTATCTTATTTTATGCATTAAGATAAAAATCCTTCTGTGTGCAGCAGCCCCCTAATACTTATCTGAGCCCCATCTCGATCCAGCGATGTTGCACGAGAGACTTGGCTGTCTGTGACTCTCCCTCCTGATTGGCTGAGACAAAAGCGAAGCGTCATTGGCTCCTGCTGCTGTCAATCAAAGTCAGTGAGCCAATGAGGAGAGAGAGAGGGGGCAGAGGCTGCTGCGGCTCCATGTCTGAATGGACACAGGGAGCTACAGCTCAGATGCCCCCATAGCAAGCTGCTCGGTGTAGGGGCCCCTTAACAGGAAGGAGGGGCCAGTAGCATCGGCGAGGGACCAAGAAGAGGTGGATCTGGGCTGCTCTGTGCAAAACCACTGCACAGGGTAAGTAAGGATAACATATTTGTTATTTTTAAACAAGAAAAACAAGACTTTATTATCACTTCAAGCTTCACAATAGAAAGCATCCAGACTGAAACCATGTCCGCACAAGTATCCATCAATAATGTTATGCTCTGGTGCACAGAGGTTGTGATTCCTTTGGTTCCTTGGAGTGGTTCCTTTTTTCTGTTGAAAATATATATAAGGGATGTGTTACATGCCATTGGAGTATTTACGGGGCTGACAACTAGAAACCAGGAATTCAACAGTAAACTATTTATTAAAATTCTGCCGGATACTCAGTAATTACATCAGCTGCTGAAAGTACTTAAAAAAACTGAGGGTTTCCCCTATTGCAACAACACAAAATCCCCGGTTTCCTACTTTCTCTTGACATATATAAATAGCCTTTGACACCCTCTCATGGGACTATTTGCAATATGTGCTACGGCGACGGGGCTTTGGAGACTCGATCCTTTTGTGGTTGACGGCCCTCTATTCAACCCCATCTGCCTTAGTCCACTATGCTGGCTGCCTCTCGCCCTCCTTCCCCATCTCCAGGGAAACGTGGCAAGGACACCCCCTGTCCCTGGTTCTTTTTATTCTTGCCCTCGAACCGCTGGCCATTGCATTTAGGGCAGACCCTAACATTACTGGCATTCCTTATGCGGGAGACTGTTATAAACTGAACATGTTCGCGGATGCCCTTCTGACCCTCACCAACCCTATTGTTACCCTACCCAACCTCCAGGCCCTTCTGGCCCGCTTTGCTGCCATTTCCGGTCTACAAATTAACCCACACAAAACAACTGCCCTGAGCATTACTCTCCCGGAATCCTTATGCCGCGTACACACGGTCGGACTTTTCGACCAGACAGGTCCGACAGACTTCTCAGCGTACTTTCGATGGACTTTTGCCGGACTTCCGACGGACTTTTTAACGAACGGACTTGCCTACACACGATCACACCAAAGTCCGACGGATTTGTACGTGATGACGTACACCGGACTAAAATAAGGAAGTTGATAGCCAATAGCTGCCCTAGCATCGGTTTCTGTCTGTCAGACTAGCATACAGACGAGCGGATTTCTGAGTCCGGGGGAGTTACGACGTAAAGATTTGAAGCAAGTTCCAAATCTAAAGTCCATCAGATTTGCGACTGGAAAAGTCCGCTGAAGGTCCGGTGAAGCCCACACACGATTGGATTGTCCGCCGGATTTGGTCCGTCAGCGTCCATCAGACCAGTCCGGTCGAAAAGTCCGACCGCGTGTACGCGGCATTAGCCTCACATTTCCAATCTTCCTTCCCATATCTCTGGGCTAGCTCCTCTTTGGACTACTTGGGAATTAAATTGACCCCTTCCTTTGCTTCAATTTTCTCCGCCAATTTCTATCCGCTTTTGCGCACTATCACAGCTCTCATGGCGATTTCCCACCTTATCCTGGATTGGCCTGTATTCACGTAGTCAAGATGACCATCCTCCCAAAGGGTTCCTGCTTTCTATTCTACTCCAGAACAGACTTCTAACCTTTTATCTGGGCACATAAACGTCCCAGGGTCTCCCGCTCTACTTTATATGCTTATAGGTTATGGGGCAGGCTGGGTATTCCAGACAATGCAAAATACTATCAAGCAGCCCAAATCCCCTAACTCCATGCTCCATGCAACGTCTGACATCCCTCTTTGGGTTCTTCTGGAGGTGCCTAACTGCGCACCAATCCCTGTCTCTGCCTTACTGTGGCTACCCCCTAAAATGCGACCTCCTTCTGTCAGCCCCCTCATGACACAAAGTCTGAAACTATGGGACTCAATATGGTACTCTAGCAAACTCATGTCTCCATTCCTGCCATTACTCCCTCTCCTGGATAACCCTATGTTCCAACCTGGCTCGCAACAACCTCACATCTTCTCGTGGTGGCATGCCCATGGGTTTTCACAGGCTCGTCACTTTCTTGGTTCCCACGCTTTCCCCACATGGCCCTCGATCCAAGAGACCCACGAAGCTTCACCAGCCGAATTCCTTCGTTACATTCAGCTGCGACACTGGATAACATCCCTCTGACGTCATGACTCCTTCCCATATCAAATGACTGCCTTTGAACACACCTGCCAGCAAAGCCCATGATCTACTCCTCACTCACTGCCGGCGGCACCTCCACTACCCTCTCCTGTGTTCCAAAATGGGAACGTGACCTGTCCCCCATAGACCTTGCAGACTGGAGTAAAGCCTGGTCCAGCATAGCGAAATGCTCTTTTAACACAGCCACATTGGAGGCAGCCTATAAGGTTCTCCTACTCTGGTACTGGGCCCCAGCCCGCATCTCCAAATCAAACCCATCCTGCGGTGATGGATGCTTCCACGGATGTGGTCAGCGAGAAGATGAAATACATATATGGTGGTCTTGCCCCACCTTGTGGGATTCTGGTCAAGGGTCTTTGGTCCCCTATCTTCCCTCTTTCACGTACCCTTCCGCAAGGACCCCAAATTTGCATTGCTCCATTGCCCAATCCCAGGCCTCTTCTCTCACCAGCAGAAACTAGCCATGTACCTATTTATCGCGGCTAAACGCACAATAGCGAGGGCCTGCAAAAAGTCGGCTGTTTCATTTCCGGAGGTTAAAAACACCTTGATGACCCTCATGATTCATGAAAAATTGTCAAGTATCCTCCATGACTCCCATGCCAAATTTTTTAAGTTGTGGGACACGTGGTGGTCCTATGCATTCCCCACTTTGCACTCGACCAGTCTAGGACTCTCAAACTAACTTGACCTCATCCCCAGCCTGAGGGACCTTTCTTTTCTTTTTCCTTCCCACTTCCTCTTTGCCCCCCTCTTACTAGTTCCATTTCTGGGCCTCTTGCCCGTTGTTCTGCTCTCCACTCACCTACCCCCCCCCCATTGTTGTGTGTGTATTTTGTGTCGTCCCCCCCACACACACACACACTTTTTTTTTTTCTCTTCTTTTTTTCCCCATTATTGCAGACAGATCTGCTCCCCCTTACCTACAACCTTAACCCCTGGGTCTATAGACTCGGGCATAACGCACGGACCCCTGGCCCTGGCCTGAGGGTCAGTGTTAGTCTACAATTTATACCTTTATAACATGTTTTATTTTGTATCTTTGCATGATCGTCTGTCTTATGCTCCATGTCCATATCCCCTGCATGGGAATTTGTTATCTGGTTTCCTTTTTTTTCCCTTTATGTCAATAAAAAATATTGTACCAGAAAAAAAAACGAAAAAAAAAAAAAACAGAGGGTTTAGTATTAGTCTAAGAGCATACAGGCAGTGTGCAGAAGTGGGAAAAACATTCCATTTGTTAGCCTAAATATTCAGGACCCAGGAGGACTATACACATGAGCAGGGAGCAGTGCATTAGAGCCAACAGACAGTGTGGTTTGTACTTTTGTCAGTGAAGGACAAAACAAAGTGACTGGGCCAGCTCAGCTTTACAACATCAACATGTAGATTTAATCAAGCTGTTAAATATTTATTTCGTACAATATTTTCTTTACAGAGATTTGCCACAGTGACAGGACAGATATTGAATCCATTCAGTCCTTTCTTAATCTACATTACATTTACATAACAACTTTGTGTTCAGAATTATGAAAGCTTCCGTTTAATGCTGTACACAGTGGTGCCTAGATAATATACTCAAATTACTTGTACATTGACCACGTTTGTCAACGTTTCAGCCTCCAATACAAAATTTTTCAAAGGAAGCACTTATTTTATATTCAGCAGCTGATATATGGTTTAGCTTTGTATGCTGTACTCATTGCATGTGTGAATTGCCCTTCACAAAGAGACATGCTTCCCACACACACACTGACATATAAAGGTTAGGGCACGTGGAAGAGTCTAAGGTAAGGTTAGAACATTAGAGAACTTTTCATCCTGAATAGAGCATAGGAAGGTTATAACCCCTGCCAGATTTTCTTTTTTGCCATCTCTGTCCCATTGTGGAGATTTATTTTCACTTCCTGTCCCACAGCCAAACAGGAAGTGAGAAGAAATCCAAGCAAATTCCTCGGGGACCCCCAGGTCACTAGAACTAGTGTCTCCATTGGAAGATTTCCCCTCTATTACTTTTCTGGGGGACAACCCAAAATGTAGGATTTTCTTTTACTTTCACTTTCAGTGATAATGGTAAACAGCACTATTGGGAAGGTGAAGCTCCTAATGGGGGCACAGAAAGCAATCAAAACTGAGAAGTGTTCTAATCCTTCTCTATTCCGTCCAAGACTAAGAAAAAATGTTTTGCCTTTAGTTATACTTTAACTTTAAAAGCTTTAGTAAGCTTCAGCAACAAGCAGGAAACAATGCACGTTGGATGTAAATTCCTTCTGCAAGGTTAACACTGTTAACTGGCGACAAAAAAAAAAACTGTCTCAATGAGAATTAGTAAAGGTGAGCAAGCAAATTGAGAGAGGGAAACTATATATATTTGTTTTTGTTTTTTTGCAGAACAGACGTACAGTGGAACCTTGGATTGCAAGTAACGTGGTTAACTAGCGTTTAGCAATACGAGCTATTATTTTTTTTAAATCTGACTCATTTTACTAGTGTTGTCTCGCAAAACAAGCAGGATTCAAACCTCTGCAGTGTGCAGTACCGCATTTGGCCAGAGGTGCGGGGGCGCTGGTGACACTCGGAGCCCTTTGGAAATACTCGGAAACACTCGCAAATACTCCATTTCCAAGTGCATCCGAGCGGTCTCTGAGTATTTCCGAGTCTCTCCGGCACCCCCCCACCTCTGGCCACATGCGGTATTGCATGCAATAGAAGTCAATGTGGAACAAATTATCTTCGTTTCCATTGACTTCTATGGGGAAACTCGCTTTGATATGCGAGCGCTTTGGATTACAAGCATTCTCCTGGAATGGATTATGCTCGTAATCCAAGGTTCCACTGTTCTTCTATCAAAAACGCTAATCTGCTGTGGATTAGCTATCCACAGTTTGAGCAATATTAGACTAATGCTTACATATTCTATCTCTTTTGAATTATAGGCATGTATGGAGTTTTTTTCCCAATAGGCCTGGACCAATAGAAACAAACCAACATTCGGCCCATGTGTACAGCAGCTGGTTCAGATAGAAGCCAACTGTTCGGTTGGCTTCTGTCCAAGGGTCATGACCTAAAAAGGTCTGACGACCGACTCCTGGTACCAATGGCTGAGAGCGCTGACCGGAGTGTTCTGGTGGGCTGGCCACCCTCAGAACACAATAGCTCAGTGGGGGAGATCGCTGTACTAACATTGGATTGTTAGTATAGCGACTCCGACCTGAGCTGCCAGGAGGTTGAACGAAAAAAAAACTAGTATTGTATACTGTACGAGGCTTTAGACAGACTACTATTTAAATTATAGGGAAGCTTTTAAAGCCCAATTAAACCCTAGTATAAAAGTGTGACAATGGCTTGCTTGTGCAGATAATAGTGACCAGAGTGTCATTTAGAGCTAGAGGCCAGTGTTGGATGTCTTCAAGGTGCATAAACATGATATTGTGACCATTTTCACACATTATAGTTTGTCTGGTCTTACAAATGCCATCTCATGTCTAAAGCTACCTTAAAGCGAAACTAAACCCATCAATTTCATTGTTTCCCAAAACAATTACATTTAGGGAATGCTATGAATGATAACTGTCACTTTCTCTTGTGCTTTCAACAAAGCTGTCAAGCCATCAAATGGCTGGTGTCATAACTAGGCTAAGATGGCATCTTTGTTGGCTGTAAAGGATAGGAGGGTTTAATTCTGCTTTAAGCCTAAATACTAAAAAAAAAAAAGCAGAACACGGAAAACAACAACCTGTTTTCTGCCCCTCTATATGTATTATTATCTTGCTCTGTAATGTATGATCTGTTTTCTATCCCTCAGACAGATCAAATTCAAAAAGTTAGAAAATATGCAAAGGAGAACAACCTACAGCTGTCTGAATTATTCAGCCAAACCGATGAGCAGATTCAGATGACTTACGAAGACTTTAAACAGAAATTAACAGTAAGTTCTTCTGTATAAGTTTTTATAATTGGTTAATTTGGGGAACCCTTTTTTTTTTTTCTTTTAAATGTTTTGCGCTGAAATGAAATATTCTTACGAATTATCTCTGTTAGGCCAGATTTTTTAGAGTAACACACAACTTTAACTTGGATTGTTGTGGATGGCTTTGTATGTTGTTGTTAGTATTTTGAATTCAATTCGCTGGGCAATCGGAAGCCAGTGGGGGACTGGCAGAGAGGATGGTAGACACTGAACGGTTGGTAAGGTAGTTGAGTTTAGCAGCATTCATGATGGACTGAAGAGGGGATATGGAAAGGTCAACCAATGAGAAGGGAGTTGCAATAGTCAAGGTGAGAGATACCAAGGGAGTGAATGTGTAGCTTGGTGGTTCATTAGTTAGAAATGGGTGAATTTTAGATGTGTTACAGAGGTGAAGTCTAAAAGCTTTCAACAGTGATTGGATTTGGGGCTAAAAGGACATGTCAGAGTTCAGGATTCTAGTACCCTGACGTGAGGGGAGAGACTGATTATTTTATTATTGATCTTTATGGAAAAGTCACGGAGGGGGGCATGTGCGATTGGGGGGGGGGGGGTATTATCAGCTTGGTTATAGACAGATTTAGTTTGAGGAAGTGGTGTGACATCCATGTTGAAATGTCAGTTAGTAAGTTAGTAATGCAAGAGGAGACTGAAGGGATGAGGTGAGGAATAGAGATAGATTTGGGTGTCATTGGTGTACAGATGATATTAGGAGGTTATCAAGCGACCAAAAGAGGAGGTGTAGATAGAGATGGGAAGGGGTCCAAGAACAGAGCCTTGGGGGAAGAAAACAGGAAGTGGAGAGGAGGAGACAGAGTTATAGGTAATATTGAAGAAGGAGCGCTGTGATAGATAGGAGGAGAACCAGGAAAGCGTTGATTCTTGGAGGCCAACTTAGGAAATGTTGAGTAAAATTATTGACAGTTACATAAATAAAAAAGAAGAGAAAAGAAAGAACAGTCGAAAACCAATACATATACAATGTCAAGATCATAATTGTTCTGTAATAATGTGGAAATAGGTCTGAAAGGCATAGTCTTGCCTCAGAAATCCTCATAACAATTCCCATACAATTTTAACAGCAAAGAAAAAGAGAGAGATGAATAAAACCAAAACCAAAACCAAAAAGGAGAAAAAAAGAAAAGGAAAAAAAAAAGGAGGGGGTGGGATTAGGTAATGAGTAAGAAATGGGGTAAATATATAAAGCACTTCTTCTGCTTGACAGTTTAGCATGAAATAAAAGAATATACCTTCAAAAGATACAGGACCTATAAAAAGGACCACAAGTACATCACATTCAAGTTAAGGAAGAGCCAACAGGCCCATATCTTATTACATTTATTTTGTGTTTCAAAAAGTTTTAATAGATATTTTTGAATGATTACCATGAAGCGGTTTCAACTATACATAACTTTCATAGAATTTGCCATTTAATCAATTCCCTTATCTAAACAGCAACTAAAATACATCCATCAATTTGACAGATTTTTTAAAATTCCGTGTATACTTTGCAAAGGAGGAAGGAACGTTTTTCAAGACTGATAAATTAATTAATACATTTTTTTGCCAGAGCAAGAGTGGTACATTCTTTCTAAATGCAGGTTTTTCTTGTTCCTGCTGTCCTTCTCAGGGAACATTGATACATTTGATATACTCTTTGCCTGGGACTAATGCCCCTCCTTTTGGGGTATATTTACATCTCAGTGGAGGAGATATCTGACAACAAATTTTGATTAATGGCTGTTAAAAGCACAAGAGCCTAAACATTAACTTTTACATTTTCCAACCTTATATCAGGTTAAAAAAAATGGTAGTGAATTCTAACTAAAAAACAAAAGCAAATAAAAAAAAAAAAACAGGGACGGTGGTTACCATGAATGAAGTGTGTCCTGTGGGCCCGTACACATGATCAGAAAATCGGAAGTAAAATTTCATCCGATGAACGATCTGCTGATTTTCGGACCGTTAGTACGGAGCTTTCGACAGCCGATTCCGAATTTTCGAACGACAAAAACTGGATGTGCAGGCTATAAAATTTTTGTTGGATATGAACACGTTTGATTTTAGTTTAATAAGCATGATTTTCGTCCGAAAAAAAATCGTAAGAGCAAGACTACACATGCTCAGAAACAAAAGAACACATACAAAACAATTCAACACATTACATCACTTCTGAAATTGAATTCGGTCGGACGAGAATTTTCGTATGTTGAGTAACCTCTTCACTTTCGATATGAGGCTAGGAAGCAGTGAGTAAAGGCACCTCTGCAGACATTTATTCATACACATTTATTTTCAGTAAAATTTTCTGTATCGTTATTAAGAAACGTCATGTAATTGGACACATCTCCAGATAAACTTCTCTGAATATAACAACTTTCCAGACATAGTGAGCAGCAATACTCTCAAATTACAGAAGATGGCAGCAAACATTTCTATGTCTAGTGACTATGCTGTGTTTATAGACTGAGAATTTTATATGTTCATGCTTCAAAAAAAAAAAAGTAACACAGGAGTCATCATTTCAGTTATATATTTAATTTTATAATAAGCACTATATTATTATATTTATGTGTTTGTATGTGCGGCTTTTGATTTTGCATTTTTAACTGTAGGTTACCGGAATTAGAATGCCAGAAGAAGAAATACAACAACTAATAGACTTTCTGGACAAGGACAAAACAGGCTTTGTTGATTTCAGGTAACATTACTAGCGACAATTAAAAATCACAAGCAGCCATTTTCCAAATGGACTAAACAGTGAACAAATGAAAAATAAAAGGGTTTGTAGCTGGGTCACATGTTGGCTTGAACCGTGACCTTTATCTACTTACACCAAATAAGGCTTAGCATCTCCAGAGAGCAATGAGGTCACCTCCTGGTGTCTTACTTCTACTTTAAAAAAAAGGAAAGTATATCCTAAAGCAGGGGTAGGCAACGTTTGGAGCACAGTGTGCCGAAAAATGTTTTCAAAGAAACTGAGCGTGCCGATTTTATAACAAAAAGATCTCAACTTCACACTCTCAATTACGAAAAGGATTTTGATAACGTAAATGCTGTAAACTTTTTTAGTAGTGAGAAATTAACATCCTTCACTCTCATGCCTCAGATCAGTCCCAATTCATGCACCTTCACACCTCAGATCACTGTCCCCCCTGCTCATCTGCCCCACCACTGTAACCCCCTGCTCATCTACCCCACCAATACACCTCCCATTACTTCTTCTCCACTGCTCTACCCCCCCTGCTCATCTGGCCTAACATTGAACCCCCCTGCTCATCTGGCCCATTACTGTACCCCCCTGCTTTTCTGTCCCACTGCTGGACCCCCTTCTCATCTCTCCCACCACTGTACCTCCCTGCAGATCTGCCCATATGCTGTACCCTCCTGCTCTTCTGTTCCACCTCTGAACCCCTCCTGATTATTTACCCTCTTCTCATCTATGATATGCATGATATGCAGAGTGGTGAAAGGAAGCAGAGACACATCTACCTGTCCTGGCACACTCATCCTGCTGATCCACCTCTCGTATCCAGCCCACGTGTTTGTATGTGATGTATGTGATGTCACATACAAGCATCTCGAATGGATTCGCAATGATAAGCTCAGGTCAAGGGCATTTTCTGAAAGCAGTGGGCTTGTGTGCAGGATCATAAGTTGGGCCCCCCAGCTGAGAAAAAGTGGCTGGATGTGATTTTCATTGCGCTAAATACTGTCTGTGTCTTAACCGGTTCCTGACCGGCGCACGCCAATGTACATTGGCAGAATGGCACAGCTGGGCAAATGGACTTACAGGTACGTCCATTTAAACTCCCCGCCGTGCCATTGTGTGCGCACCGTCGGCGGGGCGCGCGCACGTCAGCCGGGAGCTCTGTGAGTCGGGTCGCGGGTCCTGCGGACTCGATCGCCGCGGGGATACCCGCGTTTGCCTCACGGAGAGGACGAACGGGGAGATGCTGATGTAAACAGCATCTCCCCGTTCTGCCTAGTGACAAGTGTCACTGATCACAGCTCCCTGTCATCGGGAGCTGTGATCAGAGTAATGACACTGCTAGCCCATCCCCCTACAGTTAGTAATCACTCCCCTAGGACATACTTAACCCCTCCCCGCCCCCTAGTGATTAACCCCTTCACTGCCAGTGTCATTTACACAGTAATCAGTGCATTTTTAATCTCACTGATCTCTGTATAAATGACAATGGTCCCAAAAATGTGTAAAAAATGTCCGACATGTCCGCCATAACGTCGCAGTCACAATAAAAATCGCTGATCACCACCATTACTAGTAAAAAAAAAAAATTATTAATAAAAATGCCATAAAACTATCCCCTATTTAGTAAACGCTATAACTTTTGCGCAAACCAATCAATAAACGCTTATTGCGATTTTTTTTTTTTTTTACCAAAAATATGTAGAAGAATACAATCGGCCTAAACTGAGAAAACAAAATGTTTTTTTTATATATTTTTGGGGGATAATAATTATAGCAAAATGTAAAAAATATGCATTTTTTTTTCAAAATTGTCGCTCTTATTTTGTTTATAGCGCAAAAAATAAAAGTCGCAGAGGCGATCAAATACCACCAAAAGAAAGCTCTATTTGTGGGAAAAAAAGGACATCAATTTTGTTTGGGAGCCACGTTGCTCTGGTCAGGAATGGGGTAAAATCTTCCAGGGCTGAAGCAGTTAAAGGGACACAGGGTACAGGGGTTCAGTAGTAAGTGACGCAAAGGTTCAGGAATAATTTCAGCAAAGTTCCCAGAAGCTCAACAGTAATTCCACAAACTGTCACCTGATTGTGGTTTTCTCAATCACAGTGAAATCTCCTCTTTCTGAGATTGCAGGACTGTGATTGGCTTTAGCAGTGGCTTCCTCCTCCTGGAAACAGGGAACGGGCCCCCCTAGCAGAACTGCACCCAATCTCTTCCCCATCACAAATGCTGACGATCGCAGCTACAGCAAAGTTAGAGAACCAATGTTTCCCATCTTTTACAATGTGTGGGGGCACAGTGCCTCCCCTTCAGTGCAGGTACGGCGTGGGGAATTCTGAAATTGGAATGCATTAGTGTCTCGCTGATATCTCCCTGTGGTCAAGACCATACAGCAGTTTAACAGGACAGGTTCCACTCAGAACAGGCCTTGTCATGGTCGATCAAAGAAGTTGAGTCCTCGTGGTCAGCGCCATATCCAGAGGTTGTCTTCGGGAAGTAGACATATGAGTGCTGCCAGCATTGCTGCAGAGGTTGAAGGGGTGAGGGGTCAGCCTGTCAGTGCTCAGAGCACACGCCGCACACTGCATCAAATTAGTCTGCACGGCTGTTGTCCCAGAAGGAAACCTCTTCTAAAGATGATGCACAAGAAAGCCCTCAAACAGTTTGCTGAAGACAAGCAGACTAAGGACATGGATTACTGGAACCATGTCCTGTGGTCTGATGAGACCAAGATAAACTTATTTGGTTCAGATGGTATCAAGTTTGTGTGGCGGAAACCAGGTGAGGAGCACAAAGACAAGTGTGTCTTGCCTACAGTCAAGCATGGTGGTGGGAGTGTCATGGTCTGGGGCTGCATGAGTGCTGCCAGCACTGGGGATTTACAGTTCATTGAGGGAACCATGAATGCCAACATGTACTGTGACATACTAAAGCAGAGCACGATCCCCTCCCTTCGGAGACTGGGCTGCAGGGCAGTATTCCAACATGATAACGACCCCAAACACACCTCCAGGACGACCACTGCCGTGCTAAAGAAGCTGAGGGTAAAGGTGATGGACTGGCCAAGCATGTCTCCAGACCTAAACCTTATTGAGCATGTGTGGGGCATCCTCAAATGGAAGGTGGAGGAGCGCAAGGTCTCCAACATCCACCAGCTCTGTGATGTCATCATGGAGGAGTGGAAGAGGACTCCAGTGGCAACCTGTGCAGCTCTGGTGAACTCCATGCCCAAAAGGGTTAAGGCAGCGCTGGAAAATAATGGTGGCCACACAAAATATTGACACTTTGGGCCCAGTTTGGACATTTTTACTTAGGGGTGTACTCACTTTTGTTGCCACCGGTTTAGATATTAATGGCTGTGTGTTGAGTTATTTTGAGGGGACAGCAAATTTACACTGTTATACAAGCTGTACACTCACTACTACATCGTAGCAAAGTGTAATTTCTTCAGAGTTGTCACATGAAAAGATATAATAAAATATTTACAAAAAGGTGAGGGGTATACTCACTTTTGTGAGATACTGTATATGCGCTGCATTGTGGTGTGTCATGGAAAATTGTTCAGGTATGTTTTTCATCTGACAGTGTGCATCAGGAGGCTTATAGAAGGCAGTGGGCTCATGATATATGTGTTTTAATCACTTGCCGACCAGCTGCCCCGTTTTTACTGCGACTGGATGGTACGGCTGGGCGAAACAACGTTATGTTACGTCGCTTCACCCTGTGGCCACTAGGGGCGCGTGCACCCGCTGCTTGCCCCTGGAGCCGATGCGAGTGCCCAGCAGTCACGATCACCGCCAGGCTCCTGTGATCGCTGCTGACACACGGAGAACCGGGATCTGTGAGTGTAAACACACAGTTTCCGGTTCTCTGGGGGGAGAAGAGACAGATTGTCTGTTCATACAGAGTATGAAAAGCTATCTATCATCTCCCCTAAACAGTCCCCTCCCCCCTTCAGTTAGAACACACGCTAGGGAACACAACCCCTTGATCGCCCCCTAGTGTTAACCCCTTCCCTGCCAGTGACATTTTTACAGTAATCAATGCATTTTAATAGCACTGATTGTTGTATAAATACCAATGGTCCCAAAAATGTGTCAAAATTGTCCGATTGTGTCCGCCATAATGTTGCAGTCCGATCGCCGCCATTACTAGTAAAAAAAAATAATTAATAATAAAAATGCCATAAAACTATCCCCTATTTTGTTGACGCTATAACTTTTGCGCAAACCAATCAATATACCCTTATTGCAACTTTTTTTCACCAAAAATATGTAGAAGAATATATATCGTCCTAAACTGAGGAAAACAATTGTTTTTTATATATATTTTTGGGGATATATATTATAGCAAAAAGTAAAATAATTTAGTTTTTTTCAAAATTGACGCTCTTTTTCTGTTTATAGCGCAAAAAATAAAAACCACACAGGTGATCAAATATCACCAAAAGAAAGCTCTATTTGTGGGAAAAAAAGGGCATCAAATTTGTTTGGGTGCAACGTCACACAACCGCGCAATTGTCAGTTAAAGTGACGCAGTGCCAAATCGCAAAAAGTGCTCTGGTCAGGAAGGGGGTAAAATCTTCTGGGGCTGAAGCGGTTAATACAATGCAGACAGATGGTTACTAGGACCTATCCCTGGCAACAATCCATGCATACCTCCCAACTTTTGAACTTCAGAATGAGGGACACTTGAGACAGGAAGTGTCACTACGCACGCAGCAGAAAAAATGGGTGTGACCAAATGACTAAGAGCGGGAGGGGCTTATGGGGCGTGGTTAAACGAAACCCGGGCTTCCTATTTTGATTGCTGTGCCACAAGCAAGAGTCTCACAAACACAAACCCCAGCACAATCGTTTAAAAAAAAAAAAGAATAAGGCTTCCATTGCAAATGGTTTTGCACACACTGTGGAAGAGTGTGTTACACAAAGTGTGGATGGATTACGTACAGAGTGTGAGGTTAGGAAGTGCGTTACGTACAGAGTGTAAGGTTCAAGAGTGTGTTACGTACAGAATGTAAGGTTCAGGAGTGCATTACATACAGAATGTAAGGTTCAGGAGTGCGTTGCGTACATACAGTGCATGTTATCCTATGCATACAGGAACTTCTAATTTCCCTGTAACTCAGGCTACGCTGGCAGTTATAGTCCCCCTGACATTATGGTCATGCTGGCAGTTATAGTCCCCCTGACATTATGGTCATGCTGGTAGCTATAGTCCCCCTGACATTATGGTCATGCTGGCAGTTATAGTCCCCCTGACATTATGGTCATGCTGGCAGTTTTAGTCCTCCTGTCATGGTCATGCTGGCAGTTGTAGCCACTCACCCTCTGCAGCCCCCTCTCGATCTCCCCGACCTTGGTGATGATGGGCCCCCTCACAGCATACTGCACCGCCATCAGCACCCGGGGTTCAGAGACTGCAGGGTGAGGATCTGCCTCTGCACTGCGGGGGCCTCCGCACCGTCACCAAACTCTTGGCCCTCCTGGGGCCCCGATGTCCATCCTCTTTATCCCACCAAGCAGCACGGACCTCACAGTACCCTCGTGTCACCAGGTGACCACTGCTCTGTGGTGGACGGAGTCAGGAGGACGGGCAGGGCGCCACTCTGTGGTATTCAGAGAAGGGAGATGGAGCAGGGTTTCACTCTGTGGTGGGTGGGGTCAGGGAGGGGCAGGGTGGCGCTCTGTGGTGGGCGGAGTTAAAAGGACATGCAGGGTGCCTCTCTGTGGTAGGTGGGGTCAGGGAGGGACAGGGTGCCGCTCTGTGAGGATCGGAGAAGGGAGGAGGAGCAGGGTTCCCCTCTGTGGTGGGTGGGGTCAGGGAGGGGCAGGGTGCCTCTTTGTGATGATCAGAGAAAGGAGGAGGAGCAGGGTTCCCTGTGGTGGGTGGGGTCAGGGAGGGGCAGGGTGGCGCTCTTTGTGTGTGGAGTGTCAAGAGGCCGTGTGAGCACAGTGTGCCTGACGAAGGGGGCGGGACACCTGATAGGGCCCGCCCATCCCCGACATCAGAGGCAGAATCTGACAGCTACACTTTGTCTTACTGAAGTCAGCGGTACCCCAGCTGGCTTTCCCACCAATCACTGGCTGTGCTAGATGTACTATACGCTGCTGCAGGTCCTGCTCTTCTGTTACGGTGTTACCATATAATGGAGTAATGTGGGAATGCGGAACAAAGGCCCTGTACTCCGGGACTGTGGGACAAAGGTTACAATGCGGGAAAGTCCCGCCCAATCCGGGACTGTTGGGAGGTATGATCCATGTGCTCCTGGCCTATCTACATTTGGAATTTGGTAGGTTCTTCTTACACCTCTAGATGCTGTGCTCATAATTTTAGAAAATGCATGATAAAAATGCATGTAAACGCATGCAAGCACTCAATAAAAACCATGCTTACAAAAAACTAAATCTGAAAACGGAAGTTCATAGGTATGAAGCCAACTTCAATGAAAACCACTGTCAAAATGGTTACTAGATTAAAGTGGCTGTAAAGTCACGATCTGTACTTAGTAGAATTCCTTCTGTTATATCCTGTTATATCGCTCAGTTCTTTTGTTTTACAAAAATGATGCAGCGCAATACCTTATTTTACAGCACCGCTGTGCAGTCAGTTGACGTCCCTTGCTCTGCTGCCTCACTCTGAGGACTACAGTGGGAAGGGCTGAGGTTCCCTCTGACATCAGCCAGGAGGAGAGGAGGAAAACGATGGGCGGTCACGTGATCGATCAGCGGCTCTCTTCAATATGGTATTGCGCTGCTTCATTTTTATAAAACAATTGCACTGTGTGATATAACAGAGGGTATTCTACTAGGTAGAGATAGTTATTTTACATAGTATAGCAGCAGAAGGGGAGGGGCAAGGAGGAGATGGCTCACATTCAAGAGCTGACAGGCAGGGAGGAGTGGGGAGAGAGGACAGAGAAGAGACTGTGGGCTGACAGGGGCATGTAAACTGACCACGGTTTCAGGGGCTCAGCAGCCATGATAAACGTAGTCAGTTTACGGGAGAGGGAGGCAGCACCAGGCAGGGTCAGCCAGGTATTTTAAATGATACAAAGGGGACAAATTACACGGCACAGGCACTGTGCTGTTATTCATGCTTTAAAGGAGCAGGATCATATTTTTTTCAGGGTTACAACCACTTCAAGAATTCTAAATTACTGAAGTAATATGCAGCTATCAACTTATCTTGCAAATATTTAATGTGGCTCCTCCCACCATTGTAAGCCTTCTTATTGGTCCTTAAAGAGGAACTGCAGTCTTCTCACATAATTTATATATATATATATATATATATATATATATATATATATATATATATATATATATATATAATATATATACTGTGATTCTGTACTTGCCAAATATTCTGCAGATACCTCCCTCCACTGAGTTGGGCTGCAACCATTTTAACTGTGGGCAGCTGAAGCTGCTGCCTGTTCACTTCCTGGATTTACACAGACACACAGAGGCACACCTCCGACTCTGCATCCCTGCAGCTCTCATTGGCCCTCTTATGACTCCTCCCCCCTCCTTTCCTGACAAACTCTCATGAGAGTGAGAGAGAGAGAGGTGTGCATGATGTCATAAGCCTAAGCTTTTTACCAGACAAGAAACAAGAAGTGGGCTGTAGAAGGTATTAACTGACAGAAAAACAATGTTTTACTATCCAAAGTTAAAACAACAAGGACAGAAGATTTATTATATGGAAAGTTGAAAAAATGACTGAAGTTCCGCTGTAATGGGGTAAGCTGCTGTCATCCAGCAGGCAGGCTGGGTGAAAGTGGTGATAGTGGTTTAGGTGGAGTAAGATCAATTTTCACTGGAAATGTTGAGAATTCATTGCTCGTGATTTGTTTTTCCTTTTTATCATATTTGAATTTCCAAAGTTTTTAGCATATTTACTTTAAAAAAAAATTGCCACCACTATACTTTTTCCCACAACTTTGTAAATGAATAAAATATGTTTGAGAAATAAAAAGGTTCTATTTAGCAAAAATAAACTATATTTATAGCACAATGGTATGCTATGTGATTTATCTCTCCATCTAATACTTTTATAAAATTACTTCTAGTATCATGTTATGCTATATTGTATATTGTAACACAACTGATTCCCTCTTTTTTCTTTTGGTTTGCAGTGCATTTCAGAAAGCCCTGTCTTCTTGATCTGGAAATACACAGACATTAAATATTCATTCTGACAAGTCACCTCCTGTTGCAATGTGTATATTTTAAAAATATTATATTGTCACTGTGGATTTTACTAATTCAGTTGCTTGTGTAGCAACTGTAGAATAGAACAGTAAATAATATATAGACCTAATGTTAATTATTTTGTGGGGAAATAGCTTCTTCCAATCTTCCCTATAAAATAAATGTAAATTAATGTGCAATCCGGAACTAGCACATATTTCTAAACTGCCGTATGATGTTCACCCTAGCTATAAAAAAAAAAAAAAAAAAAAAAAAAAACAAGCTATAGTTCTGGAAGATAATAGCATCTACATCAAGCTCTGCTTTCATGTACAACAAGTCACAGATATTGAGTTGTAGTGATGTAGTTGCCGTTAGTAACAAACAATCCACCAATTCACCCCGTTGCCAGACTTCATACATCACTTTCAGAGACAATGAACAGTCTTTTGCTGGTTTTGTTTTTGTTGTTTTATTAGGGTTACAACTTGGATAGGGGAAAGGGGTATGGGATGCCCATAGGATCTATCCTTGCCATCATATTTAAGCACAACAGCACAAAGTTAGAGCCAGAAAAATGGATGTGCATTTAAACTGAGTATGAATTTCCTCCTGCTTCTCCATGCAGATTGTTGCTCCTCCTCTGCATGAACTCCGCAGACTATTCCTCTAAGAACTCCCCATCCATCACCATGTGAAGGATGAAGACACCACTTTTGACCGTGTAAAAATGATGGTCTTAGAACTCCTTCTCCTCCTGCACAAACTTGTTCCCTCCTGCACATACTTAATGTTACTGAGTTAAAGTATGTCACATCTTCTTCCTTTGATAGATAAGGACTCACTCTGAATAAGCCCCTCATCTGGCTCTGGTTGCTCGCTGCTACTAGGCCTGAGGCCTGCAGAACCTCGTCCCTGAAGGCCTAGTAGTTAAAAAGCATTACTTCAGATGGTGGACTACTGCTCCCAGCCAGTCCAATTTGCAAATCCTGTGCCCTCATCGACTTGACACAAATCCCCCACAGTCTCTTCTCTGAGCCAGGACTCCCCATCATTTACCATGTATATGATGGAGACTCTGCTAATGACCCTGTGGAAGCAGAGTTCCCTCACAGACTTCCTGGAACCTCCAACCCTCCACTGTGGTAACACTCACCGACCTTCCACTGCCCTGAGTCCTTGATGAGGAACTTGACCGGACCATGCATTCCGACAGCTTCACCTGCCCCTCTGCTCCAGGAGTTCTTTACCACCGACCGTGTGGTGGCAATGACCGTGTAGAGGCAAAGTTCCCTCACAGCTCTCCCCGGGCCTCCTCCTGCGATCGGTATAGGGTAAACCGCCCCCCCCAGAATTCCTCATTTCACTCAGCCAACATCTCCCCCCAGTGGCATATCACCTCAGCTTATATAGGAGGCCCGCCCCCTGCCAATACCAATTGGGGATTGGTCAGGGCTCCCACATGAGCTGCCTGCCACTCCAGTTCCAGGCCCTGCCCCTCTTCCAGAATCTTCTCCCTGGAAGCAAGGGAGGCGCCTCAGATCTGGTGCACAGGTGGTCACACCCACTGCTACTCTGACCACTCCCAGCCCCCAGATCAAAACAGACAGGCTTAGCTTGCAGCATAGGCCTGTCTAAATTTGCCCGAGCTGACAAACCCTAGTAAAATAACCCTTACTAGCACCTACCTATTGGTAGAGGGTGCTACAGACTTAAAAGAATACTTGGCAGGTTTTGGAAAAGTGTAATCCTTTTGTGGATAATATACAGTAGCTTGTGATTAGCTGTCCTCAACACCAGAGGGGGGATATATTATCTTAGCATAATACACCATAAGCTATAAAATATAAAGATATGGCAAAACACCGGAGAATGTTGTGGCCATGTACAATTACAAACTGGCAATTATTGTATTTGTAAAGACTAACTTTGTATTTCTGCTGGCAATCTAAATCATAGGCTTGCTTTTTACACCCCATTCATTTTTGGTGGAGATGGCCTTTATAGGAAATCTGTGATGAAAAATTATGGAGGATGCAATTGCTAATTTGTCCTTTTCAAAAATGCTTGCTGCCTGGCAGACGACCTGAAAGTCCAGCTTTAATGCTTGCAGTCACTGACCTGAAACAAGTGAAAAAAAGATAAGGACTGCTGGCATTTTTTAAAAAACTTTCCAGATATGCATACTGCTCTTTTGGGTTAGTGACTTAAAGGAGAAGTTCACCCTAAAACTAAAATCTGTAAATCTACTTGCTTCCACACTCTAAGACTAGCCCTGTAAAGAAGAAATCGCTATACATACCTTTTCTGAAGCTGCTCCGGTCCGGTATAATGTTTTGAAATATGTATTTGAAATAACATCAAAACATGTATTGTGTAATCAGTTAATTTCATTGGTTTCTTTTTAAATGGGCCTTTCAGGCCTAGGCACCAATAAAAGGATGTTTTTATCTACAAGCATAATGGTAATTAATTTTTGTGTACCTACAAATAGGGATGGGCGAACGGTTTGGCCCAAGCATAAGTTCGGTCCGAACTTTGGTTGTTCGGATGTTCTGCGGAACAATATGCGGTGTTCGGGGAAAATTCGGAACACCGTTAAAGTCTATGGACATTAACATGAAAAATCAAAAGTGTTCATTTTAAAGGCTTATATGCAAGTTATTGTCATAAAAAGTGTTTGAGGACCTGGGTCCTGCCCCAGGGGACATGTATCAATGAAAACATTTTTTTTTTAAAGGGCCGTTTTTTCCGGAGCAGTAATTTTAATAATGCTTAAAGTGAAACAATAAAAGTGAAATATTCCTTTAAATTTTGTACCTGGGGGGTGTCTATAGTATGCCTGTAAAGTGGTGCATGTTTCCCGTGTTTAGAACAGTCCCTGCACAAAATGACATTTCTAAAGGAAAAAAAGTAATTTAAAAGCTAGTGGCTATAATGAATTATCGGTCCCGGCAATACAGATAAAAGTCATTGAAAAAAACGGCATTGGATCCCCCACAGTCCATTACCAGGCCCTTTTGGTCTGGTATGAAAATAAAGGGGAATCCCGAACCAAAATTTAAAAAAAGATTGCGTGGGGGTCCCCCAAAATTCCATACCAGGCCCTTCAGGTCTGGTATGGATATTAAGGGGAACCCTGCGCCAATGTTTTTTTTTTTTTTAAATGGCGTAGAGGTCCCCTCAAAATCCATACCAGACCCTTCAGGTACGAACAACCTTTAAAGATTTTGTCATTCTTGCAGGGCCGGTGCTACCACTAGGCAAACTAGGCAGCCGCCAAGGGCGCATTGCAGCCTAGAGCGCCCCGCCACTGGTGTTTCTACTCTCTTCAGCAAGCAACTAAGTCTCAGCATCAGCAGGCAGCCGCCGTTCCGTTCGCACAGCGGCGGAGGACTGTCTGTGTCCCAACTCCTAGATGAATGGAAGCAAGCAAACATTCATTGATGAACACTGGTAGGCTGCATTGATGGCCGCTGGTAGGCTGCATTTGATGGGTGCTGGTGGGCTGCATTTGATGGGTGCTTCATTAAAAAGATGGGGTATACAAGGGCAGGGCAAAGGGGTTGGAGCCGGGGGGGTTGGCAAAATGAGGTTTCTTCTAGGGTGTCAAAAATCCTTGCACCAGCCCTGCGTTCTTGAAATATAGAGGTCAGTATTTTCTGGTGAGTTACCTGTGTGCATAGAGGTGGTGAAATCACTGGACAATGGGTACGGTGATATGCTGCATTATTGACACTTGGTGCGACACACATAGGGGTTGTTCGTCAAGCTGGACGAGTTTGTTAAAGAGTCATTACTGAAAACTAAAGAAGTCTAAACACAAATTTAAATTACTATGTGTTCTTTTCTATCTCTTCCATAAAACCCTCTTTGGTCTGACCATCCTCGAAAAGGTCTTCTAATATTCTTAATGCATCTCTTGCTGATTTTTGTTCTTATCAAGGGCTGACAGCTATTTTTATGAAACCAATGAAACAACACCTTGCACAGAAAAAAAGATTTAGATAAACTTAAATGGAAAATGAAATTTGACAAAGTTTGATGGAAGAGATAAAAATATGGGTATACAAAGACAGATTAGTACCGTGATAGTGAGAGTCCCTGCCTCGGAAATAATAGGTTTAAAGAAGACACAGAGTTTGCATGTCTGCTGACTGCAGGGCAACAGAGCAGTTATTTTGAGAGGAGAAAACTGCTCTGGCAGCTTTCTCCGGATTTTACTATTTGTGGATGTAGCTCTGTAGTTTGAAGATTCCCAAGAGTCTTGGGTGCAGTGGCAACTGGTGCTCCATCGGTCAGGGGGGGCAGCAAACAAACCTGAGACATCTACCCCCCTCCCGGTCGCTTCAGCCCACCACCCCACACCAACCCCCCCTCGGTCGCTGGCTCACTTGCTCACCGATCGATCGGCACTTACCCCATCCAGGTCGCGGCTGCAGCTTCCCCCCTCCATCTCCTCCGTGTCCCGGTGGTCGCTGCTTCTCCTCCTGGCCAATCGGGTCTTCAGACTTCCGGCCAATGGGGTCTCAGGACCTGCTTCCTGATTGGCCAGGAGGTGAAATAGGAAGACATTAGAAAATATTAATTTGCTAATGTCACACAACTGGATAAGCTCAGGGCGAAGTGCTCTGCGCCCCGAGCCCACCCTTTTTTTAAGCCAATTAGAGCCTCAGGTTATAATCATGTGCTTAAAAAAAAACCCCATTGAAATCCAATGCGTCCGGCGCCCTGCATGTAGATTAGAGGCCAGGTGCATGGATTAGGGGGGCAGTGTCCCTTATGGAGCAGACGCCACTGGTTGGGTGGGACGGAATCTCCAACCCTAGAGGAAAAGAGATTTCATCTCCAAATACAGAAGAAATACAGTTTCTTCACAGTAAGAGCTGTGAAAATGTGGAATAGACTCCTTCCAGAGGTGGTTCTGGCCTGCTTTAAGAAAGGCCTGGATTCTTTCCTAAATGTACACAATATAACTGGGTACTGATATTTATAGGTAAAGTTGATCCAGGGAAAATCCGAATGCCTCTCGGGGGATCAGGAAGGAATTTTTTCCCCTGCTGTAGAAAATTGGACCATGCTTTGCTGGGGTTTTTCGCCTTCCTCTGGATTAACTGTGGGTATAGGATTGGGTATATGGGATTGTATGATAATATTTTTTATTTATTTATTTTTATGGTTGAACTAGATGGACTTGTGTCTTTTTTTTCAACCTATGTAACCCTGTGTCCAGAGTGTTGCGGACAGCCAGCAGGGTGTGTGCCCAGGTGCACACAGCCCATATAACGATGAGCTGGGGAGAGCAGGAAGTGGTGGAAGTTGGAGTGTGAGCAGATGCTGCCATTTGGATTCAGGGTCCTCTCAGAGAACCCGGTGGTCTCTTTCTGAGACTGCATCCCTGGTTAGGGTTTCCACCTCATCCCTTTGAAACCAAACATATATTAATTACACAGGTTCTGTGGCTGATTAAAGTTGTAATTAAACCCACTTGGTGCCTTATCTGTATTAAATTAGCCTCAGAACCTTTGTAACTCATATGTGTTCAGGTTTAAAGGGATGAGGTGGCAACCCTATCCCTGGTGAGGGGGACTTCTTGCCTAAAGGATGGGGAAGGTCGGGATGGCTACACGGGCCTCGCAGACCAAAGTTCAAGGGGGCTAGAGGAAGTCCTGAAGTCTCGGGGAGAGTGAGCAAACCCAGGGGGGGCTGGAGAATCTTGCTAAGGCCAGGAGTAGCACTGTGCAGCAAGGAACTGCAATTCAAGGCAGAGTGCCTCTGTATTTTTTTCATTTGTTGCATTTATTGGAGAAGAATCCTGTGTGGGCAATCCTGTGTATGAACTTTTACTCACTGAAAAAGCATCTACTGTACTGTGCGCTAAACACCCCCCAATATTTCCAAGTGGTTGGAGGATGCAGGCATACAGACGGTGAAATCCAGGTCCCTGCTCCAGTGGTGAGTCTTTCACGCCAGGAACTGCTGCTGGCTGTGTGTGGCAGCCAAGTGAACAGCATTGCGGAGGAGTTCAATTGATGAACTGTGTTGCACGCAGGTGGTGTACCTGTGGAAGTGAGAGCTAAGCGTGGCCTGAGAAGATGTCTGCACCTAGGAGGCCCAGTCCAGAGGGTCCAGTGGTGTATGAGACAGTGAATGAATGGTTCAAGCAGAACCAGAATAAAGCCTGGGGCGCAGTGCGAATGCCTGAGGTCTGGGCCTCTGACTATTTGCCATCCATGCTACCTACAGAGGAGGTTGAGGACTTCCCAGTAAAATTTGAAAAAGTCGTAATGCAGAGAAAATGGCCTAGGGACCGGTGGCCAAAATTGCTGCAAGCGTTATTACTGCTGGAGTTCTGGTCAATTTGTCATTTGATGAATTGGGACCAGGATGACTACCGCAAGTTTAAAGAGGAAATCCTTGTTAGAGGAGCAATCCAGCATATCACGGTCCACCAGCAATGTTTCAGGATGGGAGAGGTGTTACTGGGAGGTCAAGGTATTGGAAATTCAGAGAAATGCAAAGTTTTGTGTTAGGGCTGCTTAGTGAAAGTGGTCAGCCCAGAAAGGAGGGCACAACAGCCAGCATCCTGCATGAGGGATAGCCAACCATCTTTGGAGTGCAAGTCTGCGGTTACCCCTAGCAAGAGAGATCTTGTGTTACCAGCAGGGGGCGTCAGTGGATCTGGAAAGGCTGCAGTGTTGCTCCATGACAGCATGGGGGAGTCAGCCTGTGGAGACATCACAGATGAGAGACATCGCACTCAATTTAAGGCTATGACACCAGCTACAGGAACTTTTAAGACTGTTTCATTTTGTGGGACTGAACCCAATCAAGTGGGGAGATCCGCTGCATGTATGGACATGGACTTGCTGCGATGTGCTACCCTGAGCAGTGGGGAGGCACAGGGTGAAGCCCAGCTGACAGCAAGGTTAAAGACTCAAGAGGACATGGGGACTCTGTGTATGCCTACTATAATCCAGCAGAGTGCTGGGAAAGTTAAACTAGAGGTGGCTAAAACTGTTGTTGTGCTATGTTCCCTAGTTACAGGTGCTGCAGAGTTGCCCAGGGAAACTTCCAAGGGGCTCGCAGTGACTGAGCGGAGTGTTTCTCAGGTCAGCTATGGAGATGCCCAAGTAGGAAAGAGTGTCCCTTTAAAGAGAGGGTGCTGTGAAGAGCAGCTCACAAGCTGTGGTATGTAATAGACAGAGACAACCCACAAACCCGCAGTTATGTTTACATTAAATAAGAATGATGATGGTCATGCTGACAAAAGTGTTACTGTTGGTAAATGTAATGTTATTGATGATAATGACATGGAAAAATTTATTTCTGGTAATGTCATGTCTGAAAACAATGGGAGTAGGTTCTGTGCTGTGGAGCTGGATATTGTTCAGGACAACACTGGTACAGGTCTGGTGGAACAAAGGGGGACTGCAGAATGCAGTGAGAGTGTGTGGGCACAGCCCCACAACCCTAAGTGTAGCTCAGTTGGTAAGGGGTTAATTTAGCCTGTCAAAGCTGGAAATGCAGAGCTGTGTGTGTCGGTAGCGCCACCAGAGCCAGCTTGTAAAAATAATGTATTGCAACCTGCCAGGACTGATGAAGCATCATCCCAATGTCATAGGTAAAAGTGTGCTTGCACCATGTGATGCATATAGAACTGATAAATGTGCTGTTTTGGCCAAAGAATCCCAGGTTCCTGTGGGGCCTTCTAGAACATGTGATGGAGCACTGTGGAGCGCCCATGATGGAACCAAAATGGACTGGGATGGTTGGTATGAGAAAGCACTCACAATACTAAACAATGTGACCATGCATTACAAGGCTATGGTGTATAATAATGTGGTGGACATAACACCTGCTACGCCCAATGGAAGGATCGCAAAACAGCCAGTGCACAAGGGCACGTTAGCCCGTTAGCCCCTGCGAAGGTTGATCCCCTCCAGTCTGAAGGAATGCAGCACTGCGCTGGCATGGCAGATGTGTTGTCCACAGCCCAACAGCAAATCATTTTAAGTGTCAAGGTGACAATGTGACTAATGTTGACGTGCAGAGGCTCATTGTTGTTGAGTTAGAGGAGAGTAGTAAGAAACATGTCTGACAGAGCTCCAGGGGAGCCCCAGGCTCTGATGATGGGTAGCTCCAAGGAGGTAGAGGTCTCTTTAAATGTCTCAACTTCTCAAGCTGCAGTGGATGAGCCCCTCCACATCTCTGACAAGGGAAAGGTCTATAAAAAAGGTCACACAGATGACAGAAACCTTACTAGAAATGCTGGAGTTGGTAAAAACACGTTTGCTGTACACTTGGATGTCTCCACCGCAGTTGGACAAGGTGCTACTGCGTAGTACCAATGGATAGAGCCAGGTGGGACAAGCTGTGCTGGGTAACCTTGATCAAAAATGGAATTGGTGTGACAAATGCTTATTAACAGTTTGGCACAGACAGGATGTCCCGATTCCCTATGAGGGTGCTTCCAGTTACTGATTGGTATGGAAGGCACTCAGGAGAACTGTTGGAGACATCAGAGGTCTCTCCGCCTGGTGTAGTGACTAAGAACATTTCTGCTGGTGTGGTCCGAGGTGCGGCTGAGCAGTGGTCAGTAGAGGGCACAGATACTATCTCTCCCAGCGCCCAGGGACAGCGATGAAATCTGAAAATTGGCTTGGGCAGGAAGGGGGGAAAGTGCTCTGTATTGAAGTGGTTAAATGGAGTTACAGAATTAATTGGTTTTAGACTTTAGAAGTTTGTTTTGGAGAATAATTATTAACAGTTGCAGGCAGATTCTGTTGCCAAATAGGAAGAATACCCACAGGAGCCTTCACCTAAGGTGTTGGGAACGTGCCAGGGTGAGGAGAATGTGTGAGTCTGGGGTACATGTGGCATTATGGAAAATAAGTAATATAGATGATGTGCTCAATGAATGGGGAGAGGGGTGAAGTCGAGTTTAAAGCATGTTTTCTACATTAAATGCATATCTATACGCTATATTTTAAATTCCTGGACCTCAAAATTAGGAAAGAGGATTCAAAAATTATGACATGTAAGTTCCTAAAAAGTATGACTGGGAATACCCTTCTCCTTGTGACCAGCCATCATCCTCTCTCAACAAACATTGACAATTATTGACTATCAATGAGAATCTAAGGGAGATTGTAGGCCCATCACTATCACTGGTAGTGGGACGAGTGGCAATTTTGAAAGACCAAATAGTAAATTGGTTCCTAGAGTAAATGATACCTGGTTAAATAAAAACCTGGTATTTGGTATGTACAGATGTAGCCATTGCTCTGCATGTGCCCAAAAAGGGAGATATTTTTTCAATAGTGAGGGTACTAAAATATGCACTGTAAGATCAGTTATTAATTGTGAATGAGTAAAAATTAATGTATTATATAGATAGAGCTTGGTGTTAGCAATGTGTTCAGTTCCTACTATCTTTTTGCGCTGATGAGCTGTCATCTAAGGCTACCTGCCACTCTTCTTTTGTTTCCTCACAGGGAATTCCTCCCTCCTCTTCTGCCTGGCCGGGTAGTTATTTTGCTTTTTTTTTTTTTTTTTAGGGCTTCTACCCTCAGGGAACAAGTTCCTCCTTCCCATCTATGCCCCTTATTCCAGAGATGTAGGGGTTTTGGGGCTTTTTAAAGCATCTAGCATCTGTTTTTCTCATAAGTTGCAGGACTAGGTGCAAGGTGCCCCTGCTGTCAACTGTCTGTTTGGGTCCATTGACCCCTCTTGCTTGTTTTTGTTTGTGAGCCAGTTGCTGCTTTTTTTGCTATTTTGTTGCCCACTGTGCAAATTATTACCTAGGGATGTCTCATGGTCAAAGAATCGATTCCTGTGCCATGTGCTTCACAATTAAGATAACAGGAATTTTGATGTACCTGTAAATTCATATCCTGTAGTGCAATACAGGAAACAGGTTTCTTCGCCTCTTTTAGCTGTAATCTCCTTACTTCTTGCTAGAAAAAAGGGTATACTGGGGGTGTTCCCAGCAAAGCTTTTGCCAGTGAACAATCACTTGAAGGCAGCGGCATATAACCCAGGGTCTAATAAGCAATACTTGTGTCCTCTACTGTACGCCAAGATATGACATTTACAGGTCTATCAAAATTCCTATTTTTTATTCTGTTATACTGTATATGTTTTGTTCTAAACACAGCTTCAAAAAATGATTTTTTTTCTCTTTAAGCTTCATATGTAAGAACTATGTGGTCTTTATTTATAGAAGGTCCCAAAAAACATAAAATGTCATACAGTCAAGACTGAAAATCTTTTTCTCCTGTAGTTTCTATACTGAATAGTGCTAATAAATCTCCTTATGTTTACACCCACTGAAAGTGACTTTGTATTGTGTCTTGGGATCAGAATAGAAAGAAACAGAACCCGGAACCCAGCTATTATTGTATTCCCATTGATCACACGGATCACCTCTTAACGTGTATCCATGCCAACCTCCCTTATGGAAAGATGACTCATTGAAGATCTGTTTGCGTGTTCAATTACACAGGCTATCTCACAGAAGAGCTAGAATAGAAATATTGGATTTGCAAGCAAAGATACTGACGACTCAGTAATCAGTAGATTATATATGTTACTTGACAAGTAGCAGACACAATATTTAGAAATGTACTATGTTCTGTACTGAAAAGGAGGTAAAAGCATTTAACCAGATCTAAAACTTCCTTTTCAGTGAAGGAAGCTGCCATCTTAGCCTTTGTTTGATCTGTATTTGTCATTGTACTGCACATGTGATCAGTTATGACACCAACCATTTTAATGCATATAAATTATTATCACTCTGTGCTATCATCAAATAAAGACAAAATTGTATGGAGCGATGTATATAAGTGAATCAGTGTGCATTATTACATATAAGGCCAATCACACCTATATATTTATAAGCATCACATAAAACAAAATAATTGTGAAAAAAATTGTGTTCAAAATAAAACCTTGTGCACAGATGTTTATATTGTCCCAAATGACTTGCATTAATTCAGAATGTGCTATGGTATTCTAAATATAGTGCTTTGTAATACAATCCGTGTGTATTGTGAATTTATAAATCAATTCCACCTCCGTGTGAAGGAAGCTGTCCCTATCGGGAGAGGACAATGAATGTGGAGAATACAATTGCTCAGCAGGAGGGATTCCCCTGTCAGTACTGTCTGTGTATATGGGGGAATCGTGCAAATTCCTTTCCTGCAACCTGTCAATGCCCAGTCAATGGCCTGCCTTATCTCTCTGAGAGCGCAGTCAAGTCCTTAGGTTTTGGTAGGATTTTTCTGAACAGCTTTAGACTTATTCTAATGCCCTGTGCACACGATCGGACATTCCGACAACAAAATCCATCTGATTTTTTCCAAAGGATGTTGGCTGAAACTTGTCTTGCATACACACGGTCACAGAAAGTTGGTCGGAAATTCCGAACGTCAAGAACGCGGTGACGTACAACACGTACGACAAGCCGAGAAAAATGAAGTTCAATAGCCAGTGCAGCTCTTCTGCTTGATTCCGAGCATGCATGGCAATGTGTGTCGGAATTGTCTACACACGATTGGAATTAACGCGAACGGATTTTGTTGTCGGAAAATTTTATAGCCTGCTCTCAAACTTTGTGTGACGGAAATTCCAATGGAAAAAGTCCGATGAAGCCCACACATGGTCGGAATTTCTGACAACAAGCTCCGATCGCACATTTTCCGTCGGAAAGTCTGATCGTGTGTACAGGGCATAAGTCTGACAATGAGCAGCTCTTATATTGCAATTTTTATTCTTTTTTTTTTATGTTGCAATACATTTATATATTTTCTCACAATTCAAATATTGGATTCTGGTTGTGCGGGTGTGGAATATTAGATCCAGAGCAATAGGTGTCTCCTTGGCTTCTTGTATCTCTCTATTGGGAGAGAGCATGTGTCAATGCAGTAGAACAAGAAGCAGTGGTGGTCCGTAATGCAGGACGCAGGGGCACCACCTTCCAATCCATGCATCCGGCCGCCTAATCTACATGCGGGGCGCCAGACGCATGGATTCCAATTTTTTTTTTAAGAAGCGTGTAATTAAAGCCAGAGGCTCTAATAAGCTTCAAAAAAGGGTGGGCTCGGGGAGCAGAGCACTGCGGCCCGAGCCCACCCAGTTGTGTGACAATAGCGAATTAATATTTTTGCTATTGCCTTCCTGATTCTCCTCCCAGCCAATCAGGAAGCGGGTCCTGGGACCCGTCGTCTGATTGGCCGAGAGGAGAAGCGATCCTATTGGCCACCGAGGAGGAGGAGGGAGGAGACACAGGGGAAGCCGCCGTGAAGCACCAGGAGGAGAAGACGCCGGGGGGTGGGGGTGGTTTGTCTGCTGCCCCCCCCCCCCCAACAAAAAAAATATACCACCAGCTGCCACTAACAGGGACAGAGATTTTTCATCCCACAACAGGAAGAGCCTGACATGAAACTTTGTGACAGGATCCCAAGAAATTATATTAGCTTGCAGATTTAAAATATTAACATTATATTAAAGTGGAATTCCAGGCTCTAACTAAGGAAGCCTAAAATTGCTCCCACCACTCTTTCAACTTCTATTCTGACTACCCTGTAGAAGGAAGATGCTTATACAGTGGGCAAAATAATGATTTGATCCCCTGCAGATTTTATAAGTTTTTCCACTTACAAAGAAATGAAGGGTCTATAATTATCATAGGTGTGTTTTAAATGATAGAGACAGAATATTAACCAAAGATTCAGAAAAAACACAATACAAATGTTATATATTTTGTTGCAGTTCAGAGAGTAAAATAAGTATTTGATCCCCTACCAACCAACAATAATTTTGGCTTCCACAGACTGGCTACAGTATGTGCTCATGTGGTACACAGATTCAGTGGCGGCTGGTGCTGAAAATTTTTTGGGGGGTGCAAACATACTGAAAAATTCTGGAAATAAAACCCCATCAGTTGCAGCCTCACTGTACCATTAATCGCAGCCATTGTGCCCATCAATTGCCGCCACTGTACCATCAAACACAGCCACTGTTTCCATCAAACGCAGCCAATGTGCCATCAAACGCAGCCACTGTGCCCATTAATTGCCACCACTGTACCATCAACGCAGCCACTGTGAGCCATCAATTGCCGCCACTGTACCAGCAAACACAGCCACTGTGCCATCAAATGCAGCCACTGTGCCAATCAAATGCTGCCACTGTACCATATCAAATGCTCCCACTGTGCCATCAAATGCTGCCACTGTACCATATCAAATGCTCCCACTGTGCCATCAAATGCTGCTACTGTACCATAATGGTGTTTCTGGGAAGTCTCCCAGGATGGCACCATGAGAGATGACTGGTCCACCTGACAGGAAACACAATCAATCAAGAGGTTAAAGGCCCCCGCCCCTCCCTGTGCTCCTCAGTTGTGACAAAGTATTGACCCACACCAGTGCACGAGAGTGAAGAAAATAAACACCTAAAGAGAATGGGTGGGAAGTAGGCCTGCCATCCTGGAAGACTTCCCAGAAACACTGTTACCGGTAAGTGTAATTGGTTATTTTCTCAACTCGTCTTCCAGGACGGCACCCTGAGAGAGGAGCAAGTAGCTCAGGCCTACCTTTAGGGTGGGACAACCGCTTGCAGGACTTTCCTGCCGCTTGACCATGTAGCGGCTCTACATATCTGCTCCACCGAAGCTCCAGCCCTTTCTGCCCAGGAGGTTGCCAGAGATCGCGTGGAATGCGCTTTAAGGTCTCTAGGAGCTGCCTTACCGGACTGCTCATAGGCTAAAGAAATGGTATGCTTAGCCCATCTAGCTATGGAAGCCTTGGACGCTTGTTGGCCCTTCTTTTGGCCAGAAAAATGAACTAAAAGATGGCTGGACTTTCGAAACTCCTTAACTTTCTCTAAGTAGGATAATAAACGTCTGACGTCCAGACAGTGAAAAGAAACTTCCCTTTCATCCTTGGGATTGTTACAAAAGGAAGGTAGCACTACTTCTACGAGTTCTGTGGAACTTTGATGCTACCTTAGGGAGGTACAGGGGGTCCTGCCTAAGTATAACCCTGTCCTCAAATAAACGAAAAAATGGCTCCTTAATTGAGAAGGCCTGGATGTCACTCTCCTGGCTGAGGTAATGCTAGTAAAAAAGCCAACTTAAAGGTCAGGATCCTAAGGGGGATCTGATCTACTTGTTCAAATGGGGCCCTTGTTAACCCTTCTAATACTAAGGTAAGGTCCCAAGGTGGACACCTAGACACCTGAACAGGGGACAACCTCTCTCTGACCAAGAGAAATCTCTTGATCAGGGGGTGTAATGCCAAACGTCTCTCCAGAAAGCAGGACAAGGCTGAGACCTGTGCCTTAAGTGTCTTGGTTGCCAAACCCTGATCTGCTCCATCCTGGAGAAATTCTAAAATAGCAGGGATCTCTTCTTGTGAAGTCCCTCTCACCTGACACCAGCAAGAAAAAATCCCCCAGGTCTTAGCGTAAATACGCCTTGTGACTGGTTTTCTACTAAGGAGGAGTGTATCCACTACTCTGTCTGACAGGCCCTTCTCCCGCAGGTTTTGCCTTTCAAGAGCCAGGCCGTCAGCTTGAAGAAGCTGGAGTCTGGAAGGCAGACTGGACCCTGAAGGAGAAGGTCGCACCGAACAGTAAGGTGTAGAGGTGGGGCTATGGACCAACCCTACAGGGTTGGAAACCAAGCTCTCTTGGGCCACCAGGGGGCTATCAGAGTCAAGTTGCCTTCCGAGAGGAACAATTTTTGAAGAACCCTCGGAATTAACCCCAAGGGGGGAAAGGCATAGGCCAGTCGGAAATCCCAAACTTGGGCCAATGCATCTATCCCCTCTGAGCCCCTCTCTTGGGCAAGGGAAAAGAATCTCTTTACCCTTCTCTTCTTTCTGCGGGCGAAGAGATCTATCTCTGGAACGCCGAACTGCCGACCTACCAGGGAGAAGACCTCTGGATTCAATTCCCATTCTCCCTGCAGAATCGGCTGAAAACTGAGATAGTCTGCCTCTATATTCAAAGTTCCCTTTATGTGGAGTGCAGAAATGGAGAGAATCTGATTCTTTGCCCAGCCCAGGATCTCCGAAGACAGGGACAGGAGAGTTGTAGATCTGGTGCCTTCCTGATGATTTAGGAATGCTGCCGCTGTGGCATTGTCTGATATGACCTGAACCTTCTGGTCCCTGATCCTCCCCTCAAAAGCTTTTAATGCTTCCCCTATGGCCAAAAGCTCTCGAAAGTTGGAGGATGTCCTTCTTTGCCTTGGATCCCAGGACCCCTGAGCTATTAAATCCTCCAGGTGGGCCCCCCACCCCCAGGAACTTGCGTCTGTAGTTATCCTGAGAGGCTGACTCCAAAGGAGACCCCCCTGAAGCCTCTGAGGAAGAAGCCACCAGTGAAGAGAGTCTTTTACTTCGACCGGAATGGCAACCTCTATGTCCAGAGAGTTTCTTTTCCTGTCCCAAGAGGATAGGAGGAAGTGCTGGATGATCCTGGAATGTAGTTGTGCCCAAGGAACTGCTGGGATAGATGCAGTCATCAGACCCAGTACCCTCATGATACCTCTGTAGGAGATGGTCTTTGCCTGTAACAGTGATGTGACTTCTGATATGAGGCCTTCTACCTTGCTCTGGGGTAGAACTAATTTTTTTTCCGAGGAATCCACCAGAAAACCTAGATACGACTTTGGGCAGGAGTCAGCAAGGATTTTTCCTTGCTGATGATCCATCCCAGGGATTCTAAGGTCTCCATTACTCTGGTTAGATCCAGAAGTAGCTGATCCCGATTTTGATTGTAAATCAAAATGTCGTCTAAATAGGGATTCAGTGCCACTTTCTGGAGATGCAAGAAGGCCACCACTTCTGCCATAACCTTCGTGAAGACCCTTGGACTGGATGCCAGTCCAAAGGGGAGGGCTGCAAACTGCCAGTGCTGCACTCCCTCTGGAGAAGCAATCGCGAATCTCAGGAAGATCTGATGGTCCTGAAATATAGGGACGTGAAGGTAGGCGTCCTTTAAATCTAAGGTTACCATGAACACGTCCTTGAGGAGGTGTCTCCTGAGAGAATAAACACTCTCCATTCCTTCAAGATGACCTCCTTTAGGGCGGAATGTACAGGAAGAACCCTGGCCTGAGGCTTAATTATGCCTCTATACATTTTATCTTGGGCAGAGACCTGCGCAGCGGGCTCCTGAATTTCTTCTGAAGTGTAAATGGCTTTCAGAAGATCCTCCATGTCGTCAGCTGAGAAAATATGTCTGCTAGACTAGGAGTCCCCCCTCCCATCCTCCTCTTGACTGTCCAACACCCCTTCGTCCGAAAATCCCTGTTCAAGGGATTCAGACTCTCCCTCCTCCTCTGAATCCTGAGGTAGGGGATACTTTGGTGCATCCGCCCAGTATCTAGACCCCCTAGAGGAAGCGGAGCCCTCCTGGGAGGAGGCGTCCTTACTCATATGAGCCTCTGAATCCCTAGGTTTAAGGGAGGATTGAAAGGCCTTTAGAGTGGACAGCATCTCAGTTTGTACTGTGAGGAACTCCTTCATAATCTGAGATGTCTCCTTCCCTGTCAGCTTCTGTATGCACCCAAAACAGAAGGGCTTTGGATGATCCGGGGGTAACCTGTCATTACAGTTCCCACATCTTAGAACGGGTGGAAGATTTCAGGGGACGGCTGGCAACCTCACAGGCAGTAGCATCGTCCCCTGAAACAAAAAACACAGGCATATAAATGCTGTAACACCCAGAGGAGAAGAGTTGGGGTACCCTCCCCATCTAAACCTCCGGAGGCCGGTCAGACTCACCCCCTGTGGTCTCTTCTATGGCCGTAGACCCTGCAGGTCTCTCCTCATGTTCCATGCTGCTTCCTCTGTAAGAGATCATTGGATATAAGAAAAGCGGCAGAGGAGAAGTGGGCGCCTGCTCCTTCTGGATTTTATATCCCCCTATGTGGCTTCCACCACGCTGCCACTGCCGTCATTTTGCCGAAGACCGGAAATGACACGGTGCACGCTGAGCTAATTTCCTGATCAGTGGAGGAAGTGATGTCACTCCTCCACGACCTTCAAGAAAATGGCGGTGAGCGCCCACAGGACGCTGTACGGTTCTCAACAGAAGAGAAGTGACCAGGCGAGCCCAGCGATCGGCTGGTCGGCTCGGTCGGTCGGACGGACTGGCGGACGGGGGGGTGGGTGGGTGAAGCAATAGTCCTGACCAGACACCGCTGTATAGGACTCTCCCCCCCTGCATAAGGAAAACAACTCCTGCTGCCTTCAGAAGGCAAACCAGGCTCCTTTATCTGCACGGCCACCGCACAGGTAAGGAGTGGAGACAGGAAAATTGGCCCCTGAAGTTCTGGGTACACCACTGTACCCAGGGTCCTTCAGCACTCAGGGGGGCTCTTCCAATTTCTGCTGCCCCCCCTGAGGAAAAGGATAGGGGACCCCCCCAGGAAGGATAAAAATATCCGGCTGGACCCAGCGGCTTCCCAGGCATTTGGTCCGGCTCCCAGGGGGAGACCACCAGCACCAGGCTTCGGGTCATAAGAAAAATAACAAACGGTTTCGCTGTGGGGAAACGCAATCAAAAACTGAGGCGCTCAGGGAGGGGCGGGGGCCTTTAACCTCTTGATTGATTGTGTTTCCTGTCGGGTGGACCGGTTATCACTCAGGGTGCCATCCTGGAAGACGACTTGAGAAAATTACAATGAAACTGTGCCCAAACGTATGTGAACTGTGTCTAAAGCCTTGTACATACGATCAGATTTTCGGACGACCGTTTGTATGTTTTTTGTTGCATGCTAGTCTCATGTTGAAAGGGAAGAGGTTACTCACCATACGAAAATTCTCATACGACAGAATTCAACTTCAGAAGTGACGCCATGCGTTGGATAGTTTTGTATTTGACGTACATGGGCTCACTGTTGCCTACACGGGGCATACATTCTCTCTGCACCATGTACTTATGTCTAATGTCTGATATATGTTTTTAATTCTTTACCTTTTTTTGCTCTGTTTGCATAAAGAATTGTTATTAATAAAATATATTTTTTACCTATTCTTCATCCGAAGTGCCTTTAAAGTCTGACCCAGGGCTGTCTTTTTGCCCTTTTTTTCTCTTTTGAATAGTTTTGTATGTATTCTTTCGTTTATGAGCATGAGTAGTCTTGCTCTCACAATTTTTTTCAGACAAAAACCGTACTAATTAAATGAAAATTGGACGTTCACATCCAACATAAATTTTATAGCCTGCACATCCAGCTTTTGTCGCATGAAAAACTGGAATCGGCTGTCGAAAGCACTATACTAACGAACTGAAAAATTGGCAGATCGGACGACTAAATCTTACTTCCAATTTTTGTATCGTGTGTACAGGCCTTTGCAGTAAAGCCATGGGTACATTTGAAGACTTCAGTCCTAGATTTGCACATGCTGGAACTTTAAGAAATCTCAAAATATTCCCAATTCATTGAATATATATGTATAGAGCAAAGGCTTCACTGACCAGAGTGGCAGATTATCTGCGCAAAAAAAAAAAATGAAGTTCTGATTTTATCCCTCCTCACGACAGTCAGTTGTCAGAGACCCCCACAGTGTATAATCCGTGTAGGTACCAGATACTTTGTTTTCTTGTTTTAGGACTAACTGCTTAGCTATCAGAGGAGGATTTATTTTCCAGAGATGTGGTGTTTCTGTGTCTTCCGCTGATTTCTATTACACGTGCACACGCCGTTCCCATGGAAGCATCTATCTAGGCAATGTGAGACCTCTGCTGGTCAGAGACTATTTTCTACATACCTTGATATGGTTAAAGACCTAATCTAAGCATGCAGCATTCACTTGTGATTTCCTGTGGTCTGAGATATGACTGGGTGTTAGTTTCCTGCTGATCAGTATTTTATGCTATAATATTAACATAATAAGTAGATGTCTTTAGTAAGACATTACAAAGAGCAAACTTGAAGTGAGAAGTGCACTAAACACTGACTTCCCTCTACTTTAGACTGATCAGTGGACAATGAATTATTGAAAGTTGTGGGTTAGTGCATTTTGCATTCCTGACTATGACTATACCTGACAGCCTTTATCAAC